>NC_047572.1:33405049-33737092 GCF_011004845.1 Esox lucius | reverse complement strand
TCAACTATAATTCTACAGACCTTCAAAACCGAATCATTGTACTCCATGTTTGACACGCTTACAGCAGAAATATGCTTGTTTGGACTCTCCATAAACAGTGGGAACGAGGCCCCAGAGGGCAGATATTGGAGACTTCTCAAAACTTTCTTTCTGTTTTTACTTTCTCCTAATTGCTCTTTGCTTCTCTTCTGAGAAAACATGTTACCTTCTAAGAGGCAAAACACTGTCGTAGAAATATTCTGTTGTCACGGTCCTCCTAGCACAAAACCCTTTGTAAATGTAAGCAATAAAAAGTCAGAGATTCTCCTGTGATCTCCTATTTCTCTCCTCACCTCCACCTGCTCACCAGGTGTTCTGCCCCCACCCAACCGCACCCTCTCCGGGCCTGCCGGATCTTTAGCTCGGGTGTGGCACCACAAATTGGATCAGGACACTGTATTACAGAGACACAGAGCTTTTTCACTACTTCAAAATAAATACTGAAACATAATACTATTTAAAAACAGGCTAGCTGCGAGGTAGTGACTTAAATGTTGCACCATTCAGGGGAATTAACAAATAAAATACTTAATACTTCTTAATGGTAATTCCAGAAATCACAATAGGAACAATATTGAATAGAGAACAATGGGACTATGTTCTGTCGTTTATTTATGTAGCACAATTCATACATAGAAGCAATTAATCTCATCTCATCGCAATTCAATGTTCTTTAAAAGAAAAAATATAAAAATACAATAGAATAAAAAACATCAAAACAACTCTATCCACCTCTGTGGACATACCCCATTAGAGCTTTGTCTATCCAGCTCAGTGGGAATAGCGCCCCCCCACCCCCCACATATACTCTGCAAACCACAGTTATTTACTGCATGTCATAATCTTCTATTCCATTCAATAAACTTCAGACTTCAGTTCTTTCTTCTAGAAATCCATAAATGTTTCTCTTCTCCTTCATTCATGGTGGAGGCTGAGAACACTCCTCCACCTGACAACCACTCCTACCGTGTAAACAAACCGAAACCTCAACATTTAGCTGAATTATTCCTAAAAGGCTCCTAAATCAAACCAGATTTTTCCTTCCTAGTATAATTATGACATGGATTTTTTCCCCATTTGATACATTCTGCCTTCCATTATTGCTAGATTATACTGTACTGAGGGAATGTGTGCAAGTAGTTTATAATAACAAGCAGACTACGATATTTTTCAATAAATTAAAATACTTAAAAATTTCATTAAAATGGGATTTTGTGAACATAGGGCAACTTTTGAGATTCAAGTCACCTGGTTTACCAGCCTGGTTCTCACCTCCTGGTTTACCAGCCTGGTTCTCACCTCCTGGTTTACCAGCCTGGTTCTCACCTCCTGGTTTACCAGCCTGGTTCTCACCTCCTGCTTTACCAGCCTGGTTCTCACCTCCTGGTTTACCAGCCTGGTTCTCCTCTCCTACCAGCCTCGGTTTTCATCCTCAGCAAACTCTGCTGACTTCCGAAAAGTGCCAACATGTTCCGATTGGTGTCCCAAGCATGAACCGAACCAACGATCTGGGGGACAGGACCGCCACGCTTACCGTCTCCTCCTCTCTTTCTCCTCCTCTCTTTCTCCTCCTCTCTTTCTCCTCTTTTTCTCCTCCTCTCTTTCTCCTCTTTTTCTCCTCCTCTCTTTCTCCTCTCTTTCTCCTCTCTTTCTCCCTATCCTGCTTCTCTCTTCTTAATATCTTCCTCTAGACGGTTAAACCCTAGCTCTAACTCATTCTTTCTTGACGTCAGGTATACTATCTCAACTTCACGGACATCGCCAGCTACGAGGTGCTTGTGGACTCCACCCCCTTCCTTCGCTGCACCTGCAGCATAGAGACCGGCCAGAGGAAGTTCAACACGTGTTACACTGCTGGTGTCAGCCTGCTGAGAGCTGGACAACGGATCTCCATCCGAATGGTCTATGAGGACACGCTGATCAGCATGACCAATCACACCACCTTCCTAGGCAGCGTCAGACTGGGAGATTCCCCCTGACCAATCACACCACCTTCCTAGGCAGCATCAGACTGGGAGATTCCCCCTGACCAATCACACCACCTTCCTAGGCAGCGTCAGACTGGGAGATTCCCCCTGACCAATCACACCACCTTCCTAGGCAGCGTCAGACTGGGAGATTCCCCCTGACCAATCACACCACCTTCCTAGGCAGCGTCAGACTGGGAGATTCCCCCTGTCCAATCACAGCACTACTTCATCAGGTTTTCAGACCAATCACACTGTGCTAACGGGCTAAGGTCTACACCATCTACTAAAATCAATCAGTGTTGGCGGAGAAAACAAAAAGTATTTGTTGTTTGACGTGTTTAGGCAGAAAGTACCTCCCTGCTTGCCTGTCTTTGGTTCACAGTAAATTCGACTCCTGGATTGTCAGACTGGAGTGTCCCAGAATCAGACATTATGGAAACTAACCCATTCAAACCCCAAAGGCTTTCCTATCTTCATCTGTGCGACATCTCTCTGACCTAATGAATGCGGAGTGGAAGCCCCCTCTGCTGGCCTTTAAAGAGAACTGCGTCCCTGTCAGTACAACTTCAACGGTGACTGGTTGCATATCCCAGGACAGAGCTCCTGAACAATGCTCTTTCCTTCTCGCAGCTCCAGTCCAGGACCTCGATAACACTCTACATTACTAATGTACTACGTGGAATTCATTCAGATTCACTGATTCATTCAGATGCGCCCAGATGGACACGGTGGCCAGTTCAGTTCTAACCAGAGACATGTTTCATTCACTGTAACCGTGGTCCTTCACCGTAACCATGGTCATTCACCGTAACCATGGTCATTCACTGTAACCGTGGTCCTTCACCGTAACCGTGGTCCTTCACCGTTACCATGGTCATTCACCGTAACCATGGTCATTCACCGTAACCATGGTCATTCACCGTAACAGTAGTCATTCACCTTAACCATGGTCATTCACCGTAACCATGGTCATTCACTGTAACCGTGGTCATTCACCGTAACCATGGTCATTCACCGTAACCATGGTCATTCACCGTAACCATGGTCATTCACCGTAACAGTAGTCATTCACCTTAACCGTGGTCATTCACCGTAACAGTGGTCATTCACCGTAACCATGGTCATTAACCGTAACAGTAGTCATTCACCTTAACCGTGGTCATTCACCGTAACAGTGGTCATTCAGAGTAAAAAAAAAGATGAAGCCATCTATAGAAATAGAAAGCAGGATGCTGCATTGACAGATTCCATACATGCCTACTGATGTATTTGCACTATGTCACACATGCAGCAGTGGTTGTGGGCCAAATGGCACCCTATTCCCCCTATAGTTCACTACTTCTGATGAGCTCTAGTGAGACGTAGGGCACTCGGGTGAATGGGTCCATTTGGGATGCATCCTGTCATGTTGTTTTCGTTAGAACGCTGATGTTATTGTTTTGTCTTCAAAGTTGCTAAGTTACCTTATGAATGAATGAATCCACATTGAAGTAGCTAATGCAGTTAATATTTCTCTCTGTACATATGTATATAAAATGGGATATACTTTTGCAAAAGGATGTGATGGATGACATTAAAGCATTGGTTTCTGTTTTAAAACATTTGCCTTTGGTCTGTTGTCTCTCTGCCTGTGGTATAGATTTCTTAAGGGTATGACAGGAACAAATGATGTTGTGAGAAATAAGTATTTCTCTGATTTGTCTGGTGCTGAATGTGAACAGGTATGTAAGTCAGGGGGTTTCACAATATCATGCAAATTCCATCTGCCATCTACCCTAGTCTGAACTCCATACATTGAACCTGTGTCCTAAAGACCAGCCTAGCCACTTTACAGTATACCACTTTTTAAAGCTCAATCAGTGTTCTTATATTTGTCCTGGTCCGTCCATGTCATGTTTGTCCTGGTCCGTCCATGTCATGTCTGTCCTGGCAGACAAGGATTCAAACCGGCAACCTTGCAGTTTGGGCTTTTCAGGCTGGGTGTCTGTAAAACAATGAGATACATTTGAGTTTCTGGTCCAGTGCATTCCTACAACCATGCCTCAAAACCCAACCAAGGCATCTGCTGGTATTTATTTCACGTCCATCCAGAAAGTCAGTCAAATTTGTGCATACGCAGACTCATCCATAAGGTATAGACCGTTATCAATTTACTGTTAGCTTATGCATGTAAAAAATGCAGTCCTCCATTACTGCACACTGGTTATGGAAGAGATGCTGTCAGGCAAAAATGGGTCCCCAAAAATCATTTACAATGTCATTAATGTACCACTTGCTTTGGGACCTGGAATTGCAAGGCTGACCTCACATATAACACGGTTTACACCTCCAGGCTGAAGTGGGAGGTTCTGACAAGCATGTTGTTAATCACATAAGTTCCAGGGCGCATATTTAAGCAGGGCAGGACTCATCTCGCAAGTACCAAGTAGGGGGTCATTTGGGACTGGAGTACAGTGTAAATCACATATCTTGCTAATACCAAGTAGGGGGTCATTTGGGATTGGAGTACGGTGTAAATCGCATATCTCGATAATACCAAGTAGGAGGTCATTTGGGACTGGAGTACAGTGTAAATCACATATCTCGCTAATACCAAGTAGGGGGTCATTTGGGACTGGAGTACGGTGTAAATCACATATCTCGATAATACCAAGTAGGAGGTCATTTGGGACTGGAGTACAGTGTAAATCACATATCTCGCTAATACCAAGTAGGGGGTCATTTGGGACTGGAGTACGGTGTAAATCACATATCTTGCTAATACCAAGTAGGGGGTCATTTGGGATTGGAGTACGGTGTAAATCGCATATCTCGATAATACCAAGTAGGAGGTCATTTGGGACTGGAGTACAGTGTAAATCACATATCTCGCTAATACCAAGTAGGGGGTCATTTGGGACTGGAGTACGGTGTAAATCACATATCTCGATAATACCAAGTAGGAGGTCATTTGGGACTGGAGTACAGTGTAAATCACATATCTCGCTAATACCAAGTAGGGGGTCATTTGGGACTGGAGTACGGTGTAAATCACATATCTCGATAACACCAAGTAGGGGGTCATTTGGCACTGGAGAACAATGTCGCTAGTATAGTAATAGGGGTACAGTCATTTACGCTGTAAAACAGAAGCAGAAGTGCCTGTTCTAAGCAGACTTCCTCATTCACACTCTAATTCTGAAACTGAACAAACTGCAAGCTTCCGTGGTCAATTAAGCGTCAGAACACATACTTAATGGAACCCTATTGCCTTCACAGTGCGCTGCTTTTGGTCAAATGTAGTTCACTGTGAAGGGATCAGAGCACCATTGGGAACTAGGCTATAGTGTTCCCCCACCCTACAAGTGTGATATTCAAATCTACCAGTGTGATAAATCTCCATTTTGATCTTTAAAGCCCTCAGCTTGGCAATGCTTTACCATGCTTCACTGTTATTAGCAGCATTAGCTGTGTGTCTCAGCATCTTCTTGGTCTACAAAGTTACAGTTTTAGAGGATGATGTCCATCAACTCAGAGGAGAAGTTTTCCACTGGTCAAACCAGCCAAATTTTGAGGAGTCACCATCTGGTGTGACAGACGTGTTGGTTGGCAGCCAGCAGGTATGTAATGTGAGCAACGTTTAGAATTAATTGCATGTGTAATTTAATGATTGTCATGAAGTCATGATTGCAATGTAAATTACTATTAGAATGTAAATAGTGATTGTAATGTAAATTACTATTAGAATGTAAATAATGATTGTAATGTAAATTACTATTAGAATGTAAATAATGATTGTAATGTATGTCATGTACAACCCTATTTCCAAAAATGTTGGGACACTAAAGTAAAGATGGGAAGGGGTTCACCACTCTGAAAAGATTGCGCAGGGAAATAGTGCAACAATTTAAGAATAACATTTCTCAACGTAAAATGTCAAAGAGATTGGGGATCTCATCATACATTGCATAATATCATTAAAAGATTAATAGAATCTGGAGAAATCTATATACGCGTAGGACAAGGCCGAAAACCAATATTGGATGGCCATGATCTTCGGGCCCTCAGACAGCACTGGATTGAAAACAGACATGATTCAGTAGTGGACATCGCTGCATGGGCTCAGGAACGTTTCAGAAAACCATTGTCTGTGAACACAGTACGTTGCTGCATCCACAAATGCAAGTTAAAACTTCACCATGCAAAGAAGAAACCATAGATGAAAAGATCCAGAATCACTGCTTCCTTTTCTGGGCCAGAGCTCATTGAAGATGGACTGAGGCAGAAGGGAAAACTGTCCTGTGGTTTGACAAATCTAAATTTGAAATTATTTTTGGGAATCATGGACGCTGCATCCTCCAGACTAAAGAGGAGAGGGACCATCTGGCTTGTTATCAGTGCACAGTTCAAAAGCCAGCATCCATGATGGTATGGGGGTGCATTAGTGCACATGGCATGGGTGACTTGCACATCTGTGAATTAATGCTGAACAATATATACAGGTTTTAGAGCAACATATGCTGCATTCCTTTTTCAGGGAAATCCTTTCTTATTTCAGCAAGACAGTGCCAAACCACATTCTGGACTTATCACAACAGCATGGCTCCGTAGTAAAAGAGTCCGGGTGCTAAACAGGCCTGCCTACAATTCAGACCTGTCATCCATTCGAAAACATTTGGCGCATTATGAAACTAAAATGATATTAAGGGGATACGCAAGACAGTGGTAAACATGCCCTTGTCCCAACTTTTTATAAATGTGTTGTTGGCAACAAATTGAAAATGGGCATGTATTTTTCCAAAAACTATTACATTTTTCAGTTTTAACATTTGATATGTTGTCTTTGTACTGTTTTCAATAAAATGTAGGGATACATTATTTGTACATCACTGTATTCTGTTTTTATTTGCATTTTACGCAGCTTTCCAACTTTTTTGGATACAGGGTTGTAGATAATGATAGTAATGTACAGCATTTTTAATTGATTACGTTGTATTTTGTATATAGACAGTTTCTAAACACTGTTTAGTTTCCTCAACAATCTTCTGTTAATTATGTTATATAATATAAGTTAGGTAGGATTTAAACCATTCTGGTGTGGCATGTGTATGAAATGTATGTAAAAGGATATGATTCATGTATGTAATCAATGATAAAGTTGTACAAGTCATAACCATAGTGTTACATTGATAGGATGGCATGTGAAAGGACACTTTTTTTTATTCTTTGTCTTTTATTTCTGTCAGACATCAAAACGAGCAGCTTCCTTAGAGTCACAGCAGCAATTGGAGGAGCCAAAACTTGTTCAGACACCAAGTTCATCAAATGCAAGTTGTTGTAGAGGTAAGAGTCACTGAGGATAGGGTCAGGGAAGTTGTGGTTAAGTAAAGAGTAACTGAGGATAGGATCAGGGAAATTGTGGTTGAGGTAAGAGTAACTGAGGATAGGATCAGGGAGGTTGTGGTTCAGGTAAGAGTCACTGAGGATAGGATCAGGGAGGTTGTGGTTGAGGTAAGAGTCACTGAGGATAGGCTCAGGGAGGTTGAGGTTGAGGTAAGAGTCACTGAGGATAGGCTCAGGTAGGTTGTGGTTGAGGTAAGAGTCACTGAGGATAGGATCAGGGAGGTTGTAGTAGAGGTAAGAGTTCCTGAGGATAAGATCAGAGAGGTTGTGGTTGAGGTAAGAGTCACTGAGGATAGAATCAGGGAGGTTGTAGTTGAAGTAAGAATCACTGAGGATAGAATCAGGGAGGTTGTAGTTGAGGTAAGAGTACTTGAGGATAGGAATTTGTCAGTGTTTTCACAACTCCATTAACTGTGTTTTTTGTCAGTATCGCAGCAGCCATTTCTCCAACTATCAGGCCATACAGAGAAACAGCCATTTATCAGAGGTAAACACTTCCACAATCATTGCTTCAAACCATTTCCCCAAATGCCACCCTAATCCTTCACAGAGCAGTGCTTTTGACCAGGCCCACTGAAGAATAGGGTGAAATTTGGGAGGCCACCATTAACTTTTTTTCCAGGAAATGTGACAGTGATTCCCTGGACTGTTGCCGTGCAACGGGGCGGGGCCGTCTCCATGTCCTCCACTGGAGACAAAATCATTGTCCAACGAGGTGGCTTCTTCATGTTGTTTGGCCAGGTATAGTCAGGAGATACAGATGTATTGGTGTTCCTTTGGAGGTTCTCATTTAAACACCTGGCTGGAACCTGCGGCCAGGGTACTAAGGTTCTAAGTTGTTTTGGAATCAGGTTCTATTTCAGACAGCCTTCATCCATCTCGTTGTGTGCCAGGTGTTGTTCCAGAGCCCTGGTTCCATCATGGGTCATATCGTCCATAGACGAGGAACAGCAGGCACCCCAGGCAGAGGAACCAGAAGGATCCGGACATTGACAGACCTCCTCCACTGCGTACAGCAGATGCCCCCAGCTAACTCAGCCAACACCTGCTACACCTTAGGCATTATGAAGCTGGAGCAGCAAGACCAGCTGGAGCTGGTGATTCCAGATCGCCCCCTAGCCCGGGTCTCCATGGATGCCGACTCCACCTACTTTGGCATCATACAGCTGAACTGAAGAGGAGGTTATACTTGTGTATGGCTGTGTGGTATTCTGGAGGGCTACAGCCTAGATGCCAAAATAAAGATTGACAAAAGCTTTTAGGGGAGTACTTTCTTCCCCAAAATCCTTTTATTGAATGTATATTATGTATTACATTATAGACAGTGGACGAAACAAGCTTCAGTCTACTATTGTCTTCCACAGCCCAGTCACTGGTGATGATTTGAAGAGAAGTTGTTCCAACTGTATCTGTGCTGATATCGTCTTCATGTGGTTTCAGCATCTCAGAGTTTCATGCATTTAAACTGAGGGTTTCATGCATGTATATTTCACTTATGTTCACACTATACTCCGTGTTCACACTATACTCAGTGTTCACACTATACTCCGTGTTCACACTATACTCTGTGTTCACACTATACTCCGTGTTCACACTATACTCCGTGTACACACTATACTCCGTGTTCACACTATACTCTGTGTTCACACTATACTCCGTGTTCACACTATACTCCGTGTACACACTATACTCCGTGTTCACACTATACTCCGTGTTCACACTGATACATTGGCAGAACAGGTCCTTGGTAGTGAGGAGGAGGATGTTGCAGACTCCATGCAGGGCACAGGCTAGATGTACAGTATGGACTGAGATGATGAGGAATGGCAGCAGATGTAGCTTGGGGAAACCAAAGGCACCTGGTCAGAATACAAGGTGTAGTTGGGAATGGAGGGCAGCTTGAAGCAAAGTGGAGGAGTCAGTGTTTTCTAGACTGCGAGGGGGGGCACAGTCATTTGAACAACACTTAACATTTGTTAGGGAAGCATCCAACATGATGATGCACATGTTGATACAGTGTGGACACTGTGAGGGAGAGAGGGAGATTTAGAATAGGTTTGAAAGCAAACAGGATTCAAGTATAAATTGTATTTTGGGTTGGGTAGATTCAGACACAGTGTCAAAATATTAGTTCTTATTCCTTGGCGGAAAGGATTTAGGTTATCTCTGAAGCGGTCCCGGACTCCAATACAGTAGGTGGCGGTAACGCACCAATATTGTCATGCCAACCGCAGTAAAACCTGCTGAAGAAGGTAAGTGGGTATCCACGTGCTTGCTTGTTTTTCTTTTACGATTGGTACCTCTTCTATCTAACTAGAACTTTTGTTTGGTGGCTAGCTTCGTATGACCTAGCACATGTAGTAATTAGCCGTCTCCACATCAGTGATCGTGTGTTGTCCACGTCCTTAGTTGCGCATCGTTGAAGGTGGAGACGGAACATTAATTTCTTCCTAGGCAGCTGCAGACGTCCTCAGTGCTTAATATGAGCCGGATCCTGAAACCTCCCAGATTGGGCTCAGTTGGTTCCACAACCCATCTCGCGCATTATATGTCTTTTTCCATCACTTTGTGCGCTTTAGACTGGTAACATTCTAACAAAGAATGTGTTGACATTGGTTTAACTAAACGTATAGAAATATTGACCAAATAATTTTGTTGTTCACCCTAATTAGGAAAAAAATTTATAAAGTGCTGGTGTCGAAAAAAATACTTTACTCAGTATAATTTAGTAGTTACTTGAGAAGAAAAAAATATTTGATAGAATAATGGACTATCGATGTCTTTTTAAAATAGAAATGCCGATGACAGCTTGAAACTTGAATACAATGTTAACTCTTTCAGATATGTGTATATACCTAACAGGGTGTAAATATCTCGTTGTCTCTAGTGAGTAATTTGCTTATATTAACAAGGATTTAAGTGTCTGAGGTTAACCAAGGCATTTTTCTGAAAGTCAGACATTACTTTTTTGTGATAGCATAAGAAACATTAAAAGTATATATTTTTTAAATATGCAAAGGATGAAAAGGATTCATTAAATTGTATCACCTATTATTGTTCTGGCCTTAACTTGTGTTCTAGATTGCTAAACTGTATTTTATATGTATACTATAAACAAAGTTCTAATGTGTTTTGACAGGCTAAACCACACAAAGTGCTTTCTGGTCACCAATATGTTCACCTGAGTTTGAAAGCTCTCTGCTCATCGACTTTATTTAAGGATGATCAAATGAATGGTCACCAGCTGATGGTAGAAAAAATGTGTACTGAACTTTCTTTACATTAAAGAACAAATCATGACAGAGGTATGGATGAAGAAGAAAGAGAGCAAGAAACTTAAAAATCAAAAGAAGAAAGAGAAGAACCTGGATAGCTGGAAAGCAACAAAAAAACGAGAGCCAGAAGAGACCACGATGAGTAAGAACCAGCCCAAGAACACACAAACAGAACTTAGAAACGGAGGAGGAAACTGCCTGACCGTTTTAAGATTAGCAGATGATCCTGAAATCATAGATCTACGCTCTCAACACGTGGTAACAGAGGAAGAGAAGCATACAAAAGAGAACAGGAAACGGGAGGACGAAAAACTCAGATTGATTCATCTAAACATTTGTCCAGATGAAATTGAGCTTCGAGGTATTGTAGAAAATACTGAGAGAATATTTAAATCAAAAAGACAGGAAGCAAAATTGGATGAGGGGTCTGCAGCAGTGGGAGACCACAGGAGTGTAAAGAAAAACCGCTGCAGAGAGTCAGACATAAGAGTGGACCTCGCCCCTTCCATTTCTGTCATAGATATAACATCTTCCGGTGACACTAGGACTTTTGAGGCTGGAGCAATTGGAGTAACAGATGGCTCCCATCCAGTCATGATTAAGACAAAGATTCAACATTGTAGGACCAGCCCAAAGGAGACTGGAACCAAACACGGAACCAGCCCAAAGGAGACTGGGACCAAACACAGAACCAGCCCAAAGGAGACTGGGACCAAACACAGAACCAGTCCAAAGGAGACTGGGACCAAACACGGACCCAGCCCAAAGGAGACTGGG
The DNA here is from genome assembly GCF_011004845.1 of Esox lucius. Lineage (NCBI taxonomy): Eukaryota > Metazoa > Chordata > Actinopteri > Esociformes > Esocidae > Esox > Esox lucius. The sequence continues at coordinate 33,725,649 of NC_047572.1, read as the reverse complement.
ACCAAACACGGACCCAGCCCAAAGGAGACTGGGACCAAACACGGACCCAGCCCAAAGGAGACTGGGACCAAACACGGAACCAGCCCAAAGGAGACTGGGACCAAACACAGAACCAGCCCAAAGGAGACTAGGACCAAACACAGAACCAGTTCAAAGGAGACTGGGACCAAACACAGACCCAGCCCAAAGGAGACTGGGACCAAACACAGACCCAGCCCAAAGGAGACTGGGACCAAACGCAGAGCCTGTCAGACGAGTGTTAAACCTCTAAGGTTGGTTTTAAGGAAACATTTTAAGTGTAAAAGTCCAAAGGAGCTTTAAGACTGAATCCAGCCCATGTACAGAGTGGTTTACCTTACAGATGTTAGTGAACATAACCATGCTATGTAGCATTAGCTGGTCAAACCTTGTCTACCAGAATGATCTGAAACCTCTTTTTGTACAGAGATTAGGGCATGTCTGCCTTTTTGTGATAACTTATTTAGATGAAGAGTAGATCTCACCTTATTTAGAATATTTTTCCCTCTGTGTTACAGTGAGAAAGAATTTAGGTATTTTACTGAGCTGAAAGAGTTAGTTCCTGATATTGAGTCTAGGAGTGTTCGCGCCATCCGCTGTATGATAAAGAATGATCTTGATCGATTCAAGGAATTCAGAAGAAAAGGTAAGATTATTTTTCAATAACTCATGTATTTCCTATTTATTTATTTGTTTTATTTAACCTGTATTTAAAGGGGCACTGTGTAGAGTATTGCATCTAAAATGTGCAAGACTTTTAAAGACTTGGCTCCTCTCCTTTCCTTACTGAACAAGACCAAAATAGTACCAGCTAGTCCAGGGTGGTTTAGGATGTGGGGATAGTACTGACTGGAATAGTCCCAGCTAGTCCAGGGTGGTTTAGGATGTGGGGATAGTACTTACTGGAATAGTACCAGCTAGTCCAGGGTGGTTTAGGATGTGGGGATAGAACTGACTGGAATAGTCCCAGCTAGTCCAGGGTGGTTTAGGATGTGGGGATAGTACTGACTGGAATAGTACCAGCTAGTCCAGGGTGGTTTAGGATGTGGGGATAGAACTGACTGGAATAGTCCCAGCTAGTCCAGGGTGGTTTAGGATGTGGGGATAGTACTGACTGGAATAGTACCAGCTAGTTCTAGGATCTAGGATGGGGGGATTGTACTGCGAGTGTCTAAAGAGAGTATGAGGAGTTTACAAGTAAATGCAAACTGATGGACGGGCCATAAAGTTTAAATCGGAATATCTCAGGCACTCAATTTATTTGAAAACAAATATTTGAACCATTAACTTCAAACATTAACTGCAGATGTCTTCTGGGTCATGTATGGTAGAATGTATGCTAGTAGAACAGTAAACATCTAGTTTAGTGAAATCAATTAAATGACAACATTGTCAAAGCAGAATAGGTGCAATTGCAGTTTTCAGATCGCAGATTGTATTTATATATTTTTTGTGAGGTAGTGAGGTATGACAATATTGTCAAGCTTAAGGCTCTCTTGCAATTTGTTGCAGTCATTGATGACAGTGAACTGACATGTCAACCAAAGTAAGACAGAGCAAGGTATAGACATGAGGACAGAGTGTTATATCAACCAGAGCGAACGTTAATATTGGAGTAGCAGATACAGAGGGAGTATTTACATGAAAGGGACATCATTTGGTGCCAATCAGTCTGATGTTGTGTATGTAGCCAGATCAAGTTAAACTTGCTGCGTGGGTGATGGAATGATTTGTTGTTCGGTGCAGTTGGTGTTATGTTTAGTCTTCTGATAGTCTTTACATTTTCTCCAATTGTATTAGTTCATTAAGTTATTGGATGTTGAACAAAATACAATTCATAACATTCTAAAACCATTTTTATAGGTGAAATATTATGACCAAATGTTATAGGTAAAATATTATGACAAAAGCCTAATTGTGAATTGAAAGATGAAGTGAAATCACATTTCTGCACGGATGTAGACACATCTCAGTAGTCTATTTCTTCATTATTAAAGCTATACCTTAGAAGTGTATTATGTCATTAGTAAATCTATGCCATCTCAATCTGTCACCTAATTAGTAAAGCAATACTATCTAAATCCAATCTTATTACAAAGTGTATCACCTCATTAGTAGAACTATACTATCCAAGTCACCTTAGACCTTCGTTTTAACGTTAGTCAAACTGTAAAAGTTAGTGACATCAGTGTTGCTATGGAAATATGTACATTAGTCTGAAACCTTAGGTTGACCCATGTTATGGGAACCAGTGATGGCACTAGGTATAGCCAGAGTGCTACTATGGGAAAATGTTAGTGTGGAGCATTGGGTCAAGCCTCTGGAATCTTCTGTCATTACAGGCATTCCCCTGCGAACCGGACGATTCAGTGCCCAGGAGAACAAACAGCTCAGCAGAAACATTGACAACTTCCTAGCTCTCACTGGGATTGACAGCGCCACAAAGCTCTTCCATACAAAGCGCTTCAAAGATGATTTCAAAACTATCCAGAAGTTGAAGCATCTGCATGAATTCCCTAAAATAATCGGTATAGTGTCTTCTAGCCAGGTTATATAGAGAGAATTAATTTATATCCATCCGCAGAGTCATGTAAATCAGCGGATACTAGATACCATTTGTGTTTCTGTCCATTTGAAAGGGCGTTAGAGGAAGTTTTATGTGATTGTGCTTTAGCATTTGCAAAATTACTAGGAACCCCTAGCAAATACTTCCAGTCACTGCTCTACTGCTAGTTGGCAATTGTGCAAACTCTAGATATCAACTTTATTCATAATGCAAGCAGAGACATAATGCTATCTACAACCTCATCTGACTGAAAATGTACAGTAGATAAACAGTTTTATCCAAAATTCATGAAATATTCCTTCAATTTGATTAATCCTGGTATGTAGAGTACCCTCCAGACTTATTGGCACGGTAGGTAAATATGAACAAAAAAAGATTGTGAAGAAAGATCATTGTGGTTTGTCCGCTTGATTTTTCTCTCAAAATATCATATTTTGAATAAAATAATAAAGCCTGGATGTTTGTTGCCTTTAACAATTTTCAACTCAATTAAAGGTTAGATTTATGATATATAGTTAATATATTAACGTTCTAGTTATATATAAATATATATCACATTCCTTTTTTTTTCTAGCATTGTCTATGTTGAGATATTTCTATTATTTTCAAGTAGAGAAATTCCCTGTACTAATCTCACTTCTCCATAACTTGTTGTTCCAGCTGACGGCCTTGCAAGGCCTTGGTGTAACATCTATTTTCGTGGTGGGAGGAAAATGTTTGATGCCAGCAACTACCTGGGCAGGTAAGAAAATGGAAAGTTTCTTTAAAGAACAATACTGCTTCTATTGCCCCATTTAAAATAATATATATTTTTCAGGCATTTCTATGCCTAATTAGATAAAGTGTGGAAAGGTAGAGGAGTTTTTGCTAAAAGACCAGTGTGTCTGATTTATTGCAGAACAAGTACTGACAACTTATATTAAATACTTAATATAAGTTTGCTATCATATTGCAAACCTTGATTTCTTTGTTTTTGTAATCCAAATTCCTAGACGATGGTTTAACGAAGATGACCTTAAGGCTTTGAAAAAACTGCAGAATGTTTACGGAAACAACTGGGTGAAGATATCCGAGTTAACTGGGCGAAGTGAAACGCCCCTTAGGAAACGTTTTTCTCAGATGTGTAAGTCATTAAGAAATTGGGAATTAAATTTACGGTTGTAAAATAGTAAGTAGACCCCTTGGAAAGTTGTCTTTTAATTAGATTTTTCTAACTTGGTTATTTGAGCTAAATTACATCCACATTCATTGATATATATAACCCCTTTTTTTTAATTTTATTTTACTTTGATACCATTGATGCAGTTACAATAAAAACTTTTTTTTACTATCACATAAAATGGCTAACATTGCACTAAATAGGTGCAAATGATTACAAACTAATTTGAGAGTAACATGGAAGGGTCCAGCCATCCATAAATATTAGACATTTGGTCTGATTTGGTGGTAACACATCATGCCAAGATCAATAGACCTATTCAAGGGCCTCAGAAGAAAGATAATTCATGGTCATGTGTCTGGGAGGGTTTGACCATTTTACATAACGATTTTACATAATGATTTGACCATTTTACATAATTCTACGGTCCAGTGGATCTATAAATGGAGAGAATTCCAGAAACCTGTAAATCAACCCACCAGATGAAGAGCTAACTGAAGTATGATCATAGTAGTCTCTAAGAACCCCAGGGTAACGTAATGGCCTCTCTTGCCACAATCAAAAAAGTGCATGAGCCAACTGTGAGTGCACAAACTTGTCCTACATAGGACATCAGGAAGCAAGAAGCATTTGCTCTCAAAAGAATATCAAGACAAGACTGATGTTTGCCAGACAACACCTGGGTAAAGACCAACACTACTGGAACAACACCTGGATAAAGACCAACACATGGGTAAAGACTAACACTACTGGAACAATGTTCTCTGGACAGATGAGTCAATGGTAGAGTTGTCTGGCTGCAATGCCAAACACCATGTTTAATGAAAATGAAACAATGCCTTTGGACAGATGAGCCTCATAGCAACCGTAACGCGTGGAGGGGGTGATATTATGGTTTTGGGCTGCTTCATGGGCTTCACCGACATTATGTCAACGATGAATTCCATATTGTACCGGAGAATTCTTGAGAATGTGAGGCCATCTGTCAAAAAGCTGAGCTGAACATGGATCTTGCAACAGGACAATGATCCAAAACACACAATCAAAATTAAGAAATGGAGGGTTATGGAATGGCCAAGTCAAAACTCACTGAAGCAGGTCGTGCATTGAAGAAAGCCCTTGAACATGACATGGTTGAAGAAGTTTCGGATCCAAGGAATGTTCTGTACAATTGTCCTCGTACACTAGGTTTTGCAACTGACTTGGATTCTTTGGACATTCAGGACACAGCCCATCTACACTTACTGTCATCTGAACATGCAAAAACACTAATGTGGCGCAAATTGTCAACTTTTAAAATCTTCACCCGGGACAGCCAAAAGAGGAGTGGCTACCCCTCAAAATCTAGCCCCTCTCTAGGTTTCTTGCAAGGTTCGTTAAAAAAAGTTAACACTCTTGCAAAACTGAAGATTGTCAAAATGTGTTATAGGGGTTGTCCTTCACATGACTGTTAATATAATGACTGTTGAAATCCTTTCCTGACAATCACACTTGACTCATTGGAGGGTTTGGTGTGAGGTTTTTCAGATGCCAGCCTTGGTGCCTGGAGTGAGCCAGAAATGAAGAGACTATTGGACGCTGTACGGAACCACCTGGAAGTTGAGGCAGAGCCTGGCGGTGGACCAGTACTCATCAGGAAAAACAAGATGTACATGCACATCCCCTGGACAGAGGTGGCCCGCAGCGTGAAGACACGCCACCGGGACCAGTGTAGAAATAAATGGTAATAAAAGGATTTTCCAAAACCCTCTTTTCCAAAACCCTTTATCCCAATATACCGCTGTCAGGATTCAGCCTCCTGGTCTTAATGACGCCTCTGTAGTTCGAAACAGCTCCTTTTTTATACACCCTTTCCCGAAGGTGGAGACCGGAGCAGTGTCCCATGTCTGAAAAGAGCCCTCATTTGTATTGTCCACACAACTATTCAGATTAAGAAACATTTCAATTTCAGAAGCTTAGACTTTTCTCCTGTTTTTCTAGGATGGGTTATCTAAACCGTAAAATGGCAAATACACAATCAGTCTACAACAGTGCAAAATCGTTTCAGCTTAAAGTGAATTTGATTAAAGCGTAAGTTTATTAATTTAATTCAATAAATGTTTCTTTGTAATAAATACATGTATATTTTTATATTAAATACTTTTATATCATATATGCATGTGTATCTTTATATTATAATAAAGGCATGTATTTTAATACATGCATGTTCAGTTGCATGGTCAATTTTTTTTGGAATGTTGAATGCATGTACTTTTGAACTTTCAGGTTGAACACATTACAGGTTGAAGATACTGCAGAAATTGACTGGGAAGTCATTGCTAACACAGTTGGGTAAGAGGACGTTATTAAACACAGTTTTTAAGTATTTATATTACTCATCACTTTTGTGACATTTTAGAGCAAAGGTGTTCAAAGTCGGGATCATGACTCCAAGTGTATCAATACTTGGATTAAAACAATTTTTCGGAAAATTAAGACAGCTTAATTTGCAGCACATTGTATGTGAATGAACATTCCCTTCATGTACATGTTACTTTACCAAATGTTGTATGTGAATGAACATTCCCTTCATGTACATGTTACTTTACCAAATGTTGTATGTGAATGAACATTCCCTTCATGTACATGTTACTTTACCAAATGTAACTAAGTGACTAACATTATTTCCCATTTTACTTGCTCAAGTTCAAATGTTTCTTTGTATGTTGTGTTAACTATTTTCCAACTTCAGCTGTATTATTCAGCACATCAAGTTCTAATGAAGTAGTCATTGAGACATCATGGTGTCGTCACCATCGATGATGGCTGTCAGTCAGTGCTGGTTGCCGGGGTGTGGTCACACCCTGTTCTAGAACACAAACGCTTACATCAGTTTCAGGTTTTGTAGGATTGCAGTGCAATGCCAACATTTCTTTCTTTCTTGGAAGGGATGTTACTCCTTCATGTGCACAGAACCACTATCACAAACTACGATTGTCCAAAGTTCCTTTTTGGCAGAGCATGTCCTTCTGTGGTAGGTAGAAGCCCTTTTCATACATTCTTTTATCACTGGGTATTTAACATATTGTTGAGGTATGAAATGTTCATTTTCATAAGAAAAGTAACTAGTTGAATGTGATTCACAATGATCAGGTACTTTACATTCAAGAGTGAAGTGTAGGCACATCTGCCATAACTGCACTGTATGTGTCAACAATTAAAAGTAAATTTAGAATACTCTTAGGAAGAGAGGCTTGTCTTTACATTTACTGATTTACATTTAATCATTTACTAATTTCATGATTTTTCTTTTCAGAGATCATTGATTACCTGTATAATACAGTTCTTCCCCAGTTTGAAGAAGTCCTACAACAAGTTAATTTGGAATTTGGGGAGAGTGCGCCTGGAGGCCACCCACGAGAGTTCTTCCTGCTCTCAGAGATTTTTGATAATGATGACAGATGATTTCTGCAAGATTTATTGACAGTAAGCTGATAATCAAAGCCCAGGTGGTACAAGAGGGCTCAGTGACCTGCAGTTCACAATATACTGTAGGATTCAGCTTGTTGGTTGTAGCACAAAATAACTTTTATTGAATGTAGAGGATACCTAGCTGTTGAAATGTTCAATATTGAATGTTGTTTTATATTGAGTTTGCTGAATCTTTAATGGAATAAAGGATTTATTTTACTTGTTAGTGCTTTTAGTTGCACTGATGCCCTGACTGTAAATACATCTGTGAGAATCACTGTAAACCAAAGCTTAGATGCTGACCTCTGTTAATGGATCAAACAACACCCAGAGTAGTAGTGTCATTCATTTAGTTTTTAAAACATTTCTGACAGTTTAGTGTCTTTCCTGTTTTCATTAACTGTCAGTTGGTTCTATCACAGACAACCCCAGGGGAGTTGGTTACATCAGGAAACTCCCGCACCCCTTCCCTTTAGGATTCAACTCATCCTTCATGGAATTCATATTCCTGTAGGTATCTGAGGAAAATCAGAAGACCAAATGTTTCCTTAAGTCGGTCAAAGGAGACAAAGGCTTATTGAGACCTGAGACAACAGGTGGATGCAATTAATGATAAACTAGAACAAAAAAACAGCAGGCCCCCAGACCTTGTAGGGTAAGATCTGAATAACCTTATTACTCTGGTATAAATCCCCAGGTAACTGACCCTCAGGTAACTGACCCTCAGGTAACTGACCCTCAGGTAACTGACCCTCAGGTAACTGACCCCCAGGTAACTGACCCCCAGGTAACTGAGTCTTTACATCAACACTAGAGGGCAACAAGATTTGCACAATATTGCATCCTCTTCATCATCAATTCAAATCACTATTGATTTTTAAGTAATTTGCTTTAAAAAAAAAACAGATCAAATAAAAAATGATAATCCCACAATAGAGAAAAAAGTTGTGCTAAAACAGGAACACAAAGATGATGTTTGGCTATTGGAACCAGAAGGATGAGCAGCCCGATCACATTGGTTGTTTTGGCCGTGATGTATTCCCGGGTCTACACACCCTGAGTACATAACGGAAGGCTGAAAGCTCATTGGCCCTTCAGTTCTTTTTAGTTGTAGCACGGAGACCATCTTTACCAGCGGTAGCGCTGAGACCATCTTTAACATCAGGGAACTGGGTGGGGAAAACACCTTCAGACCCAAGCTCTCAGCCATCTACACCAGGCTGAAGTGGGCTCATTTACTAGTAAAGAAATGGCTCCTAGAAGTATTTGGGGTGCCAATAATTTTATACATGCCATTTGTCTTTATTTTTCCAATTCAGAGGTATTCAGACAGTACTTTACAAACCACTGCCAGTTTTCTATTATACCTAATAACAACCTACTCCCACTAGGTGTAAACCAATCTCTGCTGTACTGTCAGACCCTGCAGTACAGCACAAAACATCTATCTGGGCCAGTATTCATTTGCATGTGAGGGATATGTGCTATACACATTAGTCAGGAGTAGTATGTTAATAAATTACCTGTACAAGATTAACAGTGTTACTGTGTATATAGTGGATCATACTGGGTTTCATTTGAAAAGACAGTCCTGCTATGGGCAGTCTACAACCAGGCTGAGACAGACAGACCTGCTATGGGCAGTCTACAACCAGGCTGAGACAGACAGACAGTCCTGCTATGGGCAGTCCACAACCAGGCTGAGACAGACAGACCTGCTATGGGCAGTCTACAAGCAGGCTGAGACAGACGGGCAGTCTACAACGAGGCTGAGACAGACAGACAGTCCTGCTATGGACACAGTCGACAAAACCCTGCAAGATGTTAAAAAAACATTTCTCATTTACAGTAGATACATATGTTTAACTACTTTTGAAAGTGCATCCAGTGTTATGCTCAGAGAAGTCCAAATCACACTAGGAAGAGTTAAAAATATAAATTTTAATAAGATCTTGGTCAAATATCACCCTGTTCTTCGTATAGTAAACTATTTGGAATTGGCACAACCAATATTCAACACAGTTTTATAAATGTTTTTCTTGTGATGTATACATTTAATCTCCAACCCAGGTGTCCCAGTACAGAATCTAGACCAGACCTGAAGGGTTTTCTGACAGGTGTAAGACATTGTGTTTTGTCATCTAACATGTAACCCGACGGTCTGTCACAGGCTGTGTTTTACCCCTGGTCTATTTTAGTCCTCTGACTGTTCACCCTGGTGAGTCAAAGCTCAGCCATCCACCAGACGGCAGGAGGGGCTGCTGGCAGGAGAGCTGCAATGAAACCAACACACAGACAGGTTAAAGCCTTGAGTGAGCACATTGGGAAACTCTTCCCCTTCCCTGAAATACACACACCCCATCCGTCTTTCACTCTCACCTGTCTCAGGGGCTGATGGATTATGTCTCCACTCTCCCCAACATCAGCCAAAACAATATGGGCCTGGGAGTAATGACACTGTCAATGTTTGAGATCTCCATTTGTCCTTTTCTCCTTCTGTTCTCTGCCAGTGTACATGGAAAACAGACTAATATGCGTTTTCACTTCACATCCCACCTCATAATACGCCTAAAAACGTAATTTGCTTCAGCATGGCAAATTCATCCCATAAAAAACACACTAGTGCTCCTCTGCATGTCAGCCACAGAGTGCAAGAACATACCCTCAACTGAACACGAAGGCCACATAAAAACATACATTGACTAGATAACAACAAGATAATTCATATAGTAGCGTTACAATTAGGGCTTGTTAACGTTACCGGCCTCGCTGCATATGGCAACGTAATGTACATCATCTGCTAACTGGTTAACTCGGCTCTGTGCCCAGCTAGGTTAACTTTAGCTGGCTTTATTAACATTATCAAATTACCTACTGTCTACAGCAACTGTTTCCCAGCAACAGAGATTTTTCTTTATTTTTATTTTTTTACAAGGAACACAAATGACACTCAGCTGACTGAAGCTAGCAAGTTTGCTGGAAAAATGTCCATACGCCGGCTCTTCACTAATTCGAGACTGGGGAGAGGTTAGTCAGGTAGAAACACTTGCCGAAATCGATTAACCTCGCGGGGGAGCCACCCGTTCCGAGTCGCATTATGCCTATTCACCGCGGCTCATTGGTTGCTTTTGATAACAGACAAGGCGACTGAGTGCGGATTTCACACATTGGACACGGACGAGAGTCTTATGACTGACATAGACAGCGTCAGTAGTGTGCTCCTCAAAATGAAAAGCACAGCTTACTAATTTACATCCAATACAACAGGAAGTGCGAACTGGACACTTGAGTTACTAATTATGTTATTTGTAATATCGGATTTGCCAGTTATTTGTATCAACAATTTATTTTACAGTGAATTCAGTTGAATTTGGACGTTACATTCTTCCCTAAGGCGACCTTATCGATACTAATAACATAAATGTTGCCCTTTAAGAAAACCATTCCTCCATGCCCCTCCTTGTAAGGGCATGTTTACTTTTCTTTGCCGATATGTTTTCTTCCTTGTTCCATGACATATTAACTCTCCTTTAATTTGGAAACCTAAGTGGAGCAGAACTTTTGCCAAAGTCAACAGCAAAAGATTAAAAATAGCTGGCTATCCAATCTGACGGCTTGACGGCATTAGCAGGAGCATCAAAATAAAGAATAAGAGGTATATTCTCGAAGGCAGATGAAAGAGGAACATCTCACTTGTCTAGCTATTTAGCAATAGACCCTTGTTTTAGCTAACGTCGTTTGCTAACACGACTCGGTAGTTACTTAAATGTACGTGGTAACCAGAAATCTAGTTAGCTAGCTAACAGTAGTATGATATTTAAACTGAATTGATGCTTTGTATCTGTCCACGTAAGGTCTTCATATGAATTTACGCGCTAACGTTTCCTCTCGCAGCTATATTACTGTCCTGGCATTACATTGAAATGTAGGTATGAAGAATTCTGACCTGTACTTGACAGAAAATAGTAAAAGGCAGAATATTTAATGAATGTGAAATTAGTTGACGGACGAAGCTATCCATGTTCTGGCCTTTTTTTAATTACATTTGACTACTTTTCGTGTACGTCTGCAGTTTGCAACATTGTTTTAGTGTGGCTATTGCAATATTATTTGTGGTTCCAGTACAGCTATACCGTACTGTTCGTATTAGACGTGTTGCCTTGATATGAATGTATTTCAGGGTACGTAACCACCATATGGACGTTGTGAAGGAATGTTTGGTATGTACAGTACTTAGCTATTATTATCTTCCAGCTGATGTCTACAAGGTGGATAGCTAGGATGTCTGCAAAACCATATATATTATATATAGATATATTCTAAACCGAATTTTGATCATCAGCTCCAACGTTCCGGATTTGTGTGATTTGCTACTGCGCCGACGCCCACCTTTCCACACACTGAAGGAACCTAACCGCCGGCCGTACGCGCCTGTTTTGACCCGTGCGTATCAAGAACCCGCATAGCGGACCAAGCCGTGTTTTGCCATGGCTCTGTTGACGCTGCACCGGTCCCCTTCCGTCTCCACCGCTCCGGTGAGTCCACTTAACAGCACACATATTAATTCACCAATCTTTTATTTTAATTTTTTTAGAACAACGCCTGCAGTTCACCTAGTGATGCGCCTCGATACACTATTTGCCTGAATATCCACGACACATTTGTTTTGGTTAATAAACTACAATCTTTGCCTGTGGCTGCCGAAGTTCATTGTATTTTCGATTATGTTATCATCACAGCATTGTTCTCTGTGGATCTTTGATGTTCTACGATAGTCACTGCGATTGGCATGACTAAGAGAGATTAAGTAGATCGAGGGAATGACATGGACGTGTCTGTATGGTTCGACTCAAGTTACTTGATGTTTATCTGTATGTGTGGGGACTGTAGTAGTCAAATCTTCTCCTGTCTAACTGTCTTGCCACACACTGTAAAAACGACACCACAAAGGCCTGGCTCTCTCATTCCTGTGTCCTATTCTTTCGCCTCTCACCCCTGTCTTTCCATTTCACTGCTGTTTAAATATTTAGAGTGACATCAACAGGCCAGTTTCAACTTTGGGACATCCAAGTTCTCTATGCAATATAACAAGAGTGTCGAAACATGAAAGTAGATTTTCATTTTGCTGTTCTGTTCTTCCCTGAGGACCTAACTTTGGCCTTCTTACTCCTCCTTTACACACTGCTCTGCTAGTTTAATTTAGTGGCTCATTAAAGTTTCTGAATCTCTACTATTGTTAACTTATTTTCTTCTTCTTCTCTTGTTTCAAATCCACAATGCTCCTATCATCTCCTGTCCTCCTGCCTGCCCCTCAACACTTTATTTTTTATTTTTTTGTATCTGTCTGGACTTGTCAGTTGCATAACAGGTAATGTCTCAAGATTTCACTCTCAAACCAGTAACCCTTGAAACTACAGCTTCCCCTCCCTCATGCATTCTGTTCTTTATTTTTTCAGTCTGTCTCATTTAATCATCTGTTTCTTATTCTCTCTGTCCCCTTTCTTTCTGTCCCTCTGTTATTAGTTTCCGTCGTTGTTTCCTCTGCCGCTTATCTTTTAACTGCACATTTTACTTTTATGCTTTTTGCCTTTTCTTTTTACAGTACACAAACACTCTAGTTCACACTCTTTTATGGCTGCCACAAAACTGGTTTTAGAGATAAAATCAAGCCCTTTACCGTCCTCAGATAACCATTGGGGGAACACAGTTGACAAAGATGCTATATCAAGTTGTAGAATTTTTCAGTAAAAGTTCAAAGCCTCCCAGATCTGTTTGGCCTCATGCAAACTCCTTTGCCATGGTTGTCAAGTGGTTTGGATTGACAATGACTGGTGGTGCGTTGTACCAACATACTGGCACTGAGGCTAAGAGCTTCATGTAGAGAATTAATCATTTTTTCAAATAATTTCTTGAAGGATGAAAGCATCCCAAGAAGAGGGAGACTTCAAAAAAGGTAGATGAAAGTGTTTTCTTTCCCCCTATGGCTTGTGAGTTACAGTTCTCTACTGTCTAGATATAAGAACTTCAGTTGTGATTTGTTTTTTCTATCCATTTGTTACAAACATTCCTGCACAATGACATTACATCGAGTTACACAGTGATTCAAATTAATAATTCTTCCATAACAGAGAGAGCTTTGCTGTGGTCAAGGGGGCTGTCCTTCTCCTGGAAGAAGGAGAGCGGGAGGGGCCTGCTGAAGAGACGTTCCCCAGCCACACCCCTTCACCCCTGAAGCTGGGAGGCGGAGCTTCCGAAACACAGCACAGACACCTGCAAGCCATGGTGTCACTGTTACGTCCAGAGGACACTATCAAACTGGTGAGACCTCCGCTTTCTCGTACTCAGCGTCAGAGTGTATGAAACAGTGGACAGGATGGGCATTGTGTGATAGAGCGGTGTCTAAACCTGGGTCGTCTGCACGATGTGTTAGCCATGGCCTTCTGGGTATGATGCGTGTCTTCAGATCTCCTCAGGCACACTCGGTTGCCTTGACAATGGGTTTCACCAAAACACATCCGTTAAAGTGTGAATAGTGCCGGCATGGTGTTGCCTGTAGCACCGGTCCTCCTCATTTCCCCATCTCTCCCTTCTCCTTACAGGCGGTGAGGTTGGAGTCAGTCAGTTCTGTCAGAGTTCGGTACCTGATCGTGGTCTCCACCCTCCATAACAAACAGGAGAGCCTCCTTCTGGGCATGGACTTCCCGGAAGCAGAAAGGTGGGATCTGTCGTTGCCATGGTTCAAGTGGAGAGGTGTACAGTGTTGCTATGGTTACATGAGATTGGTCTAGACCGGAGAACGACTTGTGTTGATAGGAAAAACAACCGCTAAATGTTGTCAGACCAAGGGGAAATGAATGCAAACCATCTATGTCTGTTTCCTTTAGTGACCAGTGTACTATTGGTCTGGTTCTGCCGATTTGGAGTGCCACACAAGTCTATCTGGATGGAGACGGGTAAGAACAGAACCAAAACACAGCCATTAACAGACTAAAGGGAAAGTCTATAGGGTTAATGCAGTGGTAATATGGAGGTGATGTGATAATGTTAGGGGTAGTGCAGTGGTGATGTAGGGGTAGTGTAGTTGTAATATGGAGGTGATGATGTGGTGATGTTAGGGGTAGTGTAGTGGTAATGTTAGGGGTAGTGTAGTGGTAATGTTAGGGGTAGTGTAGTGGTAATGTTAGGGGTAGTGTAGTTGTAATATGGAGGTGATGATGTGGTAATGTTAGGGGTAGTGCAGTGATAATTTTAGGGGTAGTGTAGTTGTAATATGGAGGTGATGAGGTGGTAATGTTAGGGGTAGTGCAGTGGTGATGTAGGGGTAGTGTAGTTGTAATATGGAGGTGATGATGTGGTAATGTTAGGGGTAGTGCAGTGGTAATGTTAAGGGTAGTGTAGTTGTTATATGGAGGTGATGATGTGGTAATGTTACGGGTAGTGCAGTGGTAATGTTAGGGGTAGTGTAGTTGTAATATGGAGGTGATGATGTGGTAATGTTAGGGGTAGTGTAGTTGTAATATGGTGGTAATGTTAGGGGTAGTGCAGTGGTGATGTAGGGGTAGTGTAGTTGTAATATGGAGGTGATGATGTGGTAATGTTAGGGGTAGTGGAGTGGTGATGTTAGGGGTAGTGTAGTTGTAATATGGAGGTGATGATGTGGTAATGTTAGGGGTAGTGGAGTGGTAATGTTAGGGGTAGTGTAGTTGTAATATGGAGGTGATGATGTGGTAATGTTAGGGGTAGTGCAGTGGTGATGTAGGGGTAGTGTAGTTGTAATATGGAGGTGATGATGTGGTGATGTTAGGGGTAGTGTAGTGGTAATGTTAGGGGTAGTGTAGTTGTAATATGGAGGTGATGATGTGGTAATGTTACGGGTAGTGTATTTGTAATATGGAGGTGATGTGGTAATGTTAGGGGTAGTGTAGTTGTAATATGGAGGTGATGATGTGGTAATGTTAGGGGTAGTGTATTTGTAATATGGAGGTGATGATGTGGTGATGTTAGGGGTAGTGCAGTGGGGATGTAGGGGTAGTGTAGTTGTAATATGGAGGTGATGATGTGGTAATGTTAGTGGTAGTGCAGTGGTAATGTTAGGGGTAGTGTAGTTGTAATATGGAGGTGATGATGTGGTGATGTTAGGGGTAGTGTAGTGGTAATGTTAGGGGTAGTGTAGTTGTAATATGGAGGTGATGATGTGGTAATGTTAGGGGTAGTGCAGTGGTGATATAAGGGTACTGTAGTGGTAATATGGAGGTGATGACATGGTAATGTAGGGGTAGTATAGTGGTGATGTAGAGGTAATGCAGTGGTAATGTAGAGGTGATGACAGGGTATTTGGGGCTTGCATGCTGTGGGATGTTTCAGATGTGTTATTTGACACTCTTGAAGTTTCCACCTTTACACTGCTAATGATAGTCTCTCTTTTTCTGTGTCAGTGGGTTTAGTGTCACAACAGCAGAAGAGACGAGAATCTTCAAACCTGTTTCCATCCAGACGATGTGGTAGGGTGACACAACGCAGTAGACACTCAGCCAGTCACCCCTCTGTGTGTAGAGGCCTTGATGTGTGGGTCTGTCCCCAGGTCAGTCCTGCAGGCGCTGCATGGCTGCTGTGAGCGGGCCCTCAGAGGAGTGGTGATCCCAGGCTCTGGGCTGGACTGGGCCCAGCACTACTACAACCACGTGGAGTCAGACCGGCTCTGTCTCAACGAATGGGGAGCCATGACTGGCCTGGAGTCTGTCAGGAGGGACAGCAGTGGACAGAGGTCTGTGTGTGTGTCTCTGTGTGTGTGTGTGTCTCTGTGTGTCTTGTAGGTGTGGAAGGGGAAACTGGTAGTGATACGGTGTCTCTAAGGGGAAACTGGTAGTGATACGGTGTCTCTAAGGGGAAACTGGTAGTGATACGGTGTCTCTAAGGGGAAACTGGTAGTGATACGGTGTCTCTAAGGGGATACTGGTAGTGATACGGTGTCTCTAAGGGGAAACTGGTAGTGATACGGTGTCTCTAAGGGGAAACTGGTAGTGATACGGTGTCTCTAAGGGGAAACTGGTAGTGATACGGTGTCTCTAAGGGGAAACTGGTAGTGATACGGTGTCTCTAAGGGGAAACTGGTAGTGATACGGTGTCTCTAAGGGGAAACTGGTAGTGATACGGTGTCTCTAAGGGGATACTGGTAGTGATACGGTGTCTCTAAGGGGAAACTGGTAGTGATACGGTGTCTCTAAGGGGAAACTGGTAGTGATACGGTGTCTCTAAGGGGAAACTGGTAGTGATACGGTGTCTCTAAGGGGAAACTGGTAGTGATACGGTGTCTCTAAGGGGATACTGGTAGTGATACGGTGTCTCTAAGGGGATACTGGTAGTGATACGGTGTCTCTAAGGGGATACTGGTAGTGATACGGTGTCTCTAAGGGGATACTGGTAGTGATACGGTGTCTCTAAGGGGAAACTGGTAGTGATACGGTGTCTCTAAGGGGAAACTGGTAGTGATACGGTGTCTCTAAGGGGAAACTGGTAGTGATACGGTGTCTCTAAGGGGAAACTGGTAGTGATACGGTGTCTCTAAGGGGAAACTGGTAGTGATACGGTGTCTCTAAGGGGAAACTGGTAGTGATACGGTGTCTCTAAGGGGAAACTGGTAGTGATACGGTGTCTCTAAGGGGAAACTGGTAGTGATACGGTGTCTCTAAGGGGAAACTGGTAGTGATACGGTGTCTCTAAGGGGAAACTGGTAGTGATACGGTGTCTCTAAGGGGAAACTGGTAGTGATACGGTGTCTCTAAGGGGAAACTGGTAGTGATACGGTGTCTCTAAGGGGAAACTGGTAGTGATACGGTGTCTCTAAGGGGAAACTGGTAGTGATACGGTGTCTCTAAGGGGAAACTGGTAGTGATACGGTGTCTCTAAGGGGAAACTGGTAGTGATACGGTGTCTCTAAGGGGAAACTGGTAGTGATACGGTGTCTCTAAGGGGAAACTGGTAGTGATACGGTGTCTCTAAGGGGAAACTGGTAGTGAAACGGTGTCTCTAAGGGGAAACTGGTAGCGATACGGTGTCTCTAAGGGGAAACTGGTAGTGATACGGTGTCTCTGTGCAGCTCAAAAGAGAGGGTGTCTGTGGAGAGGCAGATCAAAGAGGAGCTCCGAGACATCATGAGAACAGAGGACCTGGAGAACATTACGTCCAAACAGGTACAGAGAAACAGAGGTGAAGCTGTGTTATATTGGAACAAGCCCCATTCAAAATACCATCAACAAAGTTGGGGGTGGTAATTTAGCCTAGAGGTCAAGAGCTTCGGGCCAGTAAAAGGCAGCAGGTTCAAATCCCCAAGCTGAGGTGGAAAACCGTGTTCTGTCCCTGAACAAGACAGTTAACCCTACTTGCTGTGAAGTTATTGCTGTAAATAAGAGTTCTTAACGTACATACCTGGTAAAATAACGGTAAAAATATTATATTTACACAATAGAACTCGCTGACCTGTAACACAAGCCAAGCATGCTCGGGATGTCATTATATAGTGCTGTTGTTTACTTGGTCGTCCTCCATCTGTCTTTCCTAGGTCCGTAGTGCCTTAGAGACCAGGCTGGGCATGGACATGAAAAACTACAAGGAGTACATCGATAACGAGATGATGGTCACCATGGCACAGATGGACAAACCCTCCAAAATATTTGACTACCTGTTTCTGGTGGGTCTTTCAATCACTTTTTGATTTATGCCACTGGATGAGTGGCCTGAACCACAGATCTGGAATCAGATACACGACTTCCTAAACTTAATCATGCGGGTTTGTGAAGAGGTTCTGAAATTGGACCAGTTGTTGATTTGCAAAGAAATCTCATCTGGGCAGATCATCACAGGAAGTGTGCTGTGGCCAGAAGTGTTTCACATGACTCAAACTTCCCCTTTCAGAGCCAATGGTTTAGAGATGTTGCATAGGAAGCTTTTTCTGTCCCCTCTGGGCTGATGATTGAGTCTGTCTCCCTCTTTCTTGTTTTTAGGGGTCCGAGTGGAATGCCGCCAACTTTGAGGAACTCCAGAAAAACAAGTAAACCTTTCATTTACTGTCTTATGTATTTTATTTTACTTATATAAAGTGTCCATGCAGAAGGGCAGGCCTGGGTGTTGTTGTGGGTTTGTTGGTTACTGACTGCCAATGACATTGCAGTGTTGGCTACATCCTGAATGTGACACGAGAGATCGACAACTTCTTCCCAGAATCCTTCAGCTACATGAACATCCGGGTCTACGATGTGGAGGCCACAGACCTGCTGAGTCACTGGAAAGACACGTACAACTTCATCAATACAGCCAGGTAACGGCTCTCTCTTCCGGACCTTTTCTCCCTGACATTGGTCACATTGGGACACTTTCAGTTTTAACAATCCATTGACCCCCCCCCCACACACACACAGGCTGAGGGGGCAGTCGGTATTGGTGCACTGTAAGATGGGCGTGTCCCGCTCTGCATCCACTGTGGTGGCGTACGTCATGAAGCATGCCCACTGGCCTCTGGAGGTGGCGCTGGCCTACGTCAAGGACCGCCGGCCCATTGTGCAGCCCAACGACGGCTTCATGAAGCAGCTGCAGACCTACAGCGGCATCCTCAACGCCAGGTCAGTGCCTTTCCTTGGTACCGAAAAGCACAGAGAGAGGATCACCTGAATGTCTGCCTTTCCCTGCGTTGCAGTCAGCAGCGCCACAGTGCTCTCTGGAGAAGGAAGTCCCGGGAGCAGAGGAAGATCGAGAGGCAGTTGTCTGCCGCTTCTCACAGCAATGAGGAGGACGACAGCGACGAGGAGGAGGAGGAGGAGGAGGAAGAAATGGAAAGTCCCGATGAAGTTGATCTTGATGAGGCTGATAAAGAGGTAAAAAGGTTACAGAACGTCTATTGTGAAGATCTGCATGAATTAAATGTTGAAGAAATTTCTTATTAAAAGGTCATTCATAATATTAAAAGACTCTCTCTCTCTCGACAAGGTATTTGAAGAACCTGTTTCGTCTGAGGCTGAACCAGCCACTCTACCCACGGACTTGGAAGCCCCACCCACGGACTTGGAAGCCCCACCCACGGACTTGGAAGCCCCACCCACGGACTTGGAAGCCCCACCCACGGACTTGGAAGCCCCACCCACGGACTTGGTTTCCCCACCCACGGACTTGGTTTCCCCACCCACGGACTTGGTTTCCCCACCCACGGACTTGGTTTCCCCACCCACGGACTTGGTTTCCCCGCCCACGGACTTGGTTTCCCCGCCCACAGAATCGGCTGCACATAATCCCCTCATTACTGTACACGATGCTGACAAGGTAGGCTTCCTCCCTCTCATTCCTTGAGCCAGAACAAAATATTTTTTAGAGGTGTCAAGGTTTGATAGTGGTTAATTGTTCCCCATGACCGCCTAATTAAATTGATACATGATAAAAGAAAGTCAATTTACTTAGGTTTTCTCATCTTTTATACATCTTGTTTTATCTGTCCAGTTATAACCAGATATTGCGTCAGCCATTGTTGGTTATCATTATCAAATTTAAACAGACCCCAGTTTGGACTTGAAGTGTATTCACATAATATCTACTGAAACATAATACACTCAAACAATATCAAAGTCAACCTGTGTATCCATCTCTAATATCCCCCCCCCCTTTTTGTTCCCTCCATCTTTATCTCCATCCCCCACTACCTCCATCTTCAGGCGCCCTGTCTGAGCCCAAATCGCAGTGGCCGGATGAATCTCTTCTCTCTCATGCAGTCCATCAGCGAACTGGATGATGAGGACCTAAGGAATGAACAGGTAACCAGAGGAAAATGTGGGAGGGTTTAAAAGATGGAAAAGAGGTTCTAATAGTTTCTGCTCTCAATTGTAGCAAAAACTAATCACCACAGTCTAATGCTAGCCTTGACTGATGCTAGCTGACAACTAGCTGGGAAGCCTCATTGGCAATACAAATTGAGGCATAATTTGGGTTCTGGGAAGTCCTTGTCAGCTGGGATTTACTGACCTCCAGTGGCGTTGTTAGCCCTGGGCATCCAGGGCTATAGCCTCTGATCTTTTATGAATAGCCCCGGATCTCAAATTGATCATAAATTATAATAATTTAAAAAAAGCCTATTCATCTAAAATTCCGATCACGCATTAGCGTGTACATTCAAAACCCTCTACTTTCTGTCCTGGACAGAGTGGGTGGGTGGGCTAAGCCCCGAATGTATTGTGATCCTAGCGACACCTTCGCTGATCTCATTGCCATCTAGTGAGTCGCTCAGCGTCTGCAAAGCTAAATGAGGTTGTCAGATGAGTTAAGGTTTGATGAGTAGAGCGAAAGAAGTTGAGTGGATTTGGACAGATGCTTAGAAGGAATCCTTGCCATGGTTTGTTTTTTCAGACAAAGGTCTACAAGGGAGCACAAGGAAGTCGCCATTTTGTATTTTGAAGATTTCTTTTTAACATATTGTTCAAATCTTATCCATCCCACATGAAAAATCAAATTTTTCCATCAATATCCAAATTGCTTTTCCACTTGCCTGTCTTAGTGGTTCAGAGTTCAGGACAGTCACTAATAGGGAAGTGAGGCCTACATCCAACAGGCCTCATCGTTATTATCAGTTATTGGAGTGGCTTGAATAGATGGTTTTTCATGAATCATGTTATTCTTTGAAACACTGTGGATTATTTTAGATTATTTGGCACATTTTTCTTTTTGATATTAATACTTTTAAAACTATTTTAACTTGTACTACTATTTTAAACACTTAAGGTACGTTATAATTCTTGATAATACTTTACTTTAAAGCCTCCATTGTGACATTATCACAGTTGACAACTCCAATGTAATGTACTACTACAATTACTACTACTACAATTAGTGCTGCTACTACAACAACAACAATTACTACTACTACAGTTACTGCTGCTGCTACTACTACTACTACTACTACAATTACTGCTGCTACAACTACTGCAACTACTACTACAATTACTCCTACTACTACAAGAAAAACTACTCCTACTAATACAACTACTCCTACTAATACAACTACTCCTGCTACTACAATTACTCATACTACTACTACTACCACTACTACAATTACTACTACTACCACTACTACAATTACTACTACTACCACTACTACAATTACTGCTGCTACTACTACTGCAACTACTACTACAATTACTCCTACTACTACAACAAAAACAACTCCTACTACTACAATTACTCCTAAGAAGAGTAGTAGTCGTTGGTGTAGTAAGAGTACTACTACTACAATTGCTCATACTACTACTGCTACAACAATTACTACCACTACTCCTACTACAATTACTACTACTACTACAACAATTACTCCTAGTACTACTCCGACTACAATTACTACTGCTACAACAATTACTACCACTACTGCTACAACAATTACTCCTACTACTACAATTACTACTGTACTATTACTATTATTATTTATACTATTAGTACTTGAACACGGTTGAATACTATTAATCCCACTAATACTACTACTATTACTACTCCTACTAATCCTACTATTACTACCACTCATACTATTAGTATATTACTCTTACTACACCAACAACTACTACTCTTCTTACTACTCCTCTCAATACAACTCCTACTACTCCAACCACCCCTCCTCTTGATACTCCTCATACACCCCTTAATCTTAATTATTTTCATTCAACTCCTCCTCACCTCCAATCCTCCTCACCTCTAAAAATGGTCAAAAAGTGCTTTCCAGGCCAGCCCCATCTAGTTAGATTTTTTGTTTCCTAGCAGAAGGAAAGGTGCCCGACCAAAACATAATGAGAGGTCATACAGCATATGAGCCATGGGAAAAGTATTACAATTGCAAGAAAACATGGGCAACATATTCTGGATGTTGGTCCCAGAACAGAAAAGCCTGGGAACCGCTGATCCTTTCTTCCCTTTATCATTCACTATGTAGATTGCCAACAGTCACCGGAGATCTCCAGGGCAACGGAGGCGGAGTCATGGACGGAAGGGACTCATGCATCAGAGGGCTCATGTGGACGTTTCACCTGAGCCAGGCAGCCTATCAGATCCCAGAAAATCAGAAGGGGTGGAGCCAAGCAAGCTGGAGACCGCGGATGCCAAGATGATGGAGGGTTGGTAAGAGGGATAGAGGGAGACCCTGAGGGAAGGGTGAAGAATGGCTGAAGGAAAAGAGGAGACACTAATATGAAATAAACACGTTCCGCCCTCTTTCGAACTGTTCAAAATCAAGAACGATCTAAACATATTTATGTACATTTGACTACTTAGGCTCCAACATTAATTGCATTATATAACAGATTTTTTTTAAGCATCTTAGCTTTTGCACAGTTTTTTGGTTAATAATATAAATTGTTTTACTTTGGTCTGTCTTATTGTACTACAGATGATGAAACTAACACTGTAAAAGTGTTCCTGAAAGTATCTGCTTGAAGATATTATCCACGCAGGACCAATGGTTATTTCTGTCTCTTTTGTTACTCTAGTAGTGTATAGTTCATAATTGTCCTTGTAAAATTATGATATTGGTATAAAACAAACTGCTTTGGTTTTAATGTTTCACAAATTTCACAAAACCAAATTTTAAAAATGATGGATCGTTGTCTTTATATCACTGCAGTATTATGACACCACGCCCATCTGTGTGACCAAAAGCCTTCTGGGTACATCTGGATCGATCCAGGGGCTGGAACCAAAATCCTTTTTCAATACTTTGGAACAGAACCTCTTATTTATTTATTTTGTTCTGTTCCAGCGTTATGACCAGAATAATGTTCAAAACTGATTTTAATCAAAACAAACTTAATTATTCAAAATGTTTTTACAGGTGTAGGAGTGAATTATGACTAAAAATGAAGGATGTTAGAGGAGTACACATGATGGGGGCTTGGCGTGAAGCACTGAACATCATGACATATGTGAACTGGAATATGTTGACTGGCATCCTAACTTCACTGGATTACTCTATTACATATTTTTATGATTAGAACATATTGGTTCCATTCCAGAACATCTGTCACTTATTTATTTTTTTTGTTCTGCTCCCTGAACCAGATCCATAAACACTGCTAGAGATCATTTAATGTATCACAAGATGGACTGTATGTTCATTTCTTCTGACCTTTGCCCTCTCTCTATCTCCCCTCACAGCCTCTACAGTTGAATGATATCTATGCAATAATTCCTTTTAATGTCTTTCTCTGTGAATCTGAGGCTGTGTGTTGCCAGTTTGGGTTGTTATTTTATGGGTTTTAAGTGCTCTTTTCTGTTTAAATGCACAAACAGTAAGTCAGATCTTTGTAGAGTTTATGATAATTGCAAGCTGGTACATGCTGGCTCAATGATCAAAACTTGAATTTTCTCTTTGAAACGTTTTTTAAATTTTAAAAGCAAGTTATTCAAAAGTATTTTGAGTGACGGTTTTATTTTCTAAGCTGTGTTATTATTCTGGAGCAATCCAAAGGTATGCCAATGTTTTCCTCTGTGCCAAATAATCTGTCTGAGTTCATCTCAAGGGCGTATTTAATGAGGATTTCTAAGGAACCCCTTTCTACCTTTTAGATCTGTAATGTAAAAAGGTTAAGCTGTTTGATATTTACATTTCTTTAAATATTTAAGATTGTCATTCGACAACTAGCCTTGCTGTACGAGTGCCTTGGTCATGAGACCAAAATGTCCAAGTTATTTTCTGAAAACACAGAACCTGATTTTGAGTATTTACATTGTCTACAATTTATTGGTGTCCCTCTGAGGTGCAGTTTTTTTTCTATTGATTTAAAGGTGTAATTATTTAGTGTTGTTCCACGCTTGACTGGGAGACAGGTATTATGTAGCTACTTGCGTTGAATAGGTTCCTCTATGTGCATGTACTTGATTATTACCTGAGTGCATCTTATCCATGTTATGTTGTCCTGCACGTTTCTGCATGCTGTCTGGGTACGCTCGTTTTTGTGTGCGTGTGTGTTATTTTGGAGGATTGAGGCATTTTCTGCAGTATGGAAAAGGTTTTTGAACTGTCCTCAGTCGACTATGGATTGTCTTCATGCTGCCTTCCTCATCAATCCATTGGTTTTTTAACGTGTCATCAGCTGGCCAAGATTTTTGTATTGACCCATAAACCATTATAGAAGACATTTCCATAACATTATGACACTGCCTGAGTCAACCTCTGCTCACTATGATCAATGTTATTAATGATCTCAGCCCATTGATCTGGCCTGAGCCCCGACCTGCTGTAGTACGATCAAATCGATCAATGGCCTGAGTTGGTCATCTGTGAAGTATGATGTTTCCCTCAATGCATTATCCTTTGTTCTGGTCTAGTGTCATCTGCTGTACTGTTTCCAACACATTTGTTTACAGCTATACTGTGAGTGAATGAATAAATGATAAATGAAACCATGTTACGTTTACTGATCTGCCTTTTATTTAATCACACACTAATGTACAAATAAAATGGGACGGCACCTAAACAGGAAGGGAAAACCATGTTGATTGGCTGTAGGAGCCTTTACATTCAGTTTTGTCAGGTGCCGATGAATTTCTGTCGCGGTTCACTGAGGATGACTCCTCCCTCTTTCATCGCCGTCCGAAACAACTGTACCTGTAAAGGATAAATGGATGACAATCAGCACAACCTCCTGAACATCATCCGTCGTCTTTTCTCTGAACGCTAGTTCCTGCCGGTACTTACGGAGTCAGAGCGGTACTGCCAGGGGATGTGTTTGTACACCATCCTGGTGATGCCAGCCTGTCGACACCGCTGTGCCAGCACCTCACCCACAGCTTGGCTGGCCGCCACACAGCAGGTAGACGCCAACTCCCGCTTCAAGGCCCACTCTCTGGTGGAACACGACAGCACTGGTACCGGGTCGCCGTAGGCAAACACCTCTGCTGTCACATGATGCTGTGAGCGAGAAAACACCAACCTAAACAAAAAGGGAGGTAGAGAAGCAGGGAGTGAAGGTGCAGACAGAGATGCCATTCCAGGTTCCCAAACATCTCCTGCAATGGCATCTAATAGATGGAATGGCTGGGGGGGCCCCAGGAGAACATTGGGAACCACTGCTGTAGATTACCAGCTCTGTACTTCAAAGCCTAAAATTAAACCAGGGGATCCTATATGACAAAATAAAATTGATGTACTTCATTGAACACATTTTCCCTAAAAAGCCAGTGCCTCCTTGCACTCAATAACTGGTTTTGCCACTTAACTGCAACAAACAAACTTCAGTTGTTGATCAGTTTTTGAGGGATTTTGACCCAGTCTTCCATGCAGAACTGTTCTTCTCACATCACTGGGTGTTGCATGACGTACATATAAACACTTTGAAGATCTTAAACCAGAAACGTCGCAAATACTTTATCACAGCAAAGGAGACACACCTGTGGTAGAACTTCTGGGAGGGCCAGGTGGTTTTCCAGCCCCTGTCCTTCACCGCCAGAGCCATTTGCTCCAGGTTTCGTGGATTTCTGTTAACAAACGTCGGGTTCACGGAGTCATATTCATCCACAATGGGCTGGAGCTGGAGTGCCGCCTGGCTCATACGCCGGACTGCGGAGGGGGACAAAAATAACACATCAGAAAGGACCATTTTAGTTCAACGGTATGTAGGTCAACATGCGGACTCAAAAAGAAACCATTTGACATTAACCGCTATTAGTGTTTTCTTACCTGACTTGAGATATTGGTTGATTGTAAACCCACTCTGCCCGCATCTTTGAATTTGACCTAGTAATAGTCGTACATTTCGACTCAGTTCACCCAGAATGGCCATTTCCTCGATCGTTCTGTTGTCATATATGGAAGGAAAAAAAGGTCTAGACTACACTATCCACTGTAGCGACTTCTATTAAAGCTACAGCTGTATAATTGCCGATATTATTTAATGAATATTCACATTGACATTTGTGCCGCCATCTTTGACATCAGCGTCTTGTGAGCAACATTAAAGAAACACTTCCGGGTAACGAAAATCTGGAATTATTCAAAATAAAAGAGACCAACGAATTACTTAAAAACGGAGGTAAATTGAGTTTATTAATTGTTAGAAAAGATGGGCTTCTCAAAACATTGACAACAATTCAAATATGATCATATTTAAGAGTAATTTCGATAAAACACGTTCAAGGGTAAAATTCAGACAATGCCAATGACAGAATATGGAATACATATTGCCTCATAGCTCATAAACTATTGAATATTCCACAGAGAAAGCAGTGTAGGAAATGTCCAGGAGAATGTGTAGAGTAAGACAAACCTGTCTAATCATGAGGAACGGTGTGCTACATCTAGCAACACAATATTTCCACACCCTCTTTTTCCACAATGCAACTTAATGGATATGAAATACATATTGTCTCATACAGAAAAAACAATTCTATACGACGCAGTGAATGTATTGTAGGAAATGTTTAGGAGACTATATAGAGTGTTTATGTGCAAAAGAATCAAGGGGCACTCTGTATTTGCAATTGTTGCTGGTGTTTTACTCCACCCATTCCATTGGCCACAATGTAACTCAATGGATATGAAATACATATTGGCCTACAAAAAAACGATTCTATACGCCGCAGTGAATGTATTGTAGGAAATGTTCAGGTGACTCTAAAGAATGTTTATATGCAAAGAAATCAAGGGGCACTGTGTATTTGCAATTGTTGCTGGAATTTTACTGCGCTCATCCCATTGGCCACAATGTAACTCAATGCATATGAAATATATATTGCCCTTCGTAAAATTTGACCATATGAATTTACCCGACAATACATTTAGATGGTTGTAAATATTTTATTATTATTCATGACAATACAATTCATTATGAAAAAGTATTTAAACTTTTATGGATTATGCCTAATATTAAATAAAATTGCTTAATTTCTAAAGTAACCACAAGTCTCCAGGCAAGACATCCACACATGAAATAAAAAAATAATAATTGTACTTTAATTGTACTTCAGCCCAAGAGTTGATCATAATGATGTGCAAACGATATGAAAAAGCATAAAGAGAATGACAAGTAATTGTTCCAAGAGAATTGAATACGCTCCATAACACTTTAAAGAACAGATGAAAGCAAGAGGACCTCATGAAGTCACACAACACAGAGGTAGAAGCAATTCCTGAAATGTTTATCTTTGGCAAAACATACATCTTCATTAAGAATAAACAGAATTTGAATGCAATTTATTGGTTTATATGAGTTCAACAAGTTATTTTCTACAATCATTAACAGTATTTCAAATGTGTCATAAGAAACATGTTGAGTGCCATGAAGCGCTACTCACAACCAGACAAATGCTCATGCTACCACTATTTCAAACACGATGTGTAGAACACATTCTAAGGGTGTCCCTTATCTTTACCAACGGATCAATCACACGTGAGTCAAGGACAACAATCTCCTGAGTTATTAAACCAAACAACACTGACATTTGGAACCAAGGAAAAAGCAAGAAGGAACAAAGGATCAGTCAATATAAGAAAAACACATTGATAAAACAAAATAAGAGGCCTGTCTAGACCGATGATTCTGATAAAACACCAAGGCTACATAAAAGAGAAATCATTCAATCAATGCACAGGAAGTGAGTGATTAATATAAACATTTGGCAATCAATTTATTGGACGGTTAAATGATCACATGGCTGAAGAGGCAGCCATCAAAGAAGAGAAGGAGAAAGGTTGCAGCTTGTAGCCGGTTCCACCATAGAACTTATTCTGGAACTCCACCCTGATAGAGCCAAAACAAAAAAGAACAATGATGCATAGATAAATGGATCCTTTCCTAAATAATATATTTTCTTCCATTTAGTTTCCATTCTCCTTTCTCTCACCAGTGTAGACGGAGGGCGTGAAGAAAAGCAGACAGACCCTCCATAACCAGCAGGATGGCAACTGTCAGCACTGCGAAGAAGGAAAACAATACAAATACAATGACCGATCCCACGTAGCCCTGCCAGGTTAGGGCCAAACGCAGAACCATCACCCACAGCACCTCCGACAGTTCTACAGGGAGGAGGGACGAGGACACAGAGGAGGTGCAAAGTTATTCATTTTGAAAAAGTCAATAGGTTTTGAGTCACAAAAAATTGGTGCAGAACGTGTGTCTCACTCACATGTGTGCAGTGTGCGTGCGTGTAGTGTCCACGTGCATGTGTACAGTGTGTATGTGTGTGCGCGCGCGTCTCACGTGCGTGTGCAAGGCTGAGGGCCCACAGTCGTAGGTAGGAGGCCGTGTTGGAGATGCAGCCCAGGCAGTATTCTATGGTGTGTATCGCCTGGTGCATGAACACATCCGCAGCATCAAAGTCCTACAGACAGACAGAAGGCACTTCCATATAAAGATGGACAACAGCTGTTTATTCTGTCCCTGGCTCAGCGTCTGAATATAGACACGGAGCTAGCACTGTGGTGACTATCTCACCTCCTCCTCTTCCTGAACAGAGTTGATGGAACCCTTCTCAGCCAGAAGAGGGCGTCTGTCTCGCTCCTAGAAGACAAAAAAAAACAACAACATCAGAACAACAAACATGGAGGTAACATCAGTCAAAGAAACTACACAGCAAGTCTGTCTAGATACTACAGACACAGACAAAAAGTTGCTCACCATATGTCTGTGTTTCCTTTTATGTGTGACATATTGATGGATGGGTTTCCCCAGCAGCAGAACTGGAACAGAACACAGCGCCAACACCACCAGTATCTTCTGGACCAGCATCTACAGTGATACGAGACAGAAAGACACAATGTACTTCGTAGTGAGCACACTGTGTGTAATAGCCACACACACACACACACACACACACACACACACACACACACACACACACACACCTGTCCGTGGTAGAGAGGCGGGTTCTCCTTGTTCTCAGCAAATAGGAACATGTCTATGAAGTGGATTAGAATGCTGGGGGCGGAGTTAGACTGTGCTGTGGAGTATGCCAGCCACTTAAAGATGACCATGAAGACCAGGTAACCAAACAGACACAGCATGAAGAAGAGCTCTGGGATCAACACCAGGAAAATACTGCTCAGCTGGTTAAAGTGTCTGCAAAAGAATGGATGAGCAGAAGCATTAGATGAGTACAGAGAGAAACTGATTACAGCAATAATCTCCTCACACTAACACCCCTCACTTGTAGTTGAAGAAAGACAGGCAGACACCAAAGGTCATGTGGATGACCCCAATGATGACAGACATCTTCATCTTGTAGGAGTTGAGGAAGGTCAGATGGTTGCTGGACAGACCCCAGATCTGGGGACACAAACGATCATTAGAATGAGGAGTCAGAAACACGCAGGAGGAGAGTGGTCACAGGGAGGAAGGAGAAAGGACGCTGGGGGAGGGAGAGAAAGACAGAGGCAGTGTGAGGTGGACTTCCCTACCGGGTCAATGCCAAAAGGATAGGGTCCAGTGAACACACCCGTGACGTTTGGGTCCAGGGACAGGAAGGTGTTCGCTTTAAGAGTTGATGGACTAAGAGAGAAAACGATAACTCACATTGTAAACTTTGTAAACAAAGGAGAGTGTCCCTGTCACAAATACGTGCGTGCGCATGCTTACTTCCAGTCTCCATTCTCAAACATGGACCCCACGTTCCAGCCGGAGCTGAAGGGGCTCAGTCCGCGGCTAAAACACTCGTTGTATATGGCCCCCGTGTAGATGGAGAACAGTCCCATCAACAGGATCAGATAGCGCCCTCCAAACATCATCCTCCATATCTAAACCACAGTTACATATTATATTAAGTATATCAGTCAGTCTCTCAGAGTAAAGGTTGTGTAAACTGATCAGGACAGTATCAGTCTCAGAGTAAAGGTTGTGTAAACTGATCAGGACTGAGAGTATGCAGTTTGTAACCTCATTGTCATTGTTCCTGAGTTTGGGGTCCTTCTCTTCCAGGACCATCCAGAGGGCAGCCAGAAACATCAGCAGACCATGACCCACATCCCCAAACATCACGGCAAACAGGAAGGGGAAGGTGATGATGGTATAGACAGCTACCGCGGGGGGGTAAACAGAGAGGTTTCACATGAGAGAACGATTCCGGTCCTCCCATCAGAGGGTCTGCTATAGTTAGCGGTGATGGCCAAGCGTGTTTGATTGATACCTGGGTTGACCTCACGGTAACTGGCAACTCCGTAGGCGTCCACAATGTTTTGGAAGCCTGCCGTGAAGGTGTTGGTGGGGAAGAGCGTGGGAGGGGGGGTTGTGCTGGGGAGACGATTGTAGAACGAGTCCACCCCACTACCACTCTACATGTGGAAACAGAGAAAATGAGGCGCCAGGTTAAGACATGTCAGGGGTTAAAGGTTACCGACATACCAAGGCTCAGTGTGACGAGGAAAGACAAGCAACAGAGTTGACTCACATCATGCTACGTCACGTCATCTCACAATCTATCCTCCCCCCCTCCCCCATCACTCCCTTTCCTCCTCCTCCTCCTCTCTCTCTCTCTCTCTCTCTCTCACCCCTCCTTCTCTCAGCGCGCTCTGTAGTTCAGGCAACTTGCTGACAGGACACCAGGCCTCTGCGATCAGACACTTGTCAGTGACGGAGAGGCTGCAGAGGTTCAGCACAGCCTGTACCGCCTTACACTTCTGAACCCGGACCTTCCACTGGGGCAGCGCCACTACGGCCCGGGCCAGGAGCTGCTGGAGGAACTGCTCCGTCTCCGAGAGGATCTGGGAGGGTGAACAGGGGTTCTGGTTGAAGTCAGTGATCATCTACGTTAAATGTGAGGCTCATTTATGTGGCTGTGGTGTCGGACTTACAGATCCGATGTCTTCAATTCTGCCCTGCAGTCCCTGGAGAATCTCCTCCCTCTCCCTGGGGTTGTCGGGGTACGCGAACGTCTGCGTGCGGAAGCTGGAACCGCCGGTTGCCAAGGAGGTGAAAAACACAGTCATTTAACAGGCTGGTAGACGTGCGACTACAACACAAAGGTGACTGGACAGGTTAACCCACCAATCACAGATCTTCTTGACCTTCTGTCCAATCTGATCTCCCCAGTAGGATATGAGGAAGACAGTCCACTGCACCATCTCCCCCTGCAGTCACATGACACACATGCTGATCCAACGGGCATCTTGTCCGCCACCACATTCAGAACATCTCTATGCTTCCTCTCACCGTGTCAGGATGCGCAAGTCGCTCCTCCATCTCTCGGAATTCCACGATGATGTAGCCACGGCACGCTCGCCATAGCAACCGCTCAAACGAAGGGACTTTCCAGGGGTGGACCACACCCGCCACGAAACTGTGAGAGCAGGGGGTGAGAGAGAAACCGAAAAAGATGTGTCAAAAGAGGATGTTGACCAACTGGAAAAAGATAATCAGTCATTGTCCATGATAAAAATACAACAGACTGCACACTGACTACTAAGTTGACCAAAAAGGTTTACCTGAGGCGGACATCCTGTTGTTTGTGCTCCAATAGGCCTGCTATTTCTAGAGGAGATGGGCCCTGTGACGGAGAACAAGAGACTTGTGGAGATCGCAGGACTTTACACAAAACACACAGAAGTCACACTTCTCTGAGCCAATGGGGTCGAGTGAGACCAAGGGTGATGGGAAATGTAGTTCTGACCTGCGAGGCCGTGAGGGAGTGGGTCTGGGTCAGAACTCCTTTGTACTGGCAGAGCTGGGTCAGTTGAGCTCTGAGACTGTCTCTGTTCCTGGACACCTCTTTGAGCTCCCTGGCCAGCCTCTCAGTCTCCTCCTCGATAGTGATTAGCTCCCTGGGCTGGGGGGCTGATGGGGCAGGAAAGGGAGCACGGAGGGGACCGTTGAGAGGAGGTGACAGAGACCGATTGATCTCATGCTCCAGGAATGCTGAGTGGAGGAAAGAATGAGAACAGATAGAGGGATTGAGACACAGAGAGACAGAAATGTAAGGTGATAAGGGAACAAACAGGAGACTTTTGAAACAATGTTCTTGTTTTAGGAAAAACCATTCTGTTAAGTAGTCGTGGTTTTGGAGCCAGTGGTATCATCTCAGGACACTCACAGAAGGTTTTTTCCAGCTCCTCACATCGTCGAACCTCGCCCACAAACTTTCTCTGGAAGGAGTTGACATTGGGGTTCAACTGATCCACCACAGGGAAGAACAAAAGACACACAGTTGCTCAAACAAGGTTTTATAAAAAAACGATTAGCTAACTTCAAACCGAACAGGAGTAGAGTCATTATTTACAATTAGTAGCTCTAAGCCCAGAGCCAGTCAGTCTTAAAAATAGAGCTCACATCTCTGAACTCCACCAGGCCAAGTTCTCCCAGTTCACTGACACAGTTGTAGGCCGAACTAGACTGGAGGAACAGCTGTACCAGACAGACCTCCTCACTGCGGAACATAGAACCCATCACCTCCTTAGGATCGGTCTAGAGGGAGAGATGGGGGGGGGGGGGGGGGTTGAGTGAGAAGGTGGAGAAAGAGACAGGAAGAAAGAATGGAGATGAAACATGGACAGTATCATAGATAAGAGCCAGATATGGATTAGAGACACGTGCAAATGGTATTAAAGTGGGACACCAGACTGATGGAACAAACACAGCTGTTGCTTCAAAAATAGGTGGCAGTTGCAGAAAAAGGGAAGCATGAAGTTGATTCTTCCCCTCTGACTAACCAGAAGTCACATTGCGAAGTAGTGGAATTTCCACTCAAGCTGTGCTTCACAACTAGCCTACTTCAATGCAGACCTCAAATCAGAGCTACAGAAAAAACACCAGACTGAGGAAACACATGAAGATAGACTACACACAACCTCTGAATGACAGGTTTAGTTCAGTGTTTCCCAATCCTGGTCCTGGGGACCCCAAGGAGTGTACTTTTTTGGCCCTAGCACTCACATAGCTGATTAAAAAAAAGATCACAAGTTACGTCAGTGTGAGAGGCAGGCCAGCAGGAGTCAGGTGTGTGAGAGGCAGGCCAGCAGGAGTCAGGTGTGTGAGAGGCAGGTCAGCAGGAGTCAGGTGTGTGAGAGGCAGGTCAGCAGGAGTCAGGTGTGTGAGAGGCAGGCCAGCTGGAGTCAGGTGTGTGAGAGGCAGGCCAGCTGGAGTCAGGTGTGTGAGAGGCAGGTCAGCAGGAGTCAGGTGTGTGAGAGGCAGGTCAACAGGAGTCAGGTGTGTGAGTGCTAGGGCTAAAACAAAAAACGTGCATCCTTTAGGGTCCCCAGGATTGGGGATAACTGGTTTAGTTTATGTTTTTGTCAGGAACGTTACCACCAACAGGAATTGCAAATGTAATCATGTGACATTGTTGACCGCATTTTATCTAAACCTTGGGAAATGTTGCCCTGTCTTATCAGAAAAATAAAACGATCCTGTTTTGCGACAATGTTTTCATGAATTAGGCTACCACCGAAACAATATATCAATAAACATGCTTTGTTCGTCCACCGTTAGAAACTTAAAGAACCCACTCACCACACTGCTAGCAACATACCTGGTAGCTGAACTTAAATTCCAAAACCTCTTGACCAACAACATACGAATCAACCCTTTGTGAAATGTAGTTCGCAAATGTATAAACTTCACCTGTTTCCTTCAACCTGTCCCGCTCAAAGCCTTTGTGGTGGCCGCTGGTCAGAGTTGGCTCGGGTAGACAGAACAGGACAGAACAGAGGCAAACAAAGTTACTGAGAGAAATACCGAGTGGATCTATGACTCGCATTTCCCGTTCGCTGGCTTCACGTCACGTTACTTGTTCTCACGTGACGGTTTATGTGAAATAACCTTCCCAGACGTGGTAGGACTCTACACTGGACAAACCAATTTTTAAAGATATCAGAATTGTAGGACTTTGCTTCATTTTCCCCTGTGTTGGTGCATTCAGTTGTCTTACTTTGTAACTATAATATTGATAAGAATCTATGAAATGGTATGCTTTCCTTAGATGTGTTAACTTCCATCCAATATAGTTATTTTATTTGGAACAATAAGGGTACCTATTCACTCATTACTGCGTTGATGTACACGGCACCGACTCCATCCATTTTGCAGTCGACAACACCGTTGTAGGCCTGATAACTGACGAGTACTCCGCCTAAGCATGAGGTATGCAAACTAACACCATGTTGCCTGGATAAACCTCTTCCTCATTGTCACCTTAAACTAAGGAGATGATTGTTTTATTTTGGAGGCAGACAGAATTCGGTCCAATCCGCACCACTTGGGCTGTTGATATTATAGGCAAATAAGTGTCACCTTTCCCGTAACAATCTGAGCCTTGACGGCACCAGTGACTGTTACGTGTAGTTTGGAACACTGTCGGCCCAAAACTAGAAGACACACGGCCAAAACATTTTTGAAAACGTGCCTCTGGCTTTGGATTGGTTTGACATTCAAAATGTTTGTACAGCGCAAGTTATCTTTGAAGAAAACAATTGCCTTAAATCACCAAAGAGCCCGTAGTTGGAAAAGTAAATCACCAAAACGAATCCAATCAAGTATACATTTTTCTTGAAGACAAGACTGAAATCAAACCGGAACTGAAGACGTCCGCAGTACAGGCCAGAGCATCACCCGAGACGATACCCCGCGTCTATGGGTCACAGACTTCAGGCAGTCATCAAATGCCAAGGATGTGCAACTAATTATGACTTTAGGATTTGTAATTTGTCAAAACAAAACCTGTGTCACTGTCCAAATACTTATGGACTAGACATCCCAAATGTACTTTCATTTATTTCTCATCTTACCAAGGACTGGACAGTATAATACCTTCCATAGATGGTGTGAACAGTTGGATGTTATTACAAAAATCACCATTTATTGAGTTGTACAAAGGGTGGAAGGGAAAGAATGCATTAAGAAACAAAACAGCATTACAGGTAAGTTGGCTTGTAAATTGTGACAAA
This sequence comes from Esox lucius, assembly GCF_011004845.1. Taxonomy (NCBI): domain Eukaryota; kingdom Metazoa; phylum Chordata; class Actinopteri; order Esociformes; family Esocidae; genus Esox; species Esox lucius. The sequence continues at coordinate 33,690,579 of NC_047572.1, read as the reverse complement.
GCTTAGTTAAAACAAATAAGATACCTCAACAGACTTGTTGGTCTTACTGCAGAGAGGAATTGAGGTCCAGAGGGGGGATTTTGGGGAACAAAATGAAAATGTAAATACTGTTCCTTCGCCCACCCTGGGATTTTAACTACAAATCAATACAGAAACAAAAAGGTACATTTTCAAAATACTAAAATCCAAAATGGCTGGTAAATCTAGGATTCTGATCTCACCAACTAAAGGACATCACAAATACATCAAGATTCAACCCACTCCCACTTTGTCTCCAGTACATCTTTCTCAAACCAAAGCTGTGCTGCCAAGTCAAATGAGTCACACAGGACCAGATGAGATGAGACTTAATAACCCCTCCAAACGTATCCTCTCTTCCCCCAGCTGTTGGTGCTTATCTACAGGCTATAGAACTTAAGGCTTCGGTCCATTCCAGCAGAGGAAAGGAACTGAGCATTTTCTCCAAATGCCACACCAGTAACCAGACCAGAGTGATCTGGAAGAAAGAGGAAGAAAAATGTGTTTAGAAAGACATGCTGAAGTTTACTTCATGTAATGAAAAATGGCAGTTTCCCCCTAACCGTTTGTACTGTTTTACATGAGCAGACGAGGACGGGGGAAGGTTGAATGTGATAATGGAAGGGGCCTGTTTTCCTTACCACTGAAGTTGAGAACTTCAGACCACTGCTTGCAGATGTACACCCTGATGTCAGACCCTCCCACAGCCAGATAAGTACCACTCTGGTCAAACACCAGCGACTTCACCTGAGAGAGAAGATAGAAATCCTTAACACGTCACCAGAAATAACCATATTTTCAAATATTATAAAATCCCTTTATTTGCTATTAATTGTGAATTAGCGACTTGTTGAGCCATGTCTTCCCGCCTGATTCAGAGTTCTGTAGGCAGACTTCGAACTGTCTCATTCTTACCTCGTAGTTGTTGTCCAGGGCGATTGTCTTGAAGTTCTTCAGTTTCCTCAGATCCCAAAGCTTCACAGAGCTGTCCTGGGCACCTGGAATACAAGGAGAGAGACTGGGTCACGGAATGAACAGGGAACCCACTTATTTTGGCTGACCCTGTTTGGTGGACCGGTTGATTGTTTGGTCGTTAGGCTTTCGGTCGACATTTTGTAGTCAAACATTCCCAAATAATATTTAATTTAATTGAAACCTGTAGAGTCAATTGAGTCTTTGTTAACCAAGATCTACTTTGTCAGCCACAGCCTTAAATCAAACATGTCTCTGTGGGTTGGAGAGAGACAAACCTGTGGCCAGGTAGTATCCATTCTCAGAGAAGGCGATGGAGGTGACGGGGCCGGAGTGGCCAGGGAAGTTGGCCACATTTGTGCGCTCCTTCAGATCCCAGATTTTGATCTGGGAGTCGGCAGTGCCCGTCCCAAAGATCAGCCCGTCAGGGTGGAACTGCGCACAAGTCAGGGCTGGGGAGGAGGCGGGAGGAGGCAGGTGGAGAGTGAGAAAGTACTAAGTAAAACTGTTTCTGCACCCATGTCTCTAGACCTGATCAGATACACTTACCAACGCCAGCAGCCTCATCAGTGACTTTGGTGAGGACTCGGCCAGTTTGGATATCAGAGAAGGCCCAGTACTGAGACAGACATGGGAAAGAGAATGTTTGAGTCCAGCAACACTTAGGTTCCATTACATTCAGTCCCTCTACTATTCCAGAGACTTGAGGTTGTACGCTGCCACAGAACAGGGGACTGACCTGGTCCTCGGAGGAGCTGAGCAGGAAGTCTCCGGTGGCGTGAAGAGACAGTCCGGTCACGCTCCCCTCGTGAGCTCGCACCACCTGGACACAGTTGCCGGCGGTAACAGACCACACACGGATGGTGCAGTCGGGAGAAGCAGAGAACACAACGGACTGGGGAGGGAACACAGATGTCAGACAGATCCAGCTATTATCCTCTAACTGTTTAATTTCACTGTATGCACTTTAGAGAGTATCACACTGGCATATAGAGAACAACCAAATTCATCCCCATGAAACCATTCCATCCAGGACAGGTGTGCAGACAGGTGTTACCTGGGAGGGGTGGTAGATGACAGAGGTGACCTTCTTGGTGTGACCCTTGAGGGTGGCGACAATCTGCTCCTCACTCTTATCAAACACCACCACATTCTTGTCGGCCCCACCTAGCAACACAGGTTAGTCCTCAGGTACCAGCACCACTATCAATCAAATGTATGTGCAACAAACAGAGAGGAGAGGGGTCTTACCAGTGAGCACCTTGTTCGTGTCTGAAGGACACAGGTCCATACACAGAATCCCTGGCACACTGGCACTGTGAAGACCCTGAGAGGTTCCAGACCAACATGTTTAGTGGGGGAGGGGGGCAGAGCAGCCTGAGACAGAACTATGCAGGACAGTCGGTCTGACTGCAGGTAGTTACACCCTGCAGACAGGCAGTAGGACTCACAGCATGGGAAGCCACTTGGCGATACTTGCTCAGATCCTCAGCTCTGACCAGATCCTCCGGCACGGTCTTGCCCCTCTGGTTGGGGAGAGGAGGGAGGAGCAAAGACAAGGGTCAGAATTAGAGGCTGTATTCAGAGGTCGCATGTTTGATCTTATATCTGCATTGCAAAAATATTTTAAAAAATGTACCTTCTTTCTCTCTGTGGTAAGGACAGTGGCCTTATCTTGGAGCTAAAAACCAGAGTAGAAGAAAAGAAGAGACTTTAATAAAGCATCAACACAGTTTAGGAAGATTTCTGAGTAATGATAATGACAGCTAATGGCAGGAAGAAGCTCTTACCTTCTGGATGATCTCCTGAGACATTCCCACCTGTTCACTAACCTCCATGGGCTCCCCCCCACCACCCTGGAAGAGAACAGGGCAAAACATCAGAAACAAGGGCACAGGGAGAGAGCATCTTTCAATCTAGTATGAACCGGAATCCTGTTTGATGGATGGAAATCTCGACCAATCCCTTACCCCAGCGGCTGGCTGAGAGGTAGGCACAGACTGGGGAGCCACCAATCCGGCTTGGGGCTTAAGTGTGGCCAGGGCTGTGGAACGGAAGAAAGGGCAGAGTGAGCATCTGCTTTCACAGGTGAAAGATGAAAACATGATCCTCAACAAGACCGTTAGCCCTCTCTCACCCTCTCTGGCGGCAGTCACCTCCTTGGTGAGACGGGCGATGACTCTGCAGGCTGCGTCGTGTTGATACAGGGCATGAGAAAGCTCCTGCCTGGTTGTCTGCAGCTGTTGCCTCAGAGTGAAACTGTGCAACATCACTGCATCCTTGTAACACAAACGGAGGTAAGACATGATAAGTGATTCATGATAGTGAAGAAGAGTACACTGCCAGACCAAACCCTCCTGACTTCAAAGACTCACCCACTCATCCTGAAGAGACTTGAGTATGGCAGGGATACTGGTAGAGGAGGGAGCCTTTGGTCGGATAGGATGAGACACTGGATAATAAAAGAGTCAGCACAACATTGATTGAAATCCATAACAAAAGAGGATGTTTGAATACAAAACGGAAACCAACTTGGATGACGTCGGAAGCTAAAACTTGAAAATACATTAAATGGATCATACAAGTTGGCTGTCTACTCGGTCCTGTGATTACCTTTAATATCGATAAGTTGCTCCTCGGACAGTGGTTGACCGTTCATAGGGTCCACTCCATTTTCCGCGATGAACTTCTCGATCAATCGGCGCTCGAACACCTGGTTGGACACCGGGGACACACAGGGGTGTTCCGGGACCTCATTGGAAACTGATTGAGAAGAACGGAGAAACAGTAATTAAATAGTAGGTTATAAGTGTTACGGCTAACGAAAACTAGCAATCCACAACGAATAACACATTGGTGAAGTGGTACAGCAGACTAATAGAACGCAGTAGTCACTAGCTAGCATTGTTAACTAGCTAGCAAATGTTGGCTAACGTTAGCTTGCTCATTCAACTTGATAGGCATGATTTACTTACTTGCGCAAACCAAAGACATATTTTAAGTGCACGTCCCTCTGCAGCTCAGCACAAACGTTCTGTGTTACTTTTGATGGCAAACTATATTAAAATGTCCTGCCTAAAAGGCAACTATTGTGCCTACTTTATTTTTGTTTTGTTCAAGTTAGCACGTTGGCATTTCATTGCCGCTTCATGAACAGTGCATGCTGGGATATTACCAGTGCTCCAAGGCGGGCTCTTCTTCGTTTTGGCTTTAGCGCACAAAAAATGAATACAACTTCACTGCCCCCTATTGGCGTAAGACTACTTGAATTTGTTACATTCGTTTTATTTACATATCATACGATATTTGACTTACAAATGTTAATAGACAAGAAAACATAAATGTGACTTCAACATCATATATTGACACCCTTTCAGAGTGATATGGATAAGGTGTTTATAATCTATTCAACAAAGCCTCCAAGACAATGTGAATACATGGTGAAAATAATGTACTTTTATCAATCACATACAAATCTGTATATTCTATGTGAAAAATATCTATTCTAAAAAATAAATACTTCCTTAGATTGTGTTAATTAACTCAATTATAAGTTGGTAACACATGCAGTTAAATACACTTGAGAGGCCATTCCCTTTATTTTATTATGAAATCCACTAATTCCTTGTGTCTTATACTGCCCAAACATAATAATATATTTACACACATAAACAGCCAATATACAGACTATAGTTTACAGTACAGGTTCAAGTGTTTTGTCCCGAGGGTTCGGAGTTAGGTAGCAGCAAAACCATAGGAGATTTGAATTCTAGGAACATCACAGGCGATCTCCAGGCGATGTGCCAAAATGTAGGACACTGACAACCTAATGCCTAATGATAATTCAAATTATCATAAATATATTATTTAAGTAATACCATCAGGTCCACAAAGGGTTTTGAAAGTAAAGGCACTATGGTGGAATAATCAGTCATCAACATTTTCATTTCTCCATTTTCTCTCCTGTTCTCTTCCACTCTTGTCCTTCTCAGGGCTCTATAAGAAGGTCAGTTTTTCAGAAGTGTAAACGCTGCAGGTTTCTGAGGTATCGGTGTCCAGGGGAAGCGTGGAGAAGTATTCTTTGCTCCCTCTCCCTTTGTCTGCCTCTTTCTTGATCTGGAACTGATGGCAGTCGTCCGATGAGAGGAGGCAGTTCGAGGCGCCATCAACAGAAAACGAGATCTCACTATCAACAGGTTCCTAAGACGAAAGAGCAAGCCAAGGATAAAAAGAAAGAAGATGATGTCACTTTATTGCCCATTGTGAGACCCTCCAAAAAACCAATAACATTATGTATTTACCTCTTTACTAAGCGTGTGAGAAGAGGATGCCTCAACTCTTTCAGACTCCTGTTGTCTCTGTGTTGGCACTGGCACAGTGCAGGGCTTGGGTCCAAGGCCCACTACAAACGGTACACGATCCACAACTGGAGTGTAACCCTGAAAGTCACATAATATAAAAATTAAGGATGGAAAAAGAGCATATGTAAGAGCCTAAATGAACAATTTCAAAGTCAACCTACCGAAATTGCAGGACTGGGGCTCCATGTTTTTGGAATTCCTATCTGCTGTGAATCACCATAGAAACTAGAGGGCGAGGGGTTGGGCTGACTGTAATCCTGCAGATGATGTAACCAAAACAACTGTTTCAATATCTCAACCAGTATATTCAGCATAAAGACCAAACCACCCAAACACAGAACATTCTCAGAGACGCATGCAACGGTTTGTAACCATGGACCAGACTGAAATGTGTAAGAGACCAATCCAGGAAGAGATTCACACAGAAGCAAAAGACTGGTTCTACTTTTACTCCGACCGCAGCCCTGTAACAGGGTCAGATTATGCATGCATGGGAGTTGTTTTTTTACAGTGGGTGCTGACTGTGTGTTTGAACTGAATGGATATCAAACACACAGGCATTCCCTTGGCTTTGTACACACACAAACCCTTCAACACGCACTCATGAACCTACCTCACCCTATTGCATGTACATATCAAGCTCACACACATTTCTCACTCCACAGCTTATTTCCAGAACATTCCCTCACCTGGACATTGACTCTGGGAGGATTGGCTGCCAGTGTGTGGTGACCTCTCAAGCCATTGATGATCATGGAGAGGCTGCAGTTTGGGTAGCGCTTCATAAACAAGATGAAACCAGCCAAAGTCACAAACATGCCAGAAGGAACGCTGATGGACTTGAGCACTGTCCTCCATCTGGCCGTCTTATCTGGAGAGAGGCCACAGAGCGAGAGGAGTAGTCCCATTTAAGGTAAGCGAGGAAAGTGAGAGTTAGAGGAGAAATCAATAACTGTTTACCTCTGGATCATGTAAAGTTGCTCTCACACAAACATCACTCACCGACCACATGGAGAAGGGTGGATGAAACCAGGTTGCCGTCCTGATCTCGGATCTCATACATCCCCTCATGCTTGGCACTCAGCCTAGTGATGACCACCTCGTTTACGGTCCCATTTCTCTCCAGTGAGATGAGGCCCCAGTACCGGGGGTCCTGGCCTACAACCTGCCCAGCCCTGATCAGCTGCACAGGGGTATGGGAGAACCGGGAGTCAAGGGGCACACTGGAAGGGTCGGCAGAACGCAGGGACGGGGTAAAAATGAGGTGGACATGAGGGACGGGGAGAAAGAGGGGCAGGTTTAGAGACTCCTTAAAAAAGCGGGTGACATTGAAGGTGTGTCCTGCCCCAAGAACAGGGGCGATAAGACAGAAAGAATGAAGCAGGGGACATGAAGATGAGGGGAATCAGATGGGAGAACCAGATAGATAACAGCGTTAAGTGTCAGTTTGATCTTTCACATCTATATTTTGTATTATAAAATGTTCACACATTATTCAGACGGAGAGAAATGTATGCAGATGGGAGTAAGATGTCACTGGGCTTGAACTCTGGTGTCGGGTGGACAGGGAGGCTAACTGTGGTAGACCAGGAGTGTAACCACCAGGCCACACAATGTGCTGTTCATATCTAATACTGTATTCTCTTTTCTGAAGCTCTGTGTTTCTCTCTTTAACCCATCCAGATGTACATGAGGTTTCTGAAGCTCTGTGTTTCTCTCTTTAACCCATCCAGATGTCCGTGAAGTTTCTGAAGCTCTGTGTTTCTCCCTTTAACCCATCCAGATGTCCGTGAAGTTTCTGAAGCTCTGTGTTTCTCCCTTTAACCCATCCAGATGTCCGTGAAGTTTCTGAAGCTCACCATTGACAGTAAGCTGGCTGCGGGAGATTACTTTCCCGTTGTCATCTAGGATGGTGTAGTTTCCCTGGTCTGTCTGCGTTACCCTCTCTGCAACCCAGACCCTGCCGTCCGACCCCAGCCCCCCCCGGCCCAGCTCGCTGGTCTCTGGGTCTGTCCGGTTCCACAGCACCACTGGCAGTGAGCCCGGGGGGGCGTTCCGGGGAGAAAACTGGAGCAGAGAGCCGTCTTCAGGGATGATGTGTCTGAAGCTCTCCCCATAGCCCCGTCTAAATGTCTCTACACATTCTGAAAGGTCGACCAAGAGAGACAACTTGAGGAAGATTACAGAGTTGTAGAAGGTTTCCAAATGTCATACAGTCAAATTCAGCTGACACAAACCATTACACTACACCAGAAAGACATAGAGAAAACAGACAGAAAAGAGACGGATATTCTGTGTGGCCCAATTGTACCTGAGACAGTGAGACGAACAGTTTCGTAGGTGAATCCAGAAGACAGTTTGATTGAGTAGAGCCCCTGGTCACTTCGGTTGACTTCCTTCAACAGCAATGTCCTGTCTTTGGTCCACTCAAACCGCGGGTCCTTCAACTAAAACACACTTGTGACTAGTATACAGGAACATACTGTACTCACACCCACAGAAACACACACACACTACCTACATTGTTGTTCTCCAATAGCACTCTTCTTGGTCCTGTAGGGTGGCTGGGGGTGAAGGTCACGATCCTTGACCCTGAGTAGACCGGCAGACGGAACTCTCTTCCAGAACACACTATCTGGAAGTCTTCATTCCAGCCTGAAACCGGAAGCAGCAGAAGGACATAAAACACATTGACGTGATGAGGGGAAATGCACACAAATGACTATTTGTAAATTTAAAAAAATAAAGACAATGGACCGACCCAGCAGAACAATTAGGGGCGGAGAGAAAATGGAGTCACCAAATATATCAAAATAGTGAAGTAATCACAAGTTAAACTACACACAACTATGCGCAAGAGTTATAAATGTAAAATGCATATTCAGAATAAAGTGAAACTCACCCAAAGAGACAGGAATGCTGAGCAGAGCACTCAGCAACATAAAGAGATGCATGTTCTGAGGGCAGACAAAATACAACACTAAACAGAAAACCACTTAGGGAGTTTGGCTACTTGTTCTCACTTCCTTCAAAATAATCTATATTATTATCCATGGAAGAATTGTTACCCTCATTATTTTGTAATACAGTTCCGGAAAAAATTAAGAGACCACTGCACCTTTTTCTTTCCTTTCCCAAAAAGTTGAAAAGGAAGGTTTTGAGTGAGGAACAGAAGCGTTCAATTTGCAGTGGTCTCTTCATTTTAACCCTTCTTAATTTTTTCTGGAGCTGTAGATGCAGAAGGGAATAGATTTCACAAAGAAAATAAATGGCAACACCATTAGAGACAGGCTAATGCACTACTATAACCTCGATGTTTGTGGGGGCAGGACTAAGCATTTGACCAGTGACCCAAAGGCTGCAAGATTCCAGAGAAGGCAAAGTAAAGATGTAAAGCGGCATAGGTTTGATTTCAACGGCAAAGGGGAGAAATAGGTTTTGGAATGTCCAACAAGCTCATATAGGCGTGATGGTTGAGGGATCCTGGTGGACACAACATCCCTTTGATTCTATTAGAAAAAACAGGAAAAATACTACCATCAGCCATTTCATTTAATATTACTTAGTTAAATCTGAGGCCATGGTTCTCAGCAGGAAACCGATGGAGTGCCTCCTCCGAGTAGGGAATGAGGAGTTACCCCAAGTAAAGGAGTTCAAGTATCTCGGGGTCTTGTTCGCGAGTGAGGGGACATTGGAGCGGGAGATTGGCCGGAGAATCGGAGCAGCGGGGGCGTTATTGCATTCGCTTTACCGCACCATTGTGACGAAAAGAGAGCTGAGCTGGAAGGCAAAGCTCTCGATATACCGGTCAATTTTCCTTCCTACCCTAACCTATGGTCATGAAGGCTGGGTCATGACCGAAAGAACAAGATCACGAGTACAAGCGGCTGAAATGGGTTTTCTCAGAAGGGTGGCTGGCTTCTCCCTTAGGGATAGGGTGAGAAGCTCAGCCATCCGTGAGGAACTCAGAGTAGAGCCACTGCTCCTTTGCATCGAAAGGAGCCAGTTGAGGTGGTTCGGGCATCTGGTAAGGATGCCCCCAGGACGTCTCCCTAGGGAGGTGTTCCAGGCACGTCCAGCTGGGAGGAGACCTCGGGGTAGGCCCAGGACTAGGTGGAGAGATTATATTTCAACACTGGCCTGGGAACGCCTCAGGATCCCCCAGTCAGAGCTGGCAAATGTGGCTCGGGAAAGGGAAGTTTGGGGTCCCCTGCTGGAGCTGCTGTCCCCGCGACCCGATACCAGATAAGCAGATGAAGATGAGATTACTTAGTTAAGATATTGTCTGTGATACAGACCTCTGTATTTCAGTGTGTGTGGCTGATATAATGTGATCTACATTTTGCCTGTACTGCACAATCTCACCTCCCAAGCTCCACCACTCTTGCATGACTACACTGGTTGACTCAACATCCTTCTGGTTCTGCTAATAAATATTAGCCTCATTCAGGGTGGTTTCGGTAGGTGTGGGTCCCTTTGGTTGATGCTTGGAAATGTGTGTTGATTGACTTCCTGCCTGTTGGGCCTGTCCAGGGGCCTCCCCCAGATAGGGCCACAGTGTCACTGGACCCCCCTGTCTCAGCCCCAAGGTCTAACGCTGCTATATTATTGTGCTGGGGGAGTAGGGCAGTTATCCTTCTCCACTATAAATCCTTGTAGATCTAAGGAAGGCATTTTCTAAATGTTCCCTGTCTCCTGCCGTTTTAAACTTAGGAGGCCATGAGGTCTTGGCCCACACCTGAGGAGTACCAGGCTTGAAAGACACGTTGCTGTCCCTGTCCAAAGTCCTCCTGATTGTGTTACAGATCAAGATGATACTTGACGATTTCATCTGCCACTGTGCTGACACCTCCCCATCCCCCATGTTGTCCCTGTCCTTGTCCATCTGGTCATGCTTCCAACCTGGACTAAGTTTAAATGGACTCTGGACTCAGCCCACATGCATTTATTAATAATTATTTGTACTCTTAATATGTTCACCCGGCACAGCCAGAAGAGGACTGTTCACTCCTATGAGTCTGGGTCCTCTCTAGGTTTCTTCCTAAATTTCGGCCTTCTTAGGGAGTTTTTCTTAGCCCCTGAAATTCAACTCTACTGTTGTTTGCTCCTTGGGGTTTAAGGCCAGGTGTTTGGTAAAAGCACTTTGTGACAACTGCTAATGTAAGAAGGGCTTTATGAATAAATTAGATTGATATATGAACCTTCAATATATGGGCTACACATTGACATAATTTTTGTATCCACTTTTATAGACTACTGCTATGCAGCAACGTTTCACGTCAGCTCCATGGTTGACCTTTTCTCCCTGGCTGTCTGATCCTGTGACAAGGACCACCTGATCCTGCGAAAATGCAGTACAGTATGACATGTACAGCTTGATCTACATTGACGCCTGGAAAACCTGATGGCATTGTTTGATCTATAAGATCTACATTAGGTTGAAATATCAAATGCACCTACCGTGTAAGGAACTACATGTAACGTTTGCCAATTGTTCTAGAGATCAACTATTTTGCTCGTTAGTTAGCTAGCTATATATTCTAATGTCTCATAGCTAACTATCTGTAGCACTCACATGTCAGAGATAATTAACTAGAGGTAATATCAGGTGGATTACAGAAATTTCCAGAGCTAGACATCACAGTTGCAAGTAGCAACGGTAGCCTCTACTACGGTAATCAGCCCAGTGCGCATGAACTTCCCAACAACTACCTCAAAGCGAAGTACCTCTGAGTGGTCATAAAACCAGTCTGAATTTCGAATTACGGAATGGCTTACCTTCCCGTCTCCTCACTTCTAAAGCACAGAGTTGGAGCCTCTCTTATAATGGAGTTCTGTTGATAAAAATTGTTGAGGACAAAATGCCACTTTCAAAAAGTGTCCCACTCATGTATGAAACCTACGCCACTGAAAATGTATATGCAATTGAGTAAGGCAGTTAACCCTCATTGCTCCCAGGTCGTCGCTGACAAAAGTGAAAATGGACTTATTTTAAGTCACACTTACCTGGTAAAATAGCGGTTAAAAAGACAAATGCGCGATTTTACAAATAATCTGCAGAAAACAAGGACGGTCTACGAAACATTGTTTCTCCTAACGATAATAAACAGTTGCGTGTTTAGAGGTTATTGAAAAACAGTACTTCACAACCAAAATGACTTAGACACCAGTATTAGCAGCCTGCCTTGCCGGAGTCCGTGAAAAACAATTGTCATGCAGCCCCACTCCCCAGAATTAGCGAGGCAGTAAACACTGTTCACCATCAATCAACTACTCAAGGGGGTGCTAACAGTCTATCGTTGGAAGATTGCTCCGCTTGTTATTCCATACGACCTGTGATGCTAAATACCGACCTTTAAGAGTATTAAGCTGTTATCGACCGCATTCAACTAATGCACAACACAACATTTTACAGTAAGCTATTTACGTCACAATGTATTGGAATATAAATATATAATCATGTCTACATTTTCACTCACCTATGCAAGACGTCAAACCATACAATGATAATATTGTATAATATGAAATGTACTGGAAACGTAGTGAATGATAACACCGTAAACCTCAGGAACTGCGTCTTCTTTGCCTGGTATGCGCATGAGCGAGGGACTTGGTGGAGTGAGCGCTGGATCAACGATTACGTAAATCGCGCGTCTGAAAGTCGACTGCGGACCAAAAGGTTCGGTTCATTCAGTCATTTGAGTCAGGCGTTCACCCTCTGTGGAGGCTATGCGTTCAGCGTGAAATGGTTGAATTCAGCTGAATGGTTTTGCCAGTTTGTGTGGGACGAGCGCTCAACAGAAACACAGACGCACATTTATGTTGAGTTAATGTATTGGACAACTATACCGGATGTGTAATACGGAATCATGAGATGGAGCCGGGTGGCGGGGCAGTGGAAAATGGAGCGGGATGGAATTGGGAAGAAACTGCTAATTAATCTCGGCACAGTTTTTCGGATTCCTGTACCAAAGTTGGTTAAAGAATGTACATTGTATTAACATTCACCAACAGCCTACTCTGTACTGTACTCATACTGATCACACACGAACTTTCCATATGCGCTTATGTCCTTTCAGGTACTTTTAATTGGCATTAGAATATTCCTTTGCATGTACAATTCATAAGCATATTACACTCATATGAATCAATAATAGTCTTCAATATGCTTCTCCCATACTGTTCATACTCCCCCATCCTACTCTTTCAAAATCGATGCTAGTTTACATTTATATGTATATTACTGCATACTTCCCATATCTACAATATTCAATACTACTACCAATATTGGTGCTAGTTTACGTTTCTTTTTAAACTGCTGCTATGTACAGTGTTATGTATATTGTTGCTCTATTTTATTATTATCTTCTGTCTAGCTATATTTTTGCTTACAGGTCATACAATTAGAATATCATCAAAAAGTTGATTTATTTCAACAATTCCCAAATTCAGTATCTCTGAAAATTTGAATATTACTTAAGGTCAATACATTAAAAATATTTTTAGAAATGTTGGCCAACTGAAAAGTATGAACATGAAAAGTATGAGCATGTACAGCACTCAATACTTAGTTGGGGCTCCTTTTGCCTGAATTACTGCAGCAATGCGGCGTGGCATGGAGTCGATCAGTCTGTGGCACTGCTCAGGTGTTATGAGAGCCCAGGTTTCTCTGATAGTGGCCTTCAGCTCTTCTGCATTGTTGGGTCTGGCGTATCGCATCTTCCTCTTCACAATACCCCATAGATTTTCTATCGGGTTAAGGTCAGGCGAGTTTGCTGGCCAATTAAGAACAGGGATACAATGGTCCTTAAACCAGGTACCGGTAGCTTTGGCACTGTGTGCAGGTGCCAAGTCCTGTTGGAAAATGAAATCTGCATCTCCATAAAGTTGGTCAGCAGCAGGAAGCATGAAGTGCTCTAAAACTTCCTGGTAGATGGCAGCGTTGACCTTGGACCTCAGAAAACACCAGCAGATGACATGGCACCCCAAACCATCACTGACTGTGGAAACTTTACACTGGACTTCAAGCAACGTGGATTCTGTGCCTCTCCTCTCTTCCTCCAGACTCTGGGACCTTGATTTCCAAAGGAAATGCTGAATTGACTTTCATCAGAGAACATAACTTTGGACCACTCAGCAGCAATCCAGTCCTTTCTGTCTTTAGCCCAGCCGAGATGCTTCCGACGCTGTGTCTTGTTCAAGAGTGGCTTGACACAAGGAATGCGACAGCTGAAACCCAAGTCTTGCATACGTCTTGCATGGTGGTTCATGAATCACTGACTCCAGCTGCAGTCCACTCTTTGTGAATCTCCCCCACCTTTTTGAATGGGTTTTGTTTCACAATCCTCTCCAGGGTGCGGTTATCCCTATTGCTTGTACACTTTTTTCTACCACATCTTTTCCTTCCCTTCACCTCCCTATTAATGTGCTTGGACACAGAGCTCTGTGAACAGCCAGCCTCTTTAGCTATGACCTTTTGCGTCTTGCCCTCCTTGTGCAAGGTGTCAATGGTCGTCTTTTGGACAGCAGTCAAGTCAGCAGTCTTCCCCATGATTGTGTTGCCTACAGAACTAGACTGAGAGACCATTTAAAAGCCTTTGCAAGTGTTTTGGGTAAATTCGCTGATTAGAGTGGGGCACCAGGTATCTTCAAAATTGAACCTTTTCACAATATTCACATTTTCTGAGATACTGAATTTGGGGTTTTCATTAGTTGTCAGTTATAATCATCAAAACTTAAAGAAATAAACACTTGAAATATATCAGTCTGTGTGGAATGAATGTATACATTATACAAGTTTCACTTTTTGAATGGAATTACTGAAATAAATGAACTTTTTGATGATATTCTAATTGTATGACCAGCACCTGTATGGTCTTCTGCTTAACTATCACTACATAGTTGTCGGTGCCATGTCACAAGGATGACGCGGTGTTGTCCACTGCCTTTGACAAATAAACCCTGAAACATGAAACATTATCACATGAAACATTATCACATGAAACATTATCACATGTTGATCTGTCAGGCAACAGCAGTTGTCACAAAGTGCTTTCCGGAGACACCTGGCCTTAAACCCCAAGGAGCAAACAACAGTAGTGTTGAATTTCAGTGGCTAGTGATAGATATTGAGCATGAAAGTAACTGAATTAAGCTTGACACAATGTATGAGAGTACTAACTATCTTTGTATGGAGGACACTAGGTAGGAAATGTGATGCCCCATTACTGATGGGTCCCAAACACCCTGTCCATACCACCTGCTAGGAACTGTGTGTGACTGTCATAGGACTCTCTGAATAGACCCTTGAGTCATAGGTTGAAATACGCCATACAAGGGTATTTTGTAGGACAAACTATTTCTTATAATAGTCTGTGTAATGGTTGGCTATGAACACTGACCACCTCCTATGTGTCCTGGTATAAATGACTGTGTTTACGTTGTAAGCATTTGGAGAGAACAATGAAAGAACTATGGAAGGTTATCATCATAAACCTCATGCTGAATAAAGGCTCTCCCCTGACTTCCGGTTGCATTCATTTTGTTCATGGATCACAAATGGACAGAATCTAACACTAGGAAAAACTCCCTAAGAAGGCCAAATTTTAGGAAGAAACCTAGAGAGGACCCAGGCTCAGAGGGGTGACCAGTCCTCTTCTGGCTTTGCCGGGTGAGATATTAAGACTCCAATTGGAATAATTAATAAATTTCTCTGGGCTAAATCCAGAGGCTATTTGATTTTAGACTAGGTCAGAAGTATGACCAGGTGGACAAGGACAGGGACAGCAACGGGCCCCCCAAACCAGGTAATCCTCAGCTGTATACCAGGACCTCATCTCCTCCTAAAATTTTAAACTGGAGGAAACTGAGAAAACTTAGAAATGCATTGCTGACTGAATCTGAGTTTATTTTAATCAGGAAATTTAAATATAGGCTACATCACAGCATGAAGGGACACGCTATGTAAATTCTACACAAACTTTACGTAAATGTTGTCAATAGATGTTGATTAAAGTGAAAGGTTCTTATGAAAGGCAAAGTCAAGACAGAATGGGAAAGCTCAAGCCAGGTTTATTCAGTGAAAAACATACTCATCAAATAAATAAGATGAATTTACAAAGTCTCTCATACTAGAGTGTAAGTCAAGGGAGGGGCTTCTCTGTCACGTTCTGCAATCTTTTAGATTATTTTTTCTGTGATTCAGGTGTGATTTCCTCTTGTGGCCACAGTAATTATACTACTTGTTGTACAGTATATCTGTGCATTATGTAGTGTCTAACAATTAATTTCCCACATTCAGGACCTTTACGTGACATAATCCATAAAAATACATTTATTTTTGCATTATTTCTGGTCAAATTGTTACATTAAATCATTAACATTAATGGCTAAAATAAGAAAAATAATTAGGTTTTCTCTATTTTTTTCAGGCACTCCTGCTTCTTCTGTCATATGTGTGGAGCCAGTACAAAAGAAAAGGCAGATGAAACTGAAATCTAGAGTACTAAAACAGTAACAAAGAGCAATATACAAAGGGAAACCTTGCCAGTTTTGCCATTTAGACAAACTACTTTGAATTAAAGGCTAAGAAATTTGTACTGAGATTTCTATCAAAATGTTGTTAACTTGTAAGTAGCGAGTGGTATGGTAATTCCATCGACAGGAACTCTTAAAGAAGTACAGAGGCAAAATTATCTTGGCATAATTAACAGTTTATTTGCAAATAGAGAGACTCGTCAAAAGCTTACAGAATAATCATCTGAGGAATCTGAGGAAAATACATGAACAGTCCATATTTATTACAGTTGAAAGGGGTGTGGTAAGATACTGCTCAGCTGTCTTATGTCACACAGGTTTCACCCAAAGGGCAGGCTGTCCCCCCACCTTATCCTTCCTGCCCTATGTGTTTACCTAAAGAGGCCAATTGCCCCTACTTTCCTCAATGGGCCACATTCCTAAGGAACAAAGGACAGATACCCTTATTGGTTTAAGCAGATTAACAGATATTAAGATATTATACAGACATGTGCGTCACAAACAAAGACCAGAGTTACATACCAGGTAATAGAAAATAAGACATTTCTCAAATGTACATTATTTCAAGAATTTCCATAACACGAGACACAAATATAAACAGCGAGTCACAAATACACTGCTCAAGAAAATGAAGGGAACATGTAAACATCACAGTATAACACCAAGTATATGAAACTTCAGGGATATCAATCTGTCCAGTTAGGAAGCATAAGCGATTGTGAATCAATGTCACCTGTTTTGGTGCAAATGAAAGTGACAACAGATACACTGGAGAGGCAACAGCAAGACAACTCCCAAAAAGGGAATGGTTTTGCAGGTGGTGGCCACAGGCAATTGCTCTCTCTGTAATGTCTGCTCCGTGTGGCACAGCAGCTCCCCTGCCTCTCCGGCGCTCCACCTCACCAGTGTACTAACCACCGGCAGGAATCTGATGGCAGCAGCGCATCCAGAGGATGCACCTGTTCTCTGTCACTATTCAGTTGTGTATATGTGTGTTGCTTCCTCACTGCACCTCACGGTAAGAGTGACAAACAATAATCTGTGAGGTGTAGTGAGAAAGCAACACACATAGCACTGCTGCCATCAATCTCCAGCTGCTGTCGTTTTTTCCTGAATGCCCAACATATATATAAAAAGTTTAATTGTTATCACTCTTTGTTTTCTTTCCCTTTTGCCTCACTTTTTGCACTCACTACACTTGAACCATCGCACTCTCCTCATCCTTCCTGACTGATTTTTCTCTAGTTTTGCATTTTGCTAGTGTCCTTGTCACTACTGGTAACACAAGGCGGTACCTGCAGCCCATTCAGTGTGCACAGGCAGTCCAGCTCCTCCAGAATGGCACATCCATACTGTCGCAAGGTTTGCTGTGCCTCCCAGTAAAGTTTCAAGAGCATGGAGGAGATACCAGGAGACGGCTGTTACACAGAGAGAGCTGGACAGGGCCGTAGAAGGACATCAACCCAGCAGCAGGATTGGTATGTGCTGCTGTGTGTGAGGAGAAACAGGAGGAGCACTGCCAGAGCCCTACAAAATGACCTCTAGTGGGCTACTTGTGTGCATGTTTCTGGCCAAACTGTCATAAACAGACTCCACAAGGGTGGCATGAGGGCCTGATGTCCTTTAGTGGGACCTATGCTTACTGCTCAGCACCGTGCAGCTTGATTGGCATCCACCAGAGAATACCTGAATTGGCAGGTCCGCCACTGGCGCCCTGTTCTCTTCAAAGATGAGAGCAGGTTCACACTGAGCATGTGACAGATCTGAAAGAGTCTGGAGACGCTTGAATGTTATGCTGCCTGCAACATCATCCAGCATGACCAATTGGTGGTGGGTCAGTGATGGTCTGGGGGTTGCACAGACCTCCATGTGCTAGCCAACGGTACCCTGACTGCTGTTAGGTACCAGAAATGAAATCCTTAGACCCACCTTCAGACCTTACGCTGGTGCAGTGGGCCCTGGGTTCCTCCTGGTGCAGGACAATGTCCGGCCTCATGTGGCCAGAGTGTGTAGGCAGTTCCTGGATGATGAAGGCATTGATGCCAATGACTGGCCCTCACGTTCTCCAGACCTGAATCCAATTGAGATCCTCTGAGATATTACGTATCAGTGCATCCGACGTGGCCAAGTACCACCACAGACTGTCCAGGATTTCACGGATGCCCTGATCCAGGTCTGGGAGGAGATCCCCCAGGAAACCATCTGCAGTCTCATCAGGAGCATGCCCAAACATTGTTGGCCATACACACTACTGAGTCACATTATGAGTTGCCATGATGAAATTCACGCAAGTTGGAACAGCTTGTGATTTCAATTGTTTACTTAGATTTTCGTTGTGAGTTTGAATCCAGCCCTCAATTGGTTGGTGATTTTGGTTTCCATTGACTGCTGTTAAATAATTTTGTTCTCAACTAATTACATTAGGTACAGTAAAACATTTTATTTTATATATTCAGTTCGGTATATATATATAGAGAGAGAGACCTGGTGTGTGATTTCTGTGTTCCCTTAATTTTTTTTGACCAGTGTACATAGTTCAACTGTCAAATAAAAACCACTCTCAAGAAATATGCGTATTGTTTCACAAACATATGTCAAGATCCTAAAATAAATGTAAGACATGTTTTGTGAATGTTACAGCATTTGTCACAAGCACTTTACAGATTTGTGACTTGCATTCAATTTGTGAGTTGCTTTACATGTTTGTGAGTTGCTCCACATATTTGAGAGGGCTGCTTACTTACAAGTCTACAACATTTTGATAGATGTCTATCTCCATAACTTTGGCAAAGATATATTTTTAATATGTAACCACCACATTTTGGCCCCTGGAAGCCATTATATTGTACTCAATGTCCACTCTTGGTTATACAATATTATAGTTGTGAAGACCTTTTAAGGATAAATACAAATAGGGTAAAGACATTAACATATGTGGCAGCTGTCTAATAAAATTCATTCATATTTACGATTTTGAAAACAGTACATATATTTTATACAGTTTTATATAGTGTGTAATTCTTTGTTTAAAAAAATATATATAACCAAATAATAAAATAAAAACCAAAGTGAGACCCATGGCCTATAATTCCTGCTTCCAGTAACGAAACCTTGGGATTCCAACGAAGTGGATTAATAATGTATATTTTACGTCGCTATTTAAATGTATGTTTTTTTTGTATAAACAGAAAGCCTTCTGTTCATATGATCCTGTGCTCCAACATCAGCTTCCGTAGTTCTATAGTAGCCGAAAGTCTTCTGCAGCTTGTAGTGGCTTACACACTCACGCGTATCTCGTAGAGTGCGCCTGAAGATCTGAGAGAGAAAAAGAAGTCGACCGCAACACCCTGATGGTGTACTACGACTGTGCAATGATTCTAGTTTTAGCAACCGTTTCCTTTCAACGCAGGACTTCTATTTTGAAGAAGTTCCGCAGCGACTCTATTAGTATTGTTGCTGCTCTCTGCATAGTGGTGACAAGAAGAACGAGCTGAGCTAGCGTAAAGTACAGGCTGGTCAAGTTTGTAACTACAACGTTATCAGTGCAGTCAAAGACTATCTACCAAGGAACAGCGAAAAAAACCCAGTCTATATTGACATCCGTTTATTGATTGTAAAATTAGCTCATATTTACTGTTTATGTCAAGCTAGTTAACTTGCTAGCTAACGTTAGTTCGCAATATACGACAGCTAAGTTGTATATGCTAGTTAGCACCACCTAGCTAACCTTAGCCTGTGTTCTCCCTCAACAACCGGTCACCTACGCACTGGCAGAATGGCCTTAAAACGAATTCACAAGGTAAATAGATTGACACTTCACTCGAAACATTCTTTAAATCGTTAACGTTGTATATTCTGTATTGTTGTTAGGCGATGTATTATGGCTAGCTAGGTACAAGGCTCAATCGCATCTCTTGTTATCTACCTAGGTAACTACTACACTACTGCAAATGCTAAGCTAGCCAAGCGTGCTTTGGTTTAAGTCACTGACTAGGAACACCAGGGCCTGGTATTAGCTTAGCTAATTTTAACTAACTTTAAACCTGCCACCAATACATTAGTGCACAGTACAAGTACCTTAATTTCAGAATCGAATCTGTGAATGTATTCATTTGCCATTAAGTATAGTATAGTCTTAGCTGTTGTTGGACCTAGCTACCGTTAGCTAGCAAGTCATGGTGAAACCTGATTACTGGTAGATTGTTGTATGTCGTTCGCGGCAGGTTTCGGTTCGGTGTCCCTTGTTGGAAATATAAACCTGGTCATGCTTTCGAAGTCAAGTGTCATTTTGGTGTGTCTTTTTTGGCCTCTACCATTTCCAGAAACTATGGTATAAAAATAGACGTGCTGCTGAGGTGATGGCTATACTACTAGTCTAGAATTGCTGTATGTCTCTAAGCCAAGGTCTATATTCAGACACACATTATTAACTATTTAAAAATCTGGAAAACAAATCTTGACTTATTTCAGGTCTTCTTGCTGATCTGTATCATTTGAGGTGAAACTGAAGAAATTCCAAATAGATGAGAGCGTTTGGTTTTCTCACCAAGTCAACCATTTCTCTCACTGTCTTTTTTTGGGTTTATTTTGTTGTTACAAATTTGACTTACGGTTGAATTAATTCCCTGTTTCTCCTGAAATTCTCCCTACAGGGAATTGCAGTATTTTGTATTTGATTAAGTTCTCCATTAGCTGCTATAAGGTTTTATTGCTCTCTGACATGACTTGGGCTGGCATTTAGTTCCTTATAATCATGGCTTTATTTAGTTCTGTTCTGGGCAGTGAAATGACTCGTGGCATGTGTAGTGTTGTATTGATTCGTGGCGAATGGCGTCAGCTGATTGAACAGACAACTCAGCACCTTTTTGCACCAGCAACACCTCTCACAAAGATCACCTCCTCCTCCAGCCTGAACCAGGAGAGATTCACATGTATGGTGTTGACATTCTCACAAAGATCACCTCCTCCTCCAGCCTGAACCAGGAGAGATTCACATGTATGGTGTTGACATTCTCACAAAGACCTCCTCCTCCAGCCTGAACCAGGAGAGATTCACATGTATGGTGTTGACATTCTCTCTCTGTGCATCTAAGAACAATGCATGCAGCACTTTTCCAACTGCAATTTCTCCATGTTCTCAGTTGCCACACTTAAGCACACAGTTGACCACTAGTCTAGGAGTTTGAGAAATGGGCTCTGGTCAAGAATGCACAGTAACACCTTGTCATGGACAGACTTTCCAAAGCATTTGTGTTTTGAGATGACATGTTTCTATATGGGCTTAATCCAAGCAGTTTAGTGTCCTCAACTTGCTCATGTTACATTGTTAAACAGTAGCTGAGTTTCAGAGTTGACCTAATTGATTCATCCCAAATAAATAGGACAGATCTAAGCACCAACATTTAGAAATACAATGCTTTTAGATATTTTGGACCAGTACTAATTACCCATTCTAAACCCAACTGGAGCTCTTTGTTAACTGTGTCTATTATTTACTGTTGTCAGTGATGTGTATTTCTTTTGAGAATGTGAAGCCATGTTGTTAAAGGCTATTCCTAATTTTGCACCCACCTTTAGCTGAATAACACCAACAGCTGTTTATATGAAAACATTGTCACTTTTGGTCATGCACCTTACAAAAGCTGTAAAAAAATAAATATATATACATTTACTGGCCACTTTTATCCAGATTTAAACTCTGAGTTACTCCCCTATCCAGGTCAGTGGATGTTTATGTTTACAACATAAACATATGCTTTTTAGTTATCTACAACCAAAGCATCTTTTCCAGAACAATAATGGTCTGAACAATTTCATGAATGCTTTTTATGCTCAGTATTTGTGTAGAAAATCCCACTGACCTTTAATATTGGGGAATGAAAAAACGCTGTTCCATGTTGCGAATGACATCATAACGAAGAAATGCCACCCAGTTGACAAGTACTGCCCTCCACGTTGGTAATGTGTGGTGTAGAATGGACCCTCGCCTGATCCTCAAACCTCCACTACCAACAGGTTTGCTGTATTTGCTTGTGCTGGAGTAGATTAGATTCAACTTTGTCATTGAACAAGTACAAGTACAGTACAACTAAATGTCATTTGCATCTAACCAGAAGTGCAAATAGAGTGCAGAAAAAAGTTAAAAGGATATGTGTGTGCAAGTGGAATGTATAGATGTGCAATTAATACATATGGCACTTCTAATGGAGGGAACATTAATTGGTGTTAGATGACAGTCGAACCTGTACTGTGTTCCATGGAGTCCTGCCTTCCAGTTGTTGTGGTGTAGGAAACACTGCTGTTTGTGCACAAAAGGTAGAGGCTAAGAGCGCCTGACCAGCCAAGCACATCTAAAACACATCCTGGAACATGAAAATGCATTGTGTTGAAAACTCCTCCATGATTTCAGGCGCATATTGAAGCAGTAATTGAACGTATTTTTATCTTGATCTTTGACTTCCCACATACTAATATTGCCCCTGACACATTTGTGCTTTAATGAATCTGTGCTTTCAAGGCATCAGACTGGGGCGGTGCTCAGAGTAATTCTAAATGTTGGCCAATCGAGTGGACTTGCACGTCTTCAAATGTTGTTGGGGACAGCAATAATGTAAACATTTTGTCCCACGACCAGCCATATGGCTGTAATCAAGCTCCTTTTGGCACAGACGCCCTCTGAGACCAACTTCAACACAGCCCACAGCTTCCTTCCTGTAGAAGACTTGCTTAAGGATAGAGCTCTTTATTTTGTGACAAACATTCTCTCATCCATATGAAACTCCTACTCGAACCTGCAACCGAGATGTTGTGCTGAAGTGCTTGTGTTGAGGAGGCTCTGCGAGCATTGTTCACTGCAACAGACTAGTCACAGGAAACCATTACTGTGGCTGGGGTCATTGAGCCCACATTATTTAAATGTATTTCCCGTTTCATCAGTCAATAACGACACAATACTTTCTGCCCACGGCGGCCGTCTGATTGGCCGGTCTGTGCAGTAACAGTCACATCGGGTGTTGTTTGATTGGCCGGTCTGTGCAGTAACAGTCACATCGGGTGTTGTTTGATTGGCCGGTCTGTGCAGTAACAGTCACATCGGGTGGTGTTTGATTGGCCGGTCTGTGCAGTAACAGTCACATCGGGTGGTGTTTGATTGGCCGGTCTGTGCAGTAACAGTCACATCGGGTGTTTTGCTGGGTGTCCCCTGAAGAAGCAGCAATGTGTTTTCCACTGCAGAAGTTATGCAGAGAAGAACAGATGATGTGGTGTTGGAGGGGATGTAATAATGTCACTGTTGTCAGGGAATGATGGAAGTGGTTTGCTTCCTCTGTTGTAGGAGTTGAATGACCTGGCCAGAGATCCTCCAGCACAGTGTTCGGCCGGCCCGGTCGGAGATGACAGTAAGGACAAACACTTATCAGACCTTCTGAAAGCATCTGAAGCGTTCCTCTAACAGCCTGTCCTTTCTGTTTCGACAGTGTTTCATTGGCAAGCTACAATTATGGGTCCTGTAAGTATCCACAAACTTTTTGCTGATTAATTTGTCACGTTTGCTCTGGTTGTTCAGTGAGTGCGGACATTCTTTTCCCCCAGAATGACAGTCCATACCAAGGAGGTGTTTTTTTTCTGACAATTCATTTCCCCACAGACTACCCCTTTAAACCACCTAAGGTATTTCATTTTCTTCTACTGTTCCTCCTTTCTCAAATGGCTACTTAATGATGTTTGCAGGAGGTTGAGGAATATGGTTTCAGAACGTCAATTTCCATGGTTACCTTGCATGTCCAATCTCTTCTTTATAGGTTGCGTTCACCACCAGAATTTATCACCCAAATATTAACAGTAACGGTAGCATCTGCCTGGATATATTGAGATCACAATGGTCCCCTGCATTAACTATCTCTAAAGGTAGGATGTTTCATTGACCAACATTAAAGGTGTGTGTGTGTGTGTGTGTGTGTGTGTGTGTGTGTGTGTGTGTGTGTGTGTGTGTGTGTGTGTGTGTGTGTGTGTGTGTGTGTGTGTGTGTGTGTGTGTGTGTGTGGGTGTGTGGGTGTGTGTGGGTGTGTGGGTGTGTGGGTGTGTGTGTGGGTGTGTGGGTGTGTGGGTGTGTGTGTGGGTGTGTGGGTGTGTGGTGTGTGGTGTGTGGTGTGTGGTGTGTGGTGTGTGGTGTGGTGTGTGTGGTGTGTGTGGTGTGTGTGGTGTGTGTGGTGTGTGTGGTGTGTGTGGTGTGTGTGGTGTGTGTGGTGTGTGTGGTGTGTGTGGTGTGTGTGTGTGTGTGTGTTATTAACTCCAAAGGTAGGATGTGTTTCACTGACTAACACTAAAGGTAGGTGGGGCGTGTGTGTGCTTTATTATCTCTGAAGGTAGGATGTCTGTTTCATTACCGTTCTCTAAAAGCAGGATGAGTGTGTTCCATGTTATTATACCTCCTGCCCTGAGACCCACTCCTAACCTTTCTTTTGGATCTGTTTCAGTTCTTCTCTCCATCTGTTCACTCTTATGTGACCCCAACCCAGACGACCCGTTAGTGCCCGAGATCGCTCGTATCTACAAAACAGACACTGACAAGTGAGTTTACAGCAGACCCAGCGCCGTCCCCACTCTGTTCCTGTACTGCACATCTATTCACCCATATCATCTGTCAAAAAATGCCCTTTTATAGCCCGGAGGTTTGAACCAACAGGTGTCACACTGTGCGGTAGATCTAAAACCTTTTAATTCCTTTTACATCAGGTATAATAGATTAGCGAGAGAATGGACAGACAAATACGCTATGCTTTAGGGTAAGAGAGCTCTGCATCGTGATGTGACTGTATTATGAAATGCGTGATGTTGGTGGCACCCTGAGGGCCTGTTTGACCACTTCTCAACCTCATTGTCATCATCTCTACCATGTCACCAGTGTCTTCATGAGGAATGTGAAAACTACACACTTCTATGTTTAGTGATCAGAGGTGATGTGGAGAGCAGGAAACGTGGCCAGAACTCTCTGCAGGCTTTGTCACGTTTTTATTGCCTTAATCCACCCAATGTGATGATGCCACAGAAGCATTCTTAGGGCTATTATCTATCCATACCTCACTCTTCATTTGACACTGAGGGTGTTTGAGACCGTTAATGAGGTTGTTTGGTGTTGTATGGTATGCTTAACTCTGCAGTCAATTGTTGACTTTACATGTTTTATAGTCTCAGTATCACTTGGGTACTTTGAAATTGTCCCATCAACTAACTCCACAAGGCTGCCAGTACTCAGCTGGTATAAATACACACCTATGAGGCTAGTGGCTTGATTTTGACTGTTTGATATTCTTGGACTGATTATTCAATTGAATGCCAATTTGGTGGGACTGAGGGGGTCTTTTGTTTGAACAACATGCGTATTAACTTTGACAGGTGATTGGCAACCTGTTTCCTGAATGCATGGTGCTGTTCTGGAAGTTTCCCTTGTCTATTGTGAGTGAATTTTCTTGCTGATTGCTTTCTTTTCCCATTCCCCAGGTACAACAGAATAGCCCGGGAATGGACTCAGAAATACGCTATGTGATACCAGATCATGGTCGTTGTTCATTGTAGCTGGAATAAACCTTAAATCACACTGTTTTTGTTGCCCATTCAGCCCTTACCATCAACAACTAAGTAATTTCTTCTTTATTCTGCCCCTCAACATATATTCATATGCTCTTAACAAGGGAAATCTCCAAGTCCCCTTTTTTTCTTTCCAAAAGATGCCAATTGCTCAGAACTCTCAGTGGAGCAGGTGCTGTGTACCTGTTAAACCAACCACAGAAACCTATGAAGAGCTTCTGATTGCATTGAATTCACTTGAAGGTGCCAAAAAAAGTGAGGATTCTCCAAATGTCACCATTTGTGTGTAAAGAGGATCAACATGGTGCAAAGTTTTGTAAGCTTTTCCGATAGCACTGTAGAACTGAGGTATGTGAATGTTGTACACTTGCTGTTAGCTGACTGTTGGAATGGAGAATTGCTGTATCTGAAAAGTTGTATCTACAGTAAATAAGAAACAAAATGCATGTTAATAAGATAATTGGTTTATGTGCTGCTGAGAATTAATTGAGAGCCAAGGAGCGCAAATGTGTTTACTTAAAGTTGAATCTTTTTTTTTGTTACTCCTTTTCTTTGCATTGTTTTAGAATGGGAGCTGTTAGTTAATCACTCATCCATGAAACTTCTGTTTTGCACTGAATACATTATTCAAAGCTGTCAATGGCTGATCAACTAACAGCTCTGCTATTTAATGGTTACTTTTTTTTTCTCAATAAAGTTGAACAAATAACGCTTTGATATCCTGATTTTTCTTAACTCCTTTCAGCCGTGTGAACACTGAGATGTGTCTAGGGTTGTTCCGGTTACACATTACATTCCTCAGGAGTGCGGAGTCCCTCAACAACGGTGCCCTTCAATGACTAAGGCAGTTTATGACCTTGATCTTTAAAGTTGGATAGGGCAGAGGAAGACACTCTACTGAAATGCCCCTGGATGGTTTTCCTCTGAGACTTGATTCCTGCTGCGCTTGGCCCCAAATGTGGAGCTCCAAAATGATGGCAGAAACCTAGGTTCTCTTTACCTGTCGAAAGTCTGGGATGTGCTGGTGTTGCCTCAGGTGTGTGCTTCATTTCCAGAGAGCGAATTAGAAAAGAGATGCATGTAGAGGGGATGGATAACTAGATGGGAAACAGGAGGAACTGCACTGGTTTTTAAAACTTCCCGTTTTGGACTGGATGTGTAAAAGTAGAATCACTATTGTGCCTTAAATTCTAGGTTTGCAATCGAGTGTGGTTGATGACACAGCACAGCCTGATCTGTGCACACTGCTGACTAGGCCATGTTAAATTCAACTCAAAATAGGTAACTACTGGAATATTATGAGGGGGGAAAAACATGGACAAAATTAAGAATTTTATTTAAAAAAATGGATCATGATAACATTCTGTACAAAGCTGTTTCACAAGCCACAGGTATAAATATTTAAGTCCCAGACAAAGTGAAGAAGTGCCTATCAAACCTTTCGTTTGGAACAGACATTGAGGCTTATTGTAATCTGTAAAAATGCCAGTTAACAGCTTCAAACTAAAGATGTTGAGGAATATCAATAGCAAGGTCGACTGGTTCTGATAGTACTTCTCAGTTTGTGGCAAAAGGACAAATGTTGTAAAGACATTATGATATCAATGAATCGCAGCCCTGATTACAAAATAGCAAAGAAACGAAAAACAGCACCATTATCTAAAATCTTTGCCACCTTCTTGAAGAACTGGATGTGATATTAACATAAGATAATTAAAAACCTAGGCCATTTACTGCATTGATGACAGAAACCTAATCATAACTTACAACAAACGCTTTGTAAAAGGAAGTTTATGCCCCAACTTAAACCGATACAGTTAGGAAAAACAGTTGGTGCACCCTCTGGAAAGTTGTCTTTTTAAACAATCATTCATCAAATCAACCAAAATTCTATTTCATAGTTCAGGAGTACGTACACCCCCTAGCTTCAATAGCTGGTGTTACTGCCTTCGGTAAAGTAACTTAATGTAGTCCTCTCTAGTAACTTTTTATTAGTCTCTTATCAACTGAAAGGAATTTCCACACCAACATTTCCATCTTTTACTCACCTGTCCAGAACACATTGTCTCAATAAATTTGGTCTTTACCTAGGTGTTGTCTGACAAACGTCGGTTGTGTCTTGCTATTCTTTTTATTTCATTATTTATTTTACGCACTTTGATTGTGGCAAGAGACCATAATGTCCCCCTGGGGTTCTCAAGGGAGACCATAATGTCCCCCTGGGGTTCTCAAGGGAGACCATAATGTCCCCCTGGGGTTCTCAAGGGAGACCATAATGTCCCCCTGGGGTTCTCAAGGGAGACCATAATGTCCCCCTGGGGTTCTCAAGGGAGACCATAATGTCACCCTGGGGTTCTCAAGGGAGACCATAATGTCCCCCTGGGGTTCTCAAGGGAGACCATAATGTCCCCCTGGGGTTCTCAAGGGAGACCATAATGTCACCCTGGGGTTCTCAAGGGAGACCATAATGTCACCCTGGGGTTCTCAAGGGAGACAATAATGTGTTACCAAAAGTTGATACAATAAAGGAACACCTCAGGTCAAAACAACGACAACTGATCGAATGAGACGGTCGTCCACACAGAAACTAACGTCATCATAATGGTTTTGGTACTGAGAGGAGGAGGACTGCACTAAAAAAGGCAAAGTGTGATATTTACAGTATTCCATCACAAACTACATATTACTGGTAAGACCACTTCCGTAGGAAATTCTATTTCACCCTGTAATACAAAAACCTTTGCATGAGCAGTTATTAGTGGTGGCTTGATTGCAATACAAACGATTGTACAGTAACCAGTCTGTCCATGTGGAGCATTTCCATGTGTTACTTCAACAGCTAGAGTCTCTGGCTGGGTGAACCTGAACCATGACCGATCCTGTGAACTGTACTGCTTCTGCAGCATATACAGGGACAACTTCTAATTACAGACACCAGCAGAATATTATTTTCCAAATTCGCTTAAAGTTGTACTTTCTGTAAAGTCAATTATATTAGAGATATTCCTGTTTCAGCTGCCACACAGTCTTTGCTAAGGTCCAGACAACCACACAAAACAGGTCTGCATTTTCTGCATCTTTGTTTGCTATAAATGAACTGTAGCGTGGAGAGAATGTCTGGTCATATCATTTTGAATGTAATTACTTGTTGAGAATACATTCTGCATAAGTGATAAATTATTTCAGAAAATGCAATTACTTTCCAAAACCATTCAATACGGTGTTACTGTTACCTTTGCGTGTTCCCTGAATAAAGCACATTCATGAGGACAACTCGAAGATTCAAAAATATTTGTAGTATTCCAGAAAGAAAATCATTACACAAAATACTCATATTTTTCAAATATCATGGGGACAAATATAAAAGTGAGGATATTCAGCATGATGTGTGAAGAGGAGTGCTTGTTACATTTGTCTCTTGTGGGCAGAGATTGTCTATAGCCTGTTGGAGGTGGAAACCTCATGACATCCTGATGAGGGAAAAGCTCTGATGTGGAGGTCAAGCTTTGGAGGTCAAGCTGTGGAGGTCAAGCTGTGGAGGTCAAGCTGTGGAGAGCTCCACCCCACTGTCACACACGCCACTGTCCACCCGTCCATCCAGCTTCAGATCCCTAATGTGGTCTGACAGGCCGGCATCTATACAGAGAACGACAGGAGGGTGACTTCCACATGATACTACTGAAGTCATGGAAGGTATGCTAGTGTATGAACCGTACCTTCAGCCACTGCCTGAGTTCTGTTAAATCTTACCTAAGAGTTGTGTGGTGCTTTGGGGGTCTAAAGTTTCTTTTTCAGACAGTGCTCCCTCGAGTACACTCAAAGCCATGCAGTTCCCCACAATCCTGAGTCCCTCCAGGAGGCCCTTGACCATTCCCCCAGACACCTAGAAAACATGTACAACTATTACATCAACAAGGGAGTCAAATACACAGACAAATACTAGACACGTTATTACTGGTACCTTTATATAGACACTTTATTACTGGTCCTCCCTTTATATAGACACGTTATTACTGGTCCTCCCGTTATATAGACACGTTATTACTGGTCCTCCCTTTATATAGACACGTTATTACTGGTCCTCCCGTTATATAGACACGTTATTACTGGTACCTTTATATAGACACGTTATTACTGGTCCTCCCATTATATAGACACGTTATTACTGGTCCTCCCTTTATATAGACACGTTATTACTGGTCCTCCCTTTATATAGACACGTTATTACTGGTCCTCCCGTTATATAGACACGTTATTACTGGTCCTCCCGTTATATAGACACGTTATTACTGGTCCTCCCTTTATATAGACACGTTATTACTGGTCCTCCCTTTATATAGACACGTTATTACTGGTCCTCCCTTTATATAGACACGTTATTACTGGTCCTCCCGTTATATAGACACGTTATTACTGGTACCTTTATATAGACACGTTATTACTGGTCCTCCCATTATATAGACACGTTATGACTGGTCCTCCCATTATATAGACACGTTATTACTGGTCCTCCCTTTATATAGACACGTTATTACTGGTCCTCCCGTTATATAGACACGTTATTACTGGTCCTCCCGTTATATAGACACGTTATTACTGGTCCTCCCTTTATATAGACACGTTATTACTGGTCCTCCCTTTATATAGACACGTTATTACTGGTCCTCCCTTTATATAGACACGTTATTACTGGTCCTCCCGTTATATAGACACGTTATTACTGGTCCTCCCGTTATATAGACACGTTATTACTGGTCCTCCCGTTATATAGACACGTTATTACTGGTCCTCCCGTTATATAGACACGTTATTACTGGTCCTCCCTTTATATAGGCACGTTATTACTGGTCCTCCCTTTATATAGGCACGTTATTACTGGTCCTCCCATTATATAGACACGTTATTACTGGTCCTCCCTTTATATAGACACGTTATTACTGGTCCTCCCTTTATATAGACACGTTATTACTGGTCCTCCCTTTATATAGACACGTTATTACTGGTCCTCCCTTTATATAGACACGTTATTACTGGTCCTCCCGTTATATAGACACGTTATTACTGGTCCTCCCTTTATATAGACACGTTATTACTGGTCCTCCCTTTATATAGACACGTTATTACTGGTCCTCCCTTTATATAGACACGTTATTACTGGTCCTCCCGTTATATAGACACGTTATTACTGGTCCTCCCTTTATATAGACACGTTATTACTGGTCCTCCCGTTATATAGACACGTTATTACTGGTCCTCCCGTTATATAGACACGTTATTACTGGTCCTCCCTTTATATAGACACGTTATTACTGGTCCTCCCTTTATATAGACACGTTATTACTGGTCCTCCCGTTATATAGACACGTTATTACTGGTCCTCCCTTTATATAGACACGTTATTACTGGTCCTCCCTTTATATAGACACGTTATTACTGGTCCTCCCTTTATATAGACACGTTATTACTGGTCCTCCCGTTATATAGACACGTTATTACTGGTCCTCCCTTTATATAGACACGTTATTACTGGTCCTCCCTTTATATAGACACGTTATTACTGGTCCTCCCTTTATATAGACACGTTATTACTGGTCCTCCCTTTATATAGACACGTTATTACTGGTCCTCCCGTTATATAGACACGTTATTACTGGTCCTCCCGTTATATAGACACGTTATTACTGGTCCTCCCTTTATATAGACACGTTATTACTGGTCCTCCCGTTATATAGACACGTTATTACTGGTCCTCCCGTTATATAGACACGTTATTACTGGTCCTCCCGTTATATAGACACGTTATTACTGGTCCTCCCGTTATATAGACACGTTATTACTGGTCCTCCCGTTATATAGACACGTTATTACTGGTCCTCCCGTTATATAGACACGTTATTACTGGTCCTCCCTTTATATAGACACGTTATTACTGGTCCTCCCTTTATATAGACACGTTATTACTGGTCCTCCCTTTATATAGACACGTTATTACTGGTCCTCCCGTTATATAGACACGTTATTACTGGTCCTCCCTTTATATAGACACGTTATTACTGGTCCTCCCGTTATATAGACACGTTATTACTGGTCCTCCCTTTATATAGACACGTTATTACTGGTCCTCCCGTTATATAGACACGTTATTACTGGTCCTCCCTTTATATAGACATGTTATTACTGGTCCTCCCGTTATATACACGTTATTACTGGTCCTCCCTTTATATAGACATGTTATTACTGGTCCTCCCTTTATATAGACACGTTATTACTGGTTAACTAACGCTCTACACCGATAGTTTAGGACATGTTAGACAATAAGTAACACTTTGAGCTGGGTTTTGAAGGCCAGTCTCTGGCTGGGTAGTGTGGACTGGGGGTACCTCGTAGCTGTCCAGCAGGGTGCTGGCAGGACAGGGGCTCAGTCTGAAGGCACTGTTGAGGATGCCCAGCCCCAGTGTGTGTGCCAGGCTCTCCCAGCCCCCCTCCGGCCCCCCCAGGGCCTGGCACAACGCCCGCTTGGTCTCGGAGGCCAGGCTATGCATGTCACCTGCAGAAACATGGCCGGTTATTTACTCTACAGTGGACCAGAGCCCAGACTGCCGTAAAGTCCATAATGAGGATTGTTATAAACTCAAGAGCCAACCTTGAGGAGGGACGAGCACCGAGGTGGGGGTCACTGGCTTGTAGTCTTTGCCATTCAGAAGTTCCAATACCTACACATAAGGAATAGAGAGAAAATGTAACAAACGTTTAAACATAACAAATATTTTATTACACACCTGTGGATTTATAAAATAACGGATGTTAACAGTAAAAAGAAAGTTCGATTTGGTCCAGGAGTTCCAGTGGAAGTTACCTCAGGAGTTGCAGCCATGTTGAGAGGACTTGTCCCTGGGATGTAGCCTTCATCCTGCTCCTCCTCATCCTCCTCTTCCACACAGTTTTCATCATCTCTGAAGAACAGGGGCTCAAAGTTTTCTTTATGAGGATCAGCACCTAGAAATCAATCAAAAAAATTTAAGAAGGGCTGTCTATATTTGAGCTTGGACTACAATACAAATGTACAGTTACAGAGCAAACATCCAAAATGGACATCAAACTAAGACGCCAAGAAGGCAGTGTGATGAAACTTGACCACACCTGCAGCCATTAGCAGAGCGGTCAGTTTGACGGAGCCTCTGCCTGCTGCTATGTGAAGAGGACTGGAGCCATTGTAGGTACAGCTGTCCACATTAGCGTTTCCCTGTGGGGGAAAAGAACAGTCAACACACGCCTGACGCCACACGCCTGACGCCACACGCCTGACGCCACACGCCTGACGCCACACGCCTGACGCCACACGCCTGACGCCACACGCCTGACGCCACACGCCTGACGCCACGTGGGTTCTGCAGCACACACCTCCAGAAGCAGGCATCCAGACAGAGACACGTTGTCCAGCTCCGTGGCCAGATGTAGCGCCGTCCGGCCGCAGCTTCTCTCCTGGACCTCCACACTGCCCCCGCTCAACAGAAGGTTCCTGACGGAGCTCAGGCTGTTGGCCAAGACGGCCAGGTGGAGGCAGCAGCGGCCTGAAGGACACAAGCACTTTCTAGTCCAGTTGACATTTAAAATGATAGGACACACTGAATTGAAACTGATCACCTTTGTTTGCTAAAATCTACTGTTTTAATTATCATATTTCAGACATAACTACCAGCTGTCATTTTGTTCCTGCTTTAATTAAAAAAATAAACTGTACTCCTGGTTTTTATTTGTGCAATAAAATGTTTCAAGCAAGGAAACAATTGTTTTATTTAATTTACAATAATTTAAAAAGTAAGGATTTCAGGAAAAATAAGTCTTATGCTTCAGAGGACAAACAGCTTTAAAAGAACTGACTGTCGGTGGTCAGAAATCAGTGTCCACACACTAGTATGAGTTAAACTGGCTGTGTGTCGTACTTGCTGTGGGGTGGAGTTAAACTGGCTGTGTGTCGTACTTGCTGTGGGGTGGAGTTTACCTGATGCGTTGGGGAGGTCCACTAGTTCTACCAGCTCTCTGTGTCTCAGGAGGAATTCCACCATCACTCCCTCCTTCTGCTGGGCAGCCAGGTGAAGAGCTGTGTTTCCGTGGCGATCAGTCAGAGTGACATCCGCTCCAGCCAATATAAGGGCCTCGGCTGCCTCCTTCTGCTGGGTTATCACCGCTAGGTGCAAAGGAGTCTGGGATAGACGGACACAGATTATTCCCGTGTTACAGCACGGTTCATTCCCGTGTTACAGCACGGTTCATTCCCGTGTTACAGCACGGTTCATTCCCGTGTTACAGCACGGTTCATTCCCGTGTTACAGCACGGTTCATTCACCTGGTAGAGGTCGTTCCGCATGTTGAGCACATCCTCCCCAGGCAGGGCAGACAGGACCTGGGCAAAACTCCGGACCGCGTCAGTCTGGCTGTGAATCACCCCCAGGTGGAG
The DNA here is from genome assembly GCF_011004845.1 of Esox lucius. Lineage (NCBI taxonomy): Eukaryota > Metazoa > Chordata > Actinopteri > Esociformes > Esocidae > Esox > Esox lucius. Next base: position 33,656,649 of record NC_047572.1, on the reverse strand, counting down.
GCCTCTGGAGAAACGCAGGACAGGCACACATCAGAATGAGCTCCTGGAGAAGCCTCAAGGCCAACCCAACACTACAGCAAATCAGTGGAGCTACTGGGTGTTTTAAGGGGGACGTACGTGTCACCGTTCTCATCCTGGGCCGCCATGAGGTGGTGCTGTGGAGCCAGCAGGTAGCGAATGTCCCCAGTGACAGCGTACTGGAAGAGGGCTTCGGCCTGTCTTTCAGCAACATCCACCAGCCTGGCCTCCAGTAAACACTCTGAACACAAATTCACCATCACACATTTTTAATATGCATCTTATTAAAACCTGTTTGGATATAAACTCTGTTTTCATCACACTTCCACACTCAGGAGAAACATCTGCTCTTGTCTTTACACAAATCAAATTCCTGCATTTACAAAGCAAACTTTTTCTGTGGTCAGTCTTGTACAGTGAAAAAGAAAATGTAATTTAGCAAAACATTACAAAATGTCACTTTATATTATTTCCATGGAAACACAAAACATCTGATGGCCATTAATCAACTTTGCAAGAAATACATTCTCTTTCACCGCAAGGTAATTCACTTTTCCACAGCTGCTGGGACACATACAGTTCCTGGTCTGTGGTCATTGGAGGAAAACATAACCAACCGCCCCCCCCCGATGATGACTATAAAGACTCTATACAGGAACACAGATCCCTACGCCACTTATGACCTGACCTCCAGTCCTGTCACCTGGTCCTGGTTCCACAACCCCCTCCTCCTCACTCCTCTCCCCAGCAGTGACATCCTCTGACTGGGCTTGGACCCGGACCGAGGTCCCTGAGGCCGGGTCATCATCCACGTCGCTGTCATCGCCGCTGTCTTCCGCTCTACCCTGTGGAGCTGTGGCCAGTTACAAGGTGAGTCCACACTCAGTCTTACTCTGAACTGAAACGCTCCACTGAATCCTGGCAACCCAACTCACCGTGTTTGATGCCCGTGGCGTCACCACTCATGCCAGGGGAAAACCCAGTGTTGTATCCACCTCCATAGTTATTGTATGTGGGGTAACCCTGGAAATAACCTAAAAGACAAACAGGTTTTCATTCATAAATGTTTACCCTATGTCTCCCAATATGGCCATGTCACCATGTCTTATCACAAACAGCCCCAGCTGGTTAGGGAAAGACAAAGCCCCTGCTGGTTAGGGGAAGACAAAGCCCCTGCTCATTCCAACCAGGAAGTAAAACAGAACCACATAATTGGAGGAGAACGCTCTCCCAGCTAGCGACCAGAATTACAATGCCTGACCTGGGTTGATAGAGAGCGTCTAGCCAAGGAGCGCTTAACCACCCTGCCTTCTTTAGCCCGAGACGATGCTAGGTCAATACACAACGCCTGTCAAAGCCTCCCGGTCATGCCCGGCTGTGACTGACACAGGAACTGAACCCAGGTTGTAGAGGCATCTGTATACCAGGCATGATGTCAGGCAGACACACATTTTATTTTAGCCTAAATATATGGAGCCAAATTGAGCTCCCATGTATTGACTGTAAGAAAAGAAAAACGTAACTGAAATATTTCGTAGTATTAAAAAACGAAATTCTGTCGTATGAAAACAATTCATTCAAGTGTGGAGAAAGTGTATGCTAAAATCATTAAATGGATTCTCGCGACCGATTTTAAAATGTCTTTGTTCAAACACGTTTTTTCCAAGTTCACTTCTTACGATTACAATTTCTTCCCACCTTCGTTTGAATAAAGTTTGAGCCTCTATTGGCGTGGAGGCGGGGCTTTACCTGGGCATTGAATTCTTGCACCCGATTAGTCTAGAATCAAACCATTATAAGGAGCAAATCATAGCCTTTCCATGCACTGCTTTCCCAATACAACCTGTGGTGAGAAGTTTAAGAACTGTATAAACTGGGCTAAATATCCACAGTTTCCTTCCTGACATTCTCCTTTTTAAAATGTACATTAAACCAAAACCACTGATTGTTAAACCAACCATGTAGTCCTAAGAACAGTTAATTTGCATTTCCACTGACCCAAAATACATTTAGTAGAAGATTTTCCCCATAAAGAAAGGGGTATTAGCAATGACATGACGCACTGAATTTGAAGAAGAAAATCCCTTTTGGTTAGAGTTAAGGTGAGGCCACTAGACTGAAGTTCATCAACAGCCAGTACCAGAATGATGTGACAGGATTCCTGATCTGCATAATTATGGAAATGCCCTGAGGTCTGGAGACTGAAGGTGAAGGGGGTTGTGACTGTGTGACAGAGAGAAAATGAAACATATATAAATGTATTGTATGCCCAGAGAACTGGAACTTTCCGCTCTTACTCCTGTTATAGTTTTGGTCTCCAACAATCAAAAGTTGACTGAATGTTAAGATATTCTTTTTATCTTTTTATCACTGTCACTACACAATGAGTCAGATGGGAAGACGGGTTAACACGTTTAGAGGAAACCTAGAGTTACAGCGAGAAACCGTTCTGCTAACATGGAAAATGGGCTGTTTTGCTTCTTATCATACAACACTCTCAACCAGGAAGTACCTCACTCAGCCAGGAAGGCACATGACCTGGAGGTGAAGGCATTCCACGGCCAAAAAAAACACAACTCAGCTTGCATGCCTCCATCACAAGGAGTATGGTCAGACAAGGCAACCTGGACTGACAACCTTCCGCTCATCCCGAGCGGCGCTGACGCTATCTGCCCCGGTCTTGGCTGGACCTGTGGGCCAGGTTGGTATGCCGTGACCAGGATTCAAACACATAGTTGCAATGACTGGGCCACGTGGGAGCCCCTTGTGAAGATGGAAAATGGAGTAGGCCCCACTAATCGCAAACAGAGGTGCTGTAGAGAAGGTCAACATTTCCAAATTCCTTTGTGAGCACGACACGGAGGACCTGATCCGGTCCAGTCACACTGCGGAACCCCTCGTGACTGAGGACATTTGGCAAGTCCCGCTGGATACCCACAATGCCCTGCGGCTGTATGACAGCAGCACTACCCGTGATGGTATTTGGCTTTTCTTTAGGTGACGTCATCTGAATGCACCATCAGAGGTGTAGCCAGCCCCCCCATCCAGCCTTCAGATAGATCAGCCCCCCCCCCCGACAGGGTCATGGACAGGGTCATGGACAGGGTCATGGACAGGGTCATGGGCGGCCAAGGCTCATTGATGCACGTGGGGAGTGAAGGCTGGTCTGTGTGGTCCGATCCAACAGACAAGCTACTGTAGGTCAAGTTGATGAAAAAGTTCATGCTGGTACTGATAGACAGGTGTTTGTTGCGTATGGGGCTGAGTAGCCAAAGACCAGTCAGGGTACCCATGCTGACCCCTGTCCACTGCTCAAAGTGCCTACAATGGACACGTGAGCATCAGAACTGGACCACAGAGCAATGGAAGAAGGTGGCCCGGTATGATGAATCACGTTTTCATTTAAATCACATGGATGGCCGGGTGCGTGTGCATTGCATACCTGGGGAACACATGGCACCAGGATGCACTATGGGAAGGAGGCAAGCCGGCGGAGGCAGTGTGATGCTTTGGACAATGTTCTGCTGGGAAACCTTGGGTCCTGCCATTTATGTGGATTTTACTTTGACACGTTCCACCTACCTGAGCATTGTTGCAGACCATGTGCACCCTTTCATGTCAATGGTATTCCCACAATAGAATTTGCTTTTTCAGCAGGATAATGCGCCCTGCCACAAAGCAAAAATGGTTCAGGAATGGTTTGCGGAACAACGGGTCCAAGGTGTTGACTTGGCCAAGAAATTCCCCAGATCACAATCCAATCGAGCATCTGTGGGATGTGCTGGACAAACAGGTCCGATCCATGGAGGCCCCACCTCGCAAATTAAAGGACTTAAAGGATCTGCTGCAAACGTCTTGGTGCCAGATACCACAGCACACCTTCAGAGGTCTAGTGGGGTCTAGTGGAGTGATGGGTCAGGGCTGTTTTGGCGACAAAAGGGGACCCACACAATATTAGGCAGGTGGTTATAATGTGGCTGAGCGGTGCATTTCCTGTTTGCTAAATTTGGTATTTTGATCGCGTTTTAAATAAAATAAAAAAATAGTTTTTGCAATTTTCACTCGTGGACTTTCTCTCATTTTATAATAAAATGTATCAACTTAACCGACTGCGTTATATAGTTACAAACACACCTGTATACTAAATCAATAAAACAAACATTGGTGAGACTAAACCCAACTGAAGATTACCTGGGTTGTCTTCCCCGTAACCACTGATCATGAAATCAATTCTGCTATCTAGAAATGTGGGATTCCACAAACCTCCTCCCCCTGAGCCAGGGCCTCCCCCGGCAGCTGAGCCTCCCCCCGGCCCCCGGTACATGCCCCCAGATCCACCTTGACCGCTGTAATCCTGGAAGTTAGGAAGGGTCTTCTGTCTCTTCCTCTGCACCTCCTCCTTATCTGAGAATTAAGACCAGAGATTGACTTAATAGATGACAGAATTATGGGTGGTGTTGGATGTGAAAAGCAGACTGACTTGACAGTTGACAGAATTATGGGTGGTGCTGGATGTGAAAAGCAGACTGACTTGACAGTTGACAGAATTATGGGTGGTGCTGGATGTGAAAAGCAGACTGACTTGACAGTTGACAGAATTATGGGTGGTGCTGGATGTGAAAAGCAGACTGACTTGACAGTTCACAGAATTATGGGTGGTGTTGGATGCGAAAAGCAGACTGACTTGACAGTTGACAGAATTATGGGTGGTGCTGGATGTGAAAAGCAGGCTGACTGACAGAATTATGGGTGGTGTCAGATCGTGTTCCTTCAAGCTGTGGTAGATTGGGATGGAAAGCAGCATGTGAAACCCCACAGGCTCACCTATGATTTGAGGGTGGTATGTGAACGGCTTCGGCTCGCTTGTTTCGTTGTCTGATTTACGCTTCAGCTGCACAAACACTGAGGTGGGCTTTTGTAGGTTTGGGTCTCTGTATTTGGGGGTCTTGAAAACAATGGCAAACTGTAGATGTGGAGAGGAGAAGACATTAGACACAGGGTTGGGTTACGGCTCCGTTACAGAGGACATTATACACAGGGTTGGGTTACGGCTTCGTTACAGAGGACATTAGACACAGGGTTGGGTTACGGCTTCGTTACAGAGGACATTAGACACAGGGTTGGGTTACGGCTTCTTTACAGAGGACATTAGACACAGGGTTGGGTTACGGCTTCGTTACAGAGGACATTAGACACAGGGTTGGGTTACGGCTTCTTTACAGAGGACATTAGACACAGGGTTGGGTTACAGCTTCGTTACAGAGGACATTAGACACAGGGTTGGGTTACGGCTTCTTTACAGAGGACATTAGACACAGGGTTGGGTTACCACTCTGTTGCAGAGGACATTAGACACAGGGTTGGGTTACAGCTTCGTTACAGAGGACATTAGACACAGGGTTGGGTTACAGCTTCGTTACAGAGGACATTAGACACAGGGTTGGGTTACAGCTTCGTTACAGAGGACATTAGACACAGGGTTGGGTTACCACTCTGTTGCAGAGGACATTAGACACAGGGTTGGGTTACAGCTTCGTTACAGAGGACATTAGACACAGGGTTGGGTTACAGCTCCATTATGGAGATGGTAACATGAAACCTGTATGTTCACAGACCTGTCGGTGGACATCGGTGGGGGAGAAGTCTCCGAAAGCCTCCCATGTCAACCCCGTCTCGTCATCCTCGTAGAAACGTACCTGGATGTCATCTGTTTACAACAGTGGAAACGGCACCATGTTACAACCCCACAATCGTGGAACAGACCGAAAGAGAGACTGTATGATAGCAAACGTTCCTCACTATCAAAACAAACATGCTTCTGCTGATAGCCGTCAAGTGTTGCTGCTGAATGCCTTTCACGTGTCATCACTGTCATGGAACCATATGAAAGCGTCTTTCCAGGTAACCAGGAAATGCTGCAACCCACTGCAAAGAGTGCCAAATAATTCTGACAGAAATATTTGAATATCCTAGTGGAATCTGTTGGTTTTAGCGGCACATTTCCTTGACAAGGGTATAGGTTGCAACTGGGTACAGAGGCTGTCTGTCTAACCAAACACCATCACACCTACTTAAAAGCAATTAAAGTTTCAGTCTACAGTAATGATGCTCTGAACTCAATGTGTATGTGCCGGGCTGAAACGGAGGCCAGTATAACTGGAGCAGGAAACACAGTCAGGTAGAAGTAGAGTTGACATGAGGCCCTTTGTTTCAAGTTCAAACGGCAGCGCCCAACAAAGACGTAAATATCCAAGGTTGTTGACATTCTGCCAAAAGGCTGATGAGACTCAGGAGACAAGTGGATAATAGTGCGCTTTCCCTCCCATACCCAACATTTGCATAACAGATGGGAAATTCCCTCAAGTTGGAAAAAAGCAAACAGAAGGACTTCCTTCATGAAAAGCACATAATGTGATGAATGAGGACGTCACAGAGAAATGCACAGTGGTTCTTCTGAGAGCCAGACGGTTCAGAAGTGTTGACCTGTCTGGAGAAACTACTAGGTGGCTAATATCCTATTTCCCATTTGTCCACTGTACCTTTCTGGACCTTGTCACAGAGCAGATAGACCTCCTCTCCCCCCGTCACACAGCCTGCTGTACGATCCATTCGCACAATCTTCAGGTTGGACGCATTAGGAGCTTCTGTAAACAGGACAAGAATAAAGGAAAATGTACGACTCAGAACTTCTGTTTGATGCAGGATATATAGATTTACCTAATCTACTGACAGTATAGTAAAACATGTTCCTATTGACCGTTAATAGAGTAAAACATGTTCCTATTGACCGTTAAGAGTAAAAAATGTTCCTATTGACCGTTAATAGAGTAAAACATGTTCCTATTGACCGTTAATAGAGTAAAACATTTTCTATTGATAGTAAATACATTAAAACATGTTCTCATTGTCTGTGTATTTTGGGTGACTTGCCAAAGAGTGAAATTTCTCTGCGTTATCAAATGGCAAACCACAATTTTCTATGTTCTAAACCTTTTAATGCCAAGAACCCACTCACACCAAACGTGAAAGAAACTCTTGACATTCACCAAATGCGAGGACGCTTTCACAAACTCACAAAATGAAACAGAGGATTAGTTTGAGCAGAGGAAACAGCGTATGAAGTGTGATGTAGAGGAAGCAACAAGCACAGGGCCAGGGAAATGAAACCAGGGCGCACTGATGTGGTTCAATTTAAAAAAAATTTTTTTAATTGACTGAACGTTTTGTTTTTGTTCTGTGATACTGCATCAAGGCCCTGAAGTGATTATGCCTGATAATAAAGGCTCCTTGCCGACTTTGATTAATTGGGGCTCGTCTAGGACTACAAACATCAAGCCAAATGTATTTGGTTCAAAACCATTTCCAAAAGAAATTGGATTTGGTCAATTTCTTTTAACATGTGGTATGCTCCCTATTGTGTCTGAGCCCTGATCATAAAGATACTGAGCACCTTAAGGACTGACTGTTTCTGTGTTGAAGCAATGGACATTCGTTATAGACCAGAGCATTTCAACCCGGCCAAAAAATGTCATTTCTTTCAGCCTGCCACTAACCTGGTGTCCCAGTAGATTCAGGACAGAAAAACAGATGTTTTGGTCTACATTAGAGGCCTGTTTTGGAAAAACCAAATGCTGAAAAACCAAATGCTGAACCTGAGGTAGTTGTTCTCAGTTGATGGCTAATGTGTGTTATCACTAGCTAGCCAGTAGTTATTGTCCGAATGCCCTGATCATAACTGCAGATGAACTTATCAGATGTCTGGAAGTCAATGGGTGAATTATCAGGAAATAATTGCATTTACAGCCCATCAACCAAACGTTCCTTGATATTATTGGTTGCACATAGCTCCACGTGACGAGGTGTCTGTTAACGTCTTACTGCTGTCGAAGATGGGGTCAGACATGACCGGGTCCAGCCTGCGGGAGAAGCCCCCGTCACTGTCTGGCAGGAAGGCTGTAAACATGAGACGCACCACACTCAGGTCCATGTCTTTAGCCTGGTGGGACGCAGCACTGCAGATCAGACTCCTCTGGTGATCTGAAGACACCACATGGAGGTGAGAGAGAGGCGAGACGTTCATACATGTACACACACTACATGCACGACCAGCACGTTCATACATCTACACACACTACATGCACAACCAGCACGTTCATACATGTACACACACTACATGCACGACCAGCACGTTCATACATGTACACACACTACATGCACGACCAGCACGTTCATACATGTACACACACTACATGCACGACCAGCACGTTCATACATGTACACACACTACATGCACGACCAGCACGTTCATACATGTACACACACTACATGCACGACCAGCACGTTCATACATGTACACACACTACATGCACGACCAGCACGTTCATACATGTACACACACTACATGCACGACCAGCACGTTCATACATGTACACACACTACATGCACGACCAGCACGTTCATACATGTACACACACTACATGCACGACCAGCACGTTCATACATGTACACACACTACATGCACGACCAGCACGTTCATACATGTACACACACTACATGCACGACCAGCACGTTCATACATGTACACACACTACATGCACGACCAGCACGTTCATACATGTACACACACTACATGCACAACCAGCACGTTCATACATCTACACACACTACGTGCACGACCAGCACGTTCATACATCTACACACACTACGTGCACGACCAGCACGTTCATACATGTACACACACTACATGCACGACCAGCACGTTCATAGTGCTGCAGAAACACATTTGATTGGATCAGCGTTCTACGAGGGGACTGACCAGTGAGTTCTCGGGGAACGCGAACCTCCGCCTGCAGGGTGTCTATCTCAGGGTGGATGACAATGCCACAGTTGTAGCCCATCCTGAAGGCCTCGGTCATGCGGTCCTCAAGGGTCTTACTTACATTCTTCTTGGTCACATGGAGGATGCCTAGGTTGGGGAAACTGTCACAGAGACTTAATTTCTTTAACATGTGGTACTGTATGCTTTTAAAGAAAGAGTGTGTGATATAACACCATATCATAAGACCATAATGTAACACAACACCACACTAACATAAGCTAACACCATAACATCATAACATCATAACAACATAACATCATAACATGTCACACCATATCATAAGACCATAATGTAACACAACACCACACTAACATAAGCTAACACCATAACATCATAACAACATAACATCATAACATGTCACACCATATCATAAGACCATAATGTAACACAACACCACACTAACATAAGCTAACACCATAACATCATAACATCATAACAACATAACATCATAACATGTCACACCATATCATAAGACCATAATGTAACACAACACCACACTAACATAAGCTAACACCATAACAACATAACATCATAACATGCCACACCATAGCATAAGACCATAATGTAACACAACACCACACTAACATAAGCTAACACCATAACAACATAACATCATAACATGCCACACCATAGCATAAGACCATAACCAGGTAAATTCAGGAAGTACCCGGTTAAATTTTTTCATATTTATCTACTGGTGAACCGACTGGTCCGTTTAGTGTCAGAATGCAGGAACCTGATTCTTATCATGTTGGGGGTGTGTGTGGATTTTCCTACTTGTGGGAAGCAAAACTACCAACATGGAATTGTTTTTCTTGGTCATATTGGTCAGTTCATTTCCTCTGTTTTCAGTTATTAATTGAAAATAAACACCTCACTCAAAGTTTTTATAAAAGTTCCTCTACAGCTTGATTACTTGTGTTAAATGAATATATAATTAAATAATATTTATATTTAAAACTGAATAATTTTTAAAGTAACAGAAAGTGACCACAAAATGATCATAGCAGAGGCTTGACTTTGTGTTCAGTTGGACGTTTGTTTAGGGTCGCTGTCCTGCTGGAGGATCCAATGACAACCCAGTTTTAGTTTCCTGGCAGATTCAGATTCAGAATGTCCTGGTATTCCCTGGAGTTCATGATGCCATGTACCCTAACAAGGTTCCAAGGGCCTTTGGAGGAAAAACAACCCTCCACCATACATCACAGACCCTCCCCCATATATCACAGACCCTCCCCCATATATCACAGACCCTCCCCCATATATCACAGACCCTCCCCCATATATCACAGACCCTCCACCATATATCACAGACCCTCCACCATATATCACAGACCCTCCCCCATATGTAAGTGGGGATCAGGTTCTTTTCAGCATTGCCATCCTTCTGTTTACACCAAACCCACCTTCAATGTTTGTTGCCAAAAAGCAAAATTTTTGTTTAATCTCACCATAGCACTCGATTCCAGTCAAAGTTCAAGTAGTGTTTAGCACACTCCAGGCGCTTACTTTTGTGGTGTAATGACAGGAACAGCTTTTTCTAGCATGCCTTCCAAATAATTTGTTGGCACTGAGGTGGCGTCAAATGGTAGTTTTCGTTACCCCAAGATGCTACTCTCCTCTGTAAATCTCCAACAGTGATCTTTGGGGATTTTTTTTGCCTCTCTTACCATCCTCCTCACTGTGCGTGGGGACAAAATGAACTTGGGTCCTCTTCCAGGCAAGTTTGTAACATTTTCAGTTGCTTAGAACATTTTTAGTATTGCCCTAACGGTAGATATGGGCATTTTAAGGTGAGAAGCTATTTTCTATAGCCATTCCCGGACTTACGAAGCTAAACACACTTTTCCCTTTGATTTGTGTGTTGTCTTATCTTTTCCATGTTGATATATGAATAACGAAATATGGCCGCTGTGTCACCTCATATTTATACCCCAGTGAAACGGAGTCATGGATTACTGCTGTTCCTAAACACTCTGATCAACTTAAAAAAGTAAAATCTAAATGGAAAAAACGCTTCAGTTCCATTTTGTTCATGAGAATTTCTAGGAATGCCAATGATCATTGCACACATGGTTTTGTTTGAAAAAAATATTTCTAGGTTAGATTTTTTTTTTAAAGATACATTTACTTAAATTAAAGGTTGGATGTTTCTCTTTTTTTTCCCCACTGTGACATTAAGCTAATTCACCAACAACTGCATTTTGTATAACCCTTTTTTACTAATCTTTACTAAGGGTGCCAATAATTTTGGAGGGTCCTGTAGATTGTGTGTGTGTGTGTTAGCTTCACAGACAGAGCAGTGGGAACAAACCTGATACTGGGGTCTTTGGGCTGGAGGTCTGCAATGCAGATGCCCTTGTCACACTGCTTCCCCACTAGACTGTGGGCGTGGAGATGGGCATCTTTGGAGTTGGTCACCAGCTGGACCACCACACGAGCCGCGCCCTGGTAGTTGCAGATCTGCCAAGACAACAGCAGAGGCATTCATAAAGGGAGAGGTTTTCTATCCTTCTAAAAACTGAAACGACAGCATGCTACACCAGACATCAATGTACTGTCACCGACAGAGTTCACTACCACGAACTGTCAGCGACAGAGTTCACTACCACGAACTGTCACCGACAGAGTGCACTACCACGAACTGTCACCGACAGAGTGCACTACCACGAACTGTCACCGACAGAGTGCACCACCTCGAACTGTCAGCGACAGAGTGCACTACCTCGAACTGTCAGCGACAGAGTTCACTACCACGAACTGTCAGCGACAGAGTTCACTACCACGAACTGTCAGCGACAGAGTTCACTACCACGAACTGTCAGCGACAGAGTTCACTACCACGAACTGTCAGCGACAGAGTTCACTACCACGAACTGTCAGCGACAGAGTGCACTACCACGAACTGTCACCGACAGAGTGCACTACCACGAACTGTCAGCGACAGAGTGCACTACCTCGAACTGTCAGCGACAGAGTTCACTACCACGAACTGTCAGCGACAGAGTTCACTACCACGAACTGTCAGCGACAGAGTTCACTACCACGAACTGTCAGCGACAGAGTTCACTACCACGAACTGTCAGCGACAGAGTTCACTACCACAAACTGTCAGCGACAGAGTTCACTACCACGAACTATCACCGACAGAGTGCACTACCACGAACTGTCACCGACAGAGTGCACTACCACGAACTGTCACCGACAGAGTGCACTACCACGAACTGTCGCCGACAGAGTGCACTACCACGAACTGTCGCCGACAGAGTGCACTACCACGAACTGTCACCGACAGAGTGCACTACCACGAACTGTCGCCGACAGAGTGCACTACTATGTACTGTGAGGAAAGACGTCTAGTCAAAAAAAGAAAATGCACTTTCGAGGTAAGTAGGTCTAGATTAGTCATAACCTAATGACTAATTTATACAAATGTGAATGTAAGGATGTGACTGAATGACTGACTCGTTGAGTTAGGCGCTGGGGTGTAGCTGTTAGTGTCTGTTGGCAATGTGGTTAGTCAGACACTTTCTCTACAGGAACATGAGTCACCCTGGCATTCACAAAACTCGCATGAAATCACAAATGTAGAGACACAAAGCATTTAAAATTTTCAATATCAGTCCAAATCTTTAAACTCTCTTGGTGATTACTTTAAAATGATGGGCAAAATCCAGCATTTTTACACAAAATCAGAAAGAAATTGCGCCATAGAAATAACATATCAAGGATAAATGAAGTTTTTTTTTTTTTATGTATATACAGCTCTAGAAAAAAATTAAGAGACCACTCTTAAATCAGCATCTCTACATGTATGGCAGCATTTCCATTCCAGTGTCTGTTACATTCCAAAACAGGCACACCTCATTTTACTTAATAAGGGAATGATTAGGTGATTACCTAAACCAAATCAAATTTAATGAGGAAAAGTATAAAAATCACTGCTGTGTTCATCACTATCCTCTTGCAATAGGACCAGCAAGATGGCAAAAACAGTGCAAGTAGTACCTTTAAAGGTAATTTTAATAAAAAAATTCAGCATGACAAAAGGGTCAAAAATAAAAGCTTTAAGTGAGGAAAAGAAGGGTTCGATTCTGGCTTTACTGTGAGGTTACTTCCATCCTGAACATTTCAAAGACGGCAGTTCATAAGAACAAGGTCAAGCAACAGACACTGGGGACAACAAAGCTACAGTCTGGCAGAGGGGGAAAACGACTGACCACTGACCGAGATTACCGTCAACTCATTCAAATGTCACTCAACAACCGTTAGATGACATCAAGTGACCTACAAAAAGAATGGCAAACAGCAGCTAGGGTGAAGTACATGGCGAGGATGGTTCAAAACAGGCTCCTAGGGGCAGGGCTGAAGACGTGCAAAGCTAGAAAAAAATACGTTTATCAATGAGAAGCAAAGAAGAAGTTTGTGAAAGACCATAAGGATTGGACTGTAGAGGAATGGCGTAAGATCATCTTCTCTGATGAGTCCAATTTTCAGCTTTGCCCAACATCCTGGAAGAACACCGGTTTCCTTCTGCTCTGACAATGTTCCCCAACTCTGAGAATTGTTTTTTCCAGCAGGACAATGCTACATGCCACACAGCCAGGTCAATCAAGGTGTGGATGGAGGACCACCAGATCAAGACCCTGTCATGGCCAGCACAATCTCCAGACCTGAACCCCATTGAAAACCTCTGGTATCTGATCAAGAAGAAGATTTTTGTGCCAGGAGTGGCATAAAGTCACCCAACAGCAATGTGACAGATTGGTGGAGAGCATGCCAAGACGCATGAAACTGTGATTAAAAATCAGGGTTATTCCACCAAATACTGATTTCTGAACTCTTCCTATGTTAAAACATAGTATTTTGTAGTTGAACAATTTATATGAATTAGTTTTCTTTGCATTATTTGAGGTATGAAAACAATGCATTATTTTGGGTTATTTTGACCAGTTGTTATTTTATACAAATAAATATTGTAAATGACAATATTATTATTTGGAATTTGGGAGTAATGTTGTCAGTAGTTTATAGAATAAAACAAAACTGTTAATTTTACTCAAACACATACCTTTGAATAGTAAAACCAGATAATTTTGCAGTGGTCTCTTAATTTTTTCAAGAGCTGTATTTGTAGAACCCTACAGTTGACAGGCAGACACAAAATTGTCATTTTGGAAAAAAAGTAATGCCACTTTTTGTTAACAGAATAATAAAACATTCACATGATGGAAATGGACAGAGAATTTTGTGAGCACAGAAACACTGACAAAATTCTAGCAACTTTACATTCTTAGGGTAAAATATGAATAGCCACTTTCAAAGGAAGGTTTGTCTACAATAATGAATAATGTCCATATTTTATTTAGAGAGAAAAATCCAACTTTATGGATGTTACATTCTCCGTTATGGAGTTGACATTGTGTAAAAGGATGTTTTCATATAAGAAAGATGTATTCACCAACTTTTCTTATAATACTTCTGCTGTCACCTAAAAATTAAAAAACCTAAGTACAAAATAGTCACAAGCATGCAAAATAAATGTATTTAAAATAATTTATTGGAAATTAGTTTGTCATGCTCAGATTGACCTTACAGTGGAATTGCACAGATGCTCTTATCCTTTTGGACCAGTGGTCAAGTCTCACTCTATCATACATGCTACTGCTTCAGTGTGGGATTCCCATGCAATAAAGCATAAAAAGCCTGAAGAATACGTCTTTTAGGACAGATTTATCACAATGCCGACTCAGGCAAGGTCGGACCTAGCAGCCTTTAATGGGCAGATTCTCTATACGCCAGTTGACCCGTCACCAAAATTAACCAAAGTAATCAATTAATGAAAAGATAATGAAAATGCCGCTTCTCACATTCCACTAAAGTTACGTTTTTTTCATTTTGTTTTCAAACAGCAGTTGGAGGTAATTTTATTCAGCTTCAGCTAAAGATCCCATTCATCCAAAACTGCATGGCTTATTTAAACATGATGGAAAACATAGAAACATTCACTGAAAAGTTCAGTAATCATTTGAACATAGTGTTGGTGAATCACTTTCTATGACAGAGACAAATGACAAATGAGTTCTGGGGTGAATCACAGGAAGCTAGCATAGGTAGGCTAGATCTAACAATAGAATGTAAACACGTTTCTACTGTCCAAGGAGCCTGACACCTAAAGACAGCAACAACGAGACATCATCACTACTAATGAACTGAGACTGACTAATGGGCACAGTATTATGCAGATTAAGATATCTAGACCCATTTTTTTTTATCCTTTAAAACTTTGATGAAAGTATTAGTTTTACAGAAGACATGTTGTAGAAAAACACTAATGCAGAAATAAACTGGTAACATGGTAATAACATGGGTTTATTTGGAAAAGATACCTTTTATTTTTGGAAACTCTGACCTTTGCGTGAAATCGCCTACATGTGCTTTTCAAGTGCAGCAGAAACACAGTGAGACATACCTACATAGACTAGCCTCCCTCTTGAGCTTGTGTCTACACCTAAAACCCATCTGCAGATGTTCCACAGACAAAGCACCGTCACCTGACTGCACACACAGGCGAGTGGGGGGGGGGCATACCTGCCTCTGAAACATCCAGAACAGGACAGAGATCTGCCTCATTCTGCCTGAGACCGTGGGGGCGACACAAAAACACTATTTCCCGTTGGTGACGTTACTTGACAGTTCCTAGTAATTAACCTCAATGAAACAGGAGGAAATTCCCAACAGACTTGAAGCAGAATGAAGGGCTGGGAAAAGGGTGGGGTGTTCACATTTACATACCTTTTTCAAACGAGCCTCTTACAACCATTTTAACACCATTGATAGATAAGGGAATAGATTATGATAAGATTACTTGATATTGAATGACATTTTCATGCCATGCTCTAATAAGAAAACCTCTTCGAAGAAAGAATATGTGGTACAGGTTATAATGTATTGAAACAAAAGCACATTAAGAAGATAAGAATGGCTTGGAGAAAGTGACTCAGTTATCAAGACAGTCCTTACTCTTACTATTTGAGCAAAATCTAAAGGGACGTCTATAGGGGTTTTCCCAGAGTACAGTCTGAACATAGTTCAAAAAGCCAAACAAATATTTGTATTTCTGTGTGAGAGAGAGAAAGGGAGAGACAATATGGTAGCAATTTGCATGGCAGGAATGTTTTTACTATTTATTTACAGCGGCTCACAAAAGTCTTCACTCCCCTTGGACATCTCTACATTTTGTGGTACAACATAAAATCAAAACAGATTTAATTAAGAGTTTTTGCCACTAATCAAAACAAAAAAGCCCATAAGGTCAAAGAAAAAAAACTACAAAATCTACAAATAGTTTTAAATTAATTACAAATACAAAACATAAAATAATTGATTGGATAAGTATTCAGCTCTTTTAGTCAATACTTGGTAGAGGCACATTAGGCAGCAATTGCAGCCATGAGTCTCTTCCATTAAGTCAATTGCAGCCTGAGTCTCTTCCATTAAGTCAATTACAGCCACGAGTCTCTTCCATTAAGTCAGTTACAGCCATGAGTCTCTTCCATTAAGTCAGTTACAGCCATGAGTCTCTTCCATTAAGTCAGTTACAGCCATGAGTCTCTTCCATTAAGTCAGTTACAGCCACGAGTCTCTTCCATTAAGTCAGTTACAGCCACGAGTCTCTTCCATTAAGTCAGTTACAGCCACGAGTCTCTTCCATTAAGTCAATTACAGCCACGAGTCTCTTCCATTAAGTCAATTACAGCCAAGAGTCTCTTCCATTAAGTCAGTTACAGCCACAAGTCTCTTCCATTAAGTCAGTTACAGCCACGAGTCTCTTCCATTAAGTCAGTTACAGCCATGAGTCTCTTCCATTAAGTCAGTTACAGCCATGAGTCTCTTCCATTAAGTCAGTTACAGCCATGAGTCTCTTCCATTAAGTCAGTTACAGCCATGAGTCTCTTCCATTAAGTCAGTTACAGCCATGAGTCTCTTCCATTAAGTCAGTTACAGCCATGAGTCTCTTCCATTAAGTCAGTTACAGCCATGAGTCTCTTCCATTAAGTCAGTTACAGCCATGAGTCTCTTCCATTAAGTCAGTTACAGCCATGAGTCTCTTCCATTAAGTCAGTTACAGCCATGAGTCTAATAATATTGTAAGAATACACACAGTGATCTGGATATGGTTCTTCAGATCTGTGGTGTTTGTGCTTCTGACTGCCACCTTTCTGTGGCAAACCCAAGAATTCGGTTCCTCCCAATAATAGCTTTATTTGGCCTAAAACCAAAATACACTCAGAGCGGTGGAGCTGTGTTCGGCATTGGAACTACCACTAAATTCATGTTGTTAACACTTGCTCTACACAAAATGCAACCGGAAAGCAATGACAGTTAAATTTTCCTGCGCATTGTAACATTTCACCTCTCACTCTGCTGCACATATTATAGGCTAGTTATTTGAAATAGCTCAATCTAAAACCATTATGTAGGCCTTCCTAACATAGCAAAATGTATTTGAACGCTCAGTTAATTCAGTTAAGATAAAAAAGGACACTTAACGTTGCACTGCAAAACAATTCACTTAGCAGTAAATGATGTGCGCATATAACTTTCCACAGAGCGTTGCAATGCCCTGCTGCATCCCTGGGCCAGACATCCTGACTGACTGAAACAGACATAGTTCACAGTGTTTGCTGAGTCCTTTCTAACATTGGCGTAAAACTCCCTTATTCAGATTGGAAACATTTGATTTTGGAATCTAAATATTGTGCAAAAATTATTGCAATCTGGCTCAAAAGATCGCAATCAGGACATTGTCATAATTGAGACGGCACCACAACACAACACCTCTACACAGCTACAATCCGTCAAACGCTACACCCCTACAGCACTACAACACTACACAGCTACAATCCGTCAAACGCTACACCCCTACAGCACTACAACACTACACAGCTACAATACCATACTGCTACGCCACTACAACACTACACAGCTACAATACCATACTGCTACGCCACTACAATACTACACAGTTACAATACCATACTGCTACGCCACTACAATACTACACAGCTACAATACCATACTGCTACGCCACTACAACACTACACAGCTACAATACCATACTGCTACGCCACTACAACACTACACAGCTACAATACCATACTGCTACGCCACTACAACACTACACAGCTACAATACCATACTGCTACGCCACTACAATACTACACAGCTACAATACCATACTGCTACGCCACTACAATACTACACAGCTACAATACCATACTGCTACGCCACTACAATACTACACAGCTACAATACCATACTGCTACGCCACTACAATACTACACAGCTACAATACCATACTGCTACGCCACTACAACACTACACAGCTACAATACCATACTGCTACGCCACTACAATACTACACAGCTACAATACCATACTGCTACGCCACTACAACACTACACAGCTACAATACCACACTGCTACGCCACTACAACACTACACAGCTACAATACCATACTGCTACGCCACTACAACACTACACAGCTACAATACCATACTGCTACGCCACTACAACACTACACAGCTACAATACCATACTGCTACGCCACTACAACACTACACAGCTACAGCCTGACGGACAAATTGCAGACAATTGCTAAGGAAAATAACTAGACAATTAAAGATGGCGGCAGACAGCAAATAAGGACATGGAGTTTGATTTCGACTTACCTTGACTTGGGGATAGGACTTCCTGTTCTTTTCGCTGGAGGCCCCAGGGAGCCCACCATGAGATGGCCCCTCACAGCCGTAACGGAAACGGAAACCCCGCTAGAGCAGACACAGAACACCTTCAATGACACTCAACTTTTAATAACATATCATTTTGAAAAGATGTTCTGTGTTTACATTGACAAAAAGGGTTACCTGTTTTGGCTGTTCAATAATTTGGAGGTAGGGTCCATCTGCTAAGAATTAACAACAAATAAACAATGGTTAGCTAACAGCAGGACATTCCAACACTAATACTGGAGAGGTGCTACTATGACATCCTTATTCTGATCGTCAACTAGCAGCCAGTGTGGACATTAACTATCAGAATCAGGTAGACAGTGCAGACATTAACTGGCCCAAACAGGCAGCCAGTGTGGACATTAACTGGTTGAATAAGATTTGTCAGAGCAGCCCTGGAACACAATCCTTCACAACCAGTAGCTTGTCAGAACTATCCCGCTACTGAACAAACATGTTCATTTCAGATGTAAAATTTAGCAAACCTGTCTCAGTAACAGATAACCCTTGACATTCCATCGACTACACGGGATCTATGGTCCAGTCTGATCGCAGTAATTCCTTAGGGAAGACAGACAGTCACGAGGGACAAGGTGTGAGGGCCAGTTCAATCTGCTGACAGCGTCAGATAGCTTTGCAGGCCCCCAAGCTGCCTGAAGGAGGCACTAGAGTGAGATGAGACCCGGAAATCCCTGCTGACGATGCTGAAGTATTTGCATGATCGCCCATGGGGCTGGTAAGCTTGTGGCACGGTCAAGGCCTTAGACACCCAGGAGGGCGATAAAGGACTGTATGATAATTAAGAATATAGGTCGATTTTTCATAGTGATCACAGCGCTCATCTGTAAAACAAAGTATGTACATTTTAGGGACAGGGAACCTGTCTAGTTCCATTAAAGTGAAACAAATAGCTTGCTTCACCTCAGGTTTCTCACAAAATGTTGCTTGGCAAACAACTGTTAGCTAAGCAAGCTCCTTCATCTTCCTGCCTAATGTCAGGGCCGCTGTTCAAGCCACATCCTCCCACAAATGCAGCCTCAGAGAAGCACCTACGCTGACAAATGATTGTCAGCTTCAGCTCTCTATAAAACACACAAACTTCTGTCAGGACATGGATATGTGACATGTGCCTTCAGCTGTAAGGATGGCACATCGCCAGGACACAGGATGTTCTCATCCCTACTTCTCAAACAAAGTGATCAGCATCGTTATTAGAGCGTGTGGGACCTGTCCAAGAGATGGGTATCCCCGGGAAATAATTTATTCTCAGTTATGCCTACTCCCAAAACCACCAGCCTTGCAAAGCTTGGTTTTAAAACAGCTCTCATGAGACCACTGGAGAAGTGAAAATTGCCCAGAGTAGAAGTAGGTTTATATTACGTCTCTGCAATATCATGACATCATGAAACTCAGTAGAATAATATAGTATATATCAGTTCAATAGAAGCTGAGCTTCTGCCAAGGAAAGCTTAATCTTGACTGAGAAAGCACTCCATTTTGAGGCTAGAAATAGTTCAAATGAATTTGTCTGTATGAGAAAAACAATGCTGTACAGAAATAGACAGATTGTGGTTACTGTTCTGATGCTCTAACCACTGGGGTGTCTGTACCCCTTAACCCATATCTGAAAGCGACAGATGGATTTATAGGCGAGATTAGAGGCAAAGTCATGACTCTTACCTGTCCGGAGTGAGTTGGTGTGTGACAAGGAAGGGAAATGCAGAGTTTCCCACAGCGGGTCTAAGCCTATGTCATAGTACTGCAAGAAAAATAAACAAGGATACTGACATCAGATTTAGTGCATTAGCCCTCATTGGCCAATAAAGTGTTGGGGGTTACAGTAGTCCGAGACATTTTTATTGGTAAGGAATAATGTAACGCGTTAGTTATTTAATTTAATCCCGTACTAGTTAATTATTTTAATAAATAACGCGTAACTCAATTTCCCTCTGTGCAACTAACGTAGCTTTACATAGCGTTTATTTTCTCCTATTTTCTCAAGAAAAACAACAAAAGGACGCAACGATAACAGCACCAACTCTCCCTGCTCAAGTTCATGATACACGTAGCGTCGATTAGCGATTTGTGCAGCGAAAGGCTGAACTGCGAGGTTTAGGCTTGGGAAGCAGTTCACTATTTTGACTACATCTTTATTACCCTCGCCTATAACCAATCACCGGGGTTGCTGGTATGCTTTGGTGGAATCTCGTGCCTGTTGGACAACCCAAGTTCGATCCCAAATCATGTTCTGTTGGACAACCAAAGTTGATCGCAAATGATCATCAAAATACATTTTCTGTTTATAAACGCGATTATTCTGAATCATGATTGATAATGTTATATGCTGGTGACTGTCCCTGCCAATGCAATACCTGACTATGTAATAACACAATAACCCATTAAAAGTGACCATCATGTGAATATGGAATCAAAGGACTTATCGTAACGCCTTACTTTCTACTGCAAAAAACTAAGTAACGTAACTAGTTACTTTATGGGAACTGTAACTAATAACTTAAATTAATTACTTTTAAAAGTAACGTTCCCCAACACTAGCCAATTCAGTTGGCTAGTGTTGGACGGTGACCTGTGCTCTAATAAATGTTTGGACGGTGACCTGTGCTCTCAGACATTACAAAATGTTTTAATTTAAAAAACGACAGACAAAAACAATGCTACACAAAGGGACATTTAAATGTAGGCTATAACTTCAATTCTTAAACATCTATTTATTCTTTTACATATTATGATTATAATATACACTTGTGTGTATTATGATTATTATTGCTATTTACAGGACATTATGGAGAGGCTATTGAGACATGCAGGAAATGAGGGAGTGAGGGAACAGACAGTTGACCCAAAACCCAGTTGCCAGGGGCCCAAAACCCCATCGCCAGGGGCCTTTTGTGGACTGTGACACCAGAATTCCCCACCTAAATATGTACCTGGCTAAATGTTTTACCTAGGACTGCAGTTAACAACTATTTTGATAATCGATTGGTGTCTATTATTCCAATTAATCTTATAAATAATACATAGGATTAGTGAATGGATAAGTGCCCAAACTGACTGGTACTGTACATATTGTTTTTTAAATTGTCATGATGATATTCAGGTTTGAGGAAATGTTAAGAAAAACAATTACATCTTTAGTATGTGTATGTTTTCCTCGATACATTTCAGATTCCATTATTCTTTTATCTGTTCTGAGCCCACAGTGCCATAGCAGGTGAAAAAACTATCGAAATGGTTGAAGCGCCATTTTCAAAACGCTGTGAATCTTTCTTCAATCTGTGAACTACAGACAGTTCTGTGGCGTACTAGAATGCTTTTTGAAAATATTCAGACACCTTCACGTTCTCCACATTTTGGTGTGTAACAGATTGTTCATAAAAAAATACAAATAAATGTACACTCATAACGACCAAGCCAAAATACATGTAGAAATGTGACAATTTATTGAAAATACTGAAATTTATAGTATTCAGTCCCTATAATCAGTACTTTGTAGATGCCAAGCCAGCGTTGCCATGGCTGTGTACTTCAGGCTGAAAGATTAATCTTCTCCTCAGTTTGAGGTCCTGTGGGCTCTGGATCAGGTTTACTTCACAATGCTCCACCGCCATGTTACACTGTAGCAATGGTATCAGCCAGGTGAAGACTGGCACCTTGTTTCTGTCAGATGGAGCACTTGGCATTCAGGCCCTACAGTTTGAGAGATAATATTTATCTTGCTCTCAGTCCATCAGGCAGCATGTCATGAATGTTATTTCATGTCCAATAAACTGAATTTGCCACAGGTGGACTCCAAGTTCCAGATACATATCACATTTCCAAATAGTGCTACTGGTCATGCTTCTGACCTAGTCTAAATTTAAATAGTGGATTTAGCCCACAAGCATTTATTAATTATTCCAATTGGACTGTTAAGATTTCACCCAGCACAGCCAGAAGAGGACTGGTTACCCCTCTGAGCCTGGGTCCTCTCTAGGTCTCTTCCTAAATGTTGGCTTTCTTAGGGAATTTTTCCTAGCCACTGAAATTCAACACTACTGTTGTTTGCGCCTTGGGGTTTAAGGGCGGGTGTTTCTGTAAAAGCACTTTTGACAACTGCTGTTGTAAAAAGGGCTTTATAGATACATTTGATTGATTGATATATAAAGATTCTCAATGGTATTGACATCAAGACTTTGACTTGGCCATTGTAGAACTTCACCTTTATGTTCTTGAGCAACTCCAATGTTGCTTTTGCATTGTGCTTAGGATCATTGCTGACAGGTTAATTTCCTCCCAAGCTTCATTTTTTTGGGGACTGACTTTAATGACTGACATGTGGAGGCCAATGGTAAGGTAACATTGTTACTGTTAGGGCATTTTCATCTGTGGAAACTGGGAGCTTCCACAGCACATGGGGTTGAATACTTAAGCAAGCAACATTATTTGGGGAAATATTTTATGTCACAATCAAAATACTTTATTTTGAGTAAAATAATGTACCATTTGTAATTCAGTTAAATTCTAAAATGTTTCAGTAGTTTAAAACACTTTTGCAAAAACAACATACAGTTGTGTTCAAAAGTTTGCATTGATTTTGAAAATGACTGATCATGCAAATAAATGTATTTTATTTAAGGATATTGATCTTATGAAGCCATTTATCATCACATAGTTATTTGGCTAATTTTGAAATCATCATGATAAAAGAAATCACCCAAATGGCCCTGATCAAAAGTTTACATACCCTTGAATGTTTGGCCTTGTTACAGACAATCAAGGTGACACACACAGGTGAAAATGGCAATCGAAGGTACATTTCCCACACCTGTGGCTTTTTAAACTGTAATTAGTATCTGTGTATGAATAGTGAATGAGTTTGTTAGCTCTCATCTAGATGCACTGATCAGGCTAGATACTGAGCCATGGGGAGCAGGACAATGGAACAAGACAATGGAACAAGACAATGGAACTTTATAAAGATGGAAAAGGATATAAAAAGATATCCAAAGCCTTGCAAATGCCAGTCAGTACTGTTCAATCACTTATGAAGAAGTGGAAAATTCAGGGATCTCTTGATACCAAGCCAAGAAAGATTTCTGCCAAAACTGCCAGAAACCCACAGGTAACCTCTGGAGAAATACAGGCTGCTCTGGAAAAAGACAGTGTGGTTGTTTCAAGGAGAACAATACAACGATACTTGAACAAAAATGAGCTACATGGTCGAGTTGCCAGAAAAAAGCCTTTACTGCACCAATGCCACAAAAAAGCCTGGTTACAATATGCCCGACAACACCTTGACACGCTTTTTGCACACTGTAATTTTATGTGACAACCATAAGCTCTATGTTTGGAGAGGGGTCAACAAGGCCTATAGTGAACAGAATACCATCCTCACTGTGAAGCATGGTGGTGGCTCACTGATTTGTGGGTGAGCTCTAAAGGCACAGGAAATCTTTTTAAAAAATGGATGGCAAGATTAATGCAGCAATTTATCAGAAAATACTGGCAGACAATTTGCATTCTTCTGGAAGAAAGCTGCGCATGGGACGCTTTTGGACTTTTCAGCACGACTATGACCCTAAGCACAATGCCATGTTGACCCTCCAGTGGTTAAAAAGGTAAAGTTCTGGAGTGGTCATCACAGTCTCCTGACCTTAATATCATCGAGCCACTCTGGGGAGATCTCAAAAATGCGGTTCATGCAAGACGACCAAAGACTTTGCATGACCTGGAGGCATTTTGCCAAGACGAATGGGTAGCTAAACCACCTGCAAGAATTCAGGGCCTCATAGACAACTATTACAAAAGACTGAAAGCTGTCATTGATGATATACAGACTTTTGAACAGGGGTCATTTCATTTTTTTCTTTGTTGCCATGTTTTGTTTTATGATTGTGCCATTCTGTTATAACCTACAGTTGAATATGGATCCCATAAGAAATAAAATAAATGTTTTGCCTGCTCAGTCGTGTTTTCTTTAATAATGGTGCATATATAACCAATTCTCCAAGAGTATGCAAACTTTTGAGCACAACTGTGTGTTTCTTATACATTCTCAAACTGAAAATATTGTCATAAAAACAATTTCTAAGGAAACCTACATACATCCTCCTACAGCACCCCAGAGAGACAACCAGACTGGCATTCATACAGACAGAAAGACAGAGACGTATATTGATGGACAGAGATTGCTTTAGAAGGCCTCAATTTTTATTTACTTGCATAGAATTTGCTGTAACCAATAACTAACATTTGGAAAGAAATGCTCTGGCGATTTAAAATAAAATGAATTCGGGTTGATGGGTCATAAATTATTAATTGACATGAATGGGTTCGTATTGTGAAATGAAAACAAATTTAGGTTTAATATGTGTTCTGTTTGAAAGAATGTCTACAGCTTATGGTTCATGGGACAAATCATAAATGCAAGGTAGATAGAGCATTGAAATAAAATAGCCTACCGAAGGGACTGGGTGAGGTGGGTATTGTTCATTCTCTCCTGCCATGGTGTCTGTGAGAAAAGACAAAGACCTTGAGAAAAGTAATGACTTATAAAGCAAAAGTGAGAACATGTATATTATACGTGTATATGTAAGTCTTACCGTACTTAAAATGTTCCGTGATTTCCTACAAATGAGTCACGTCTGTAGCCGACTAAACTCGAAATTGTGTGTAGTTGACTCTAGTCGAACACAGTACAACTCTCGAGTGAAATTTGGATGTGTTAGCTACTATAGCAGTACTACAGTTATACTCCCTGTATAAACTACTTCGCTACTAGTCTGTTCATGTTAGTTAGGTTACCATAGGTCAGGATAAATGAACTATTGCAGCAACCTCTCCTAAATTAATTCCAACTGTTGCCACATAATTACTTAATAAAAACAAAGCGAAAGCGTCAGTTCTCTCTTATTCAGACAACTTGCTGGTGACTAGCATGCCTGATAGCTAACTTGCTAATAAAGAGGAAGTGGATTAACGTTACGTTAAACTAGGTAGCAAAGTTGTCATAACAGCTAACGCTAGCTGGCTAACCTAACTAGGAATACACTTTATTGAACAGTCTCTAGTCAAATGTAAACATTGAAGCCATTGCTTACCTTAGGTCACAATTGCGATTCCTACATCAACGTGAAAGTCCAATCGCAATCCTAATCCAATCAAATTAGTCGAGTTTTGCACATTATTGCGCCATGCTTGGGTAAACCAACAGTAGTATTTACTGCAGTCTCGGGGGTTTAAATAATTTGACCAAATCAAACCTTTATATATTCATTATAAAGAACTTATATATCCGTCTGCATCAGTAAACTAATACGAAATATCTGTGCCAGCTAACAAAAGACAGAAACATCAACTTGTACAGTTGTTCTGAAATTTGACTTCCCCACTGGAAATTCCCAGTGACGTAGGCCTTCGAGGGTAAATTAAATCTGAGACGTACAGAAAGTGAGACACACGACTCGAAGGCACCCCACGACTTTTTTTTTATCTGGGCGCTGTCAGATGGTCTGTTTAATGCCCACGCCTCGTGCTGCAAAGCTAGACATCTCACTGGCAATTTCTTTGACGGGCTGGACCGAAACACCATTACAAACTCCTCATCCCACCACACCATACCCGACAGTAACATCAGCGACTGTCCTTGGGTCACCCATCTGCCATGAGGGGGCAATAAACGGATCAGTGGAGATACTTTTTTGGGGGGAATGTATCTCCATGTCGGGTCTAATCTACGATCTTTAAACAAATTATTTGGAGCGCATAGTATCCGTGTAATATCTACAGTAGTACCTGCCCTCTGGTGGCCATTAAGTAACATGTCAAAGATGGGATGTTTGCGAAGACAACATAACGGCATTCACATACACATTTACTACGAAGGCGGCGTTTACGTAGGCAGTACAATTCTGGCAGTTTGAATGAGGGGGAAGGGTGAGTCAAACAGCTGTAGGCTGATACGAATTGGTGCGATTCACACATATACCAGAGTCTAAAACCGTTAGACCCATCCTAGCTCAGACGCAGCCCAAATCCAATCTTTTATCCACTCATTGTGTTTAAACCGATAATTCGACCATTAAATGTGTGCTCCTCTTCTAGCATAGATATGGACTGTTCCGAGCACCCCTAGAATGCTTTGGTATGCACCAGCCCAAGCGCGGGAAAGGTCCGCCCAGCAAGTTCCTGTTGACAGTGAAAATTCAAAGAAAATGGACTTTACCTCAGAATTCCGACACAAGAAAGGAGTTTGTTCTGCATATTCTATCTAAATATTGAGTGTGCGTTAATATACCAATACGGTTCACTGTTAATGATTTGTTTGGTCGTTTAGTATAGTGATGCAGTGGCGTAGGTTTCATTATACATTAACCTGTGAATCATGACCCCCCAATTTTATAAAATGGGGGGGGGGGGGGTCACCCCCCGTTTTTCCAACTATGAAAGTAATACCGAGCTTGCAAATATTTTTGTGCAAGTGTGCAACCATTTTTACGCTTTTTTACCTAGTGATGGCAAGTCGAGGCTTCATTAGCGTTATTTTAGCAGTAGGGTATTATGTTGGCAGCACTCAGATTTTCACAATCGTTGAAATTTACAAGGCAATATAGTTAGTTTAGTCTGTGAAAAAGAACAGACAATAACATTGGTACGGACATAAAACATAATATTTCATTGATGGCCTTTATTTTGAAAAGAATACATCTGAGTTAGCACTGCTAGCGTAATATCCAGCTGCTGAAGAACTGCAATGAAGCCTCGAATGGCCATCACTAGTTTTCACTAGCAGAGATTGTTGGTGTCTCAGGTGAGTTAACACCAGAGGAGTCGCTAGGATCACAATACATTCAGGGCTTAGCACCACAGAAACATGTTGCCTGCAAGCGTAGTTCTCATTATTTTATTTTCCCCATGAGTGAGAAATTATTTTGTTCGGTTTCGTGATAAATAAATAAAAAAGGTAATGAAGAGAGGTCAATATGAAAGTACGTTTGTGTCTTTATGTCGAGGCAAAACGTTATTCTTTTCAATCAAAAACAATTGTTCTGAAAGCAAAAATTAGGCTTCAAATAAACATGTTTTTGTAATCAAATATTTAGTAAGAGGGCAAAAATATATTTTGAGAACAAAAAACTATCAACTACACTATTTTGGCTAGACAGCCCCCTTTGCTTGCAGTGTTTTTTGTACTTATGAAACTCTACAACTGTGCGCAGGCTTTCGTGGGAGGTGTGGATGATGCTTCTCCATTGGTTATAATTTTTTTGTGTCACTTTGGCTACAACCAATACTGTTCAGCCTTTCCAACATAGCGGACACCTAGGAAGAACAGTGGCGGGTTATCAATTCCAGGTAACCTAAGAACGTTTTTGTGTCCTTGAGAAGAACGTTCTTGCAAGATCGCGAGGACAGAGAACGCGCTTATCTGAACAAGTACGTTCTTAGCGTACTTGGAATTGATAAACAGCCATTACCTCGTCATGAAATTGCGTCTCAAAATATAATTTTGTCGTGCATTAATTAACATCATCATGCCATGTTTGAATATTTAGCTAGAAACAATTAACCATTGTGTTAAACTGACTAACATCTTATGAAGTTTACTTCCACCACAAATTGCATCTATGAACTGTATGGGTTTTGCCACTGTACTTTTAATTGCTTACAAACCAGTATTACTAGTATATTACTACTATTGTCACAACTCAAAATAATTGAGCGAGACTGAAGACGAACTTTACACTGCCAAAGCCATGTCATGTCCTGGCACAACAACCTATCACCCGAGCCCTCCCCTGCCCACAAACACATAGATATATGCCCTTAAGCGGCCATCTGAGGCAAGGCAGTGCGTTTGCAAGCGAATTTGCGCTGAGACAGTGGACGTGCACCGTTAGCTGCTTTCATATTTCCCCTTTAAAATTGATTAGCCTGTACATCTTTCTTATCCCTCAAGCTCACATTACAAGCTACTCTAACCAGGCAGCTGCACTTGGTTCTCAATATAGAGGTGCAAACGAACATACTTCTGATTTTGTTGCAAACTGCAAGTAGACAGGATTTCGCATGTCTAGAATTTATTTACCTAGACAATTGTTACACAGTATCTTTTCTGATACATCTTTTGTTATTTGAACATATGTCTTTAGAATTAGTTATTTAAACATTTAGAGTAATCAAACACCTAAAAGCATCTGTAAAATAATACATTAAGTGCAATTTACATTTCAAACTTTACAGTTCAAACTAAAAACAGCTTGCAAAAATATACATCTATTAATTTTAACATTTAAGGTCCATAAGACTTGGTAAAAATTTTAAATACCTATTACAACAAATGAAATAAAAATACATAATTGACAACATAAGTCATCTAGAGGCACATTAGCTCAAAAATGTCTAGAAATGCCTAGATTAAGATAATTAAATCCTACTCCAGCAGGAGTGGCCTACATCTTATGTTAAATGTCTCTGACACAAGTAATACCACCAAGGTCCTAGAAGCACTTCAACGAGGCACTACGTGGAGTTGAGGTCTAATAATGGACACCACAGAACTTCACTACAGTCTGATGGTTTATCACACCAGGAACCGGCACAATGGACCATGAAGCTGTAAACTTACAATTGGACGCACAGAACACTGAACACATCAGTAGCTTGGGTGTTGACACGACACAGTTATGCCGTTCAGTGCGAATACATTGGAGTAGAAATGAAATTACAAATGACAGAAATGGCACTTAAGAGTGAACACATGTAAAAAACCTTGACAGTGAAAATCTACGGCCATCAAACTGTGCTTGGATGCATGTGTGTTCGCCCCTCACATATATAAAAAGGGCTCCTTTGGTGTGGACACTTCAGATAAATGAGAGGGGTTAAAAGGGTAAAACTACTGGAGTTTTTTTAGACTAATACTCTAGGATGGGTTGATTTGGAGTGGGGATGGAATTAGTGTGACTACAAAAATCACACCAACGATTCTAAAGGACCGTCTCTTAACGAGAACAGCAGAACAGCTTATCATCAACACCAAAGACAGATACCGAAGAATATACATATTCACCCAAATACTTCCACCTACATAATTTATGCCGGGAATGGAATAAATAAGGACAACACCTCATAACAGCTGACCATTGGGGATACAACAGTTTACTGATGGTTTCCCCCCCTTACACATGTTGTTGCTGTTCACAACACCTGTCCCCTCGGTCTGAAATGGTTTACAGTCCTTGTACATCTTTTGTATTGACAGGTGAAACTAAGGCGATTTGGTTCCTATCCAGTAAGTTAATTACCAATTAACAATAGGATGAAGTTCCCACTGTGTCCAATTGGCTGTGTGGATCAAACCATGCAGGATTGTGGCTGTTAACCACAATTGTATTAAAAAAGGACTGCAGTTTCTGACTCCACAATGACACCCACTGCTTTGATTTAACAGGGCCACAGGTGCAATGAAATCATCCAAAGTGTCGCTACACGCTAGCACCAAGTCACAAAATGGAGTGAACTTATTTACAACTGTGATCAACAAAAATGTGTATCAGAAACGGTTCCGGCTACATCACGTGCTGGGAGGTAAAAACCCATCTATTAGTCATTCCATAATTGCATTTGTTGTAAATTCAACACCAGGAATGCAGACGAAGTGTTGCCAACAAGACAACGGTTACGCGTACCATCTCTGTCATAGATTAAATATGATCACATTGCAAATTACTATAGAAATCCAATACAAGCCTCTAATTAATAATGCAATTTCAGAATTGGCCACTGGTCTCCCTGCATTAATTCTATCAGCAATTATTTATTTTTTAAGCGTATCAACAGAAATCTAAGACAACGTATGAGTGCAACGTTCAAGTCATGGTTCCATTCAATATTTCTACCCACAGCTTCTTCAACAGCTTTCCCACCTCCCAATGTTACTTGTTTGTGGATTATATTTGTGAGGCCTTACATTTGTGAGTATCCACTGCTACAGAATATATACACAAATATGAGGTTCTTCACAACGGACTTCAGTCAGTATGCTCTTACTGAAAATAAGGATGTGTATTTGTGTGTGTATTTGCATATTTCTGAGACTACTGTGATAAGTCCCCACTTGGAATATGTCTCCTCCTCAAAATTACTACTGTTCAATGAAAAACCTTCCATACTGAATGAGTCTTATGTCACAGAATTGTTACTGAATGGCCACTGAACTCGTGAGGATTGACTCTGGCTGGTTCCCTTTCAGTCGGTCCGAAACTACAGGGGGTGGGGCACTCGGACACACTGAACACCAGGGCCGCACAATAAGTAAGATTCACGTCAACTGGAAATGTTGTTCCATGTTCAAGTCAATACCACCTAAGGGATCCCCTGTCAGGAGACTGAGTCATGAGGGGTGATTATGGACATCACTTTAACGGAATATCTGGCTTTCTGTTTTCTGAAGAGCTACATGCGTACTCCGGATTCATAGCCTAGTACGACTAACAACCATTCCCAGCAGGTGTGAAATTGGTATGAAAACTGTTGGCCCAAAAAGATTAAAAGCATTCCGTAACCATTGGACTGAATGACATTGAAAGGCGTGCTCAGAGTTAGTGCAGATGTGGATGCGTTAAAAGTACCCCATATGGTAGTGTACCTCATTCCCTCAATGTTTACTACAGTCCTAATTGGTTGAGTTTTCCTTTTTAAACATTATTACTAGACTATTTGAGATGTTAATCCAGTCTTTGACAAGTGACTTTCAAGCAGCTTGATGTCTGAACTACAACAAAGCAACACTGTCCCTTTATTTCACAGTCTGTTATTTACTTTGATATTCCAGAGCAACAACTTGTTCAGAAACTATTTTCTGTTTCTTGGGGATTAATTGAAAACTACAAGTAGCAATTGCTATACTGCTACTCTTGTGGTAACCAGCCAGTACAGCTAACAATAATGTAAACGAGTAATTTTCTCTGACAAATACCAGGTTTAGAGGACCTCTGAAGGGCTGCAAAACATATTCAAACAATCCAAACTTGGCCAAATGAACCAAACAGTGAGATTGATTAACACTAATATAAAATGGGATTGACTGCTAAATGCTAGCTATATCCCGTCTTTTGTCAAGGTACCGCTCCAGGAGCTAGCTACCTCCACTGACGCTACTAGCCGCTCAAAGGTCACCACGCTCTGTCACGGGTGAAACCGGAGAGAAGTCGCTAGGAGTCGGATGTCGTCAGGGTCCCCCGTCACTGGACGAAGGACTCTCAGAGCGTCCCTCCTTCAAGCTGGTGGACGGCTTCTTCTGCTTGTGTTTGGACTTCCTCAGCATTCGCATCTGAAAGCGCACAAGGACACGTCAGCATCGTAGCTGTTCAATGTGTGTCGGGTTCGCAGCCGCCGCGGGCAGAGCCCCAGCGTGGGGACGTGAAGCGCTCACCTTTGGACCTGCAGCAGATATGACCATGTGTCCAGGGGCTTGGATCCAAGGCTCACCGTCCACCTGAACTGGGAGGGGCTTGGTCGCGGTGATGCGCACGTAGTTGCCTTGGGCAAGGCGTATCCCAGAACGCATTCCGCTCTGCACCTGACCCTGGGCAACACGGCACAGACACAGGGGCGTGAGTCCAGTCCGGACTACGCGGCACGTTTTACATCAACACAGCAACTATGGGCGGAGTAAGGAGAGTGGAAGACAGAGACCGCCCACCCTCCCAAGTGCACCTTCACCAGGAAGTACTCGCAGTGAGGCACCAACAGATCGGCACAGCGCGTCACAGCCGTGTGGTGAAATACAACTGGTTGTTCAAACGCCATAAAACAGACACTAACACAACTAAAAAAACAACTCAGGAATAAGGAATAAGTTGAATCAAAGAAGAATTTTGTCTCACTCGTAGTGTGAGAAATTGGTTCTCCCAATCGTCAGATAAAGGAGTTCATTAGCCAAATGCAGATCACCTGTTTTATGGGAACATGTGGTCGATTGGTTCATCCCTGCTCTTCACTAGGAGGGATTTACACCCCCCCCCACACAGTATATCTACTACATACGCATAATAAACTGCATTTGCTTTATACAATCTTTAATTTACATACATTAATGCAATGACGTTATTTAACCAAAACATTCTGAAACACTGTGGTTGTCTCTGCGTGGTAGTGTGAGGACCTAAACCTAAACCGAGGACAGAGAGCTTTGTGGGCAGCGAGTGATGACCTCACCATGTGCACCACCCCAGTCACCCCAACCACCTCCAGCAGGCCGTCATCCATGCGGGGTTTCTCGAAACGGGAGTCACCTTCCGATCCCCACAGGTCGGCGCCCGAGCCCCAGCTAGAGGCAGAGGCAGAGGCAGAGGCAGAGGCAGAGGCAGAGGCAGAGGCAGACACAGACACACACACACACACACAGACAGACAGACAGACAGACAGACAGACAGACAGACAGACAGACAGACAGACAGACAGACAGACAGACAGACAGACAGACAGACAGACAGACACACAGACAGACAGACAGACAGACACACACACACGCAGACAGACACACAGACAGACAGACAGACAGACAGACAGACACACACACACGCAGACAGACAGACACACAGACAGACAGACACACAGACAGACAGACACACAGACAGACAGACACACAGACAGACAGACACACAGACAGACACAGACACAGACAGACAGACAGACACAGACAGACAGACACAGACAGACAGACACACACAGACAGACACACACAGACAGACACACACAGACAGACACACACAGACAGACACACACAGACAGACACACACAGACAGACACACACAGGTTTTCAGATCAGGATGGTGGGTCACTTTGGATAATCTAGTGAGTGTTTGAAGTCATTTCCTGAGACATACATGCTTTCCAGGGTGACCCGTTGAGGCATTTTGCTCACAACATTCAGACAGACGCACATCCTGTATACAGGTTATGTTCTGGCAGGTGTCACTGGTGCATGCTGGTCGGTGTAGTTCAGCCCAACACTTGTGTGCGTGCATGTTTCCTACCTGGGGATGTTTAGGAAGATCAGGCCTTCTATGCTTGGCAGTTCCACGTCCTGTTTGTCCACCTGCAGTTTGAGGTCCCTGTGGAGGTTGCGAGTGTGACTCAGCTTCTGCAGGCCCGCCTTTAGGTACACACCCTTGTTGTGGAACCTACAGAGGACCCAAGGATGTAATACGGAAGGGAATGCTTTCTTTATCATTTAAAAAACATTTAAGAAGTGGGGCAGTCTTACCCCTTTCATATATAAAAAACATGGAATTTAAAACAAACATTTAAAGATCAGAACATTGTTGAAAAGAGATCAGAGGTCAGGTCCTAGCCCAAATTATGTGAGACGTGTTGAACCCTGGCCCACATCGGTTGGTTTCGGATGTGAATCAGCTCGGACAACAACTGGCCCTTAGAGATATTTTTGACGCCATTGGAGGAGATCTCTAACCTGCTGTTAAACTTCCCCGGTTCCTCTTCACGAGCATGGTGGAAGTCCAGGCTCAGCTCGGCATCGATGCCCAGGCCGAAATAGTTGTTCATCTGCACTATCTGCAACCAGTAATTAAATAAACCCTCATGCATCCATTGAATACACCTCCTGGCATGATGGTTGTAAAAAGCATTATAACATGGCACTTTAATTCAAACACTGATGACATCTGCAGGCTTGGGGCTGAACCTTAGGTGGTTCCAGGCAGTTCTCCTTGCCGTCTTCGGTGATCTCCTGTGCGTCCAGGAGTATGGTCCAGCGGTCCATCTGCACCTCCTCGGCCTCCTCCACAGACAGCAGGATGTGATGGGGGTCCTCCCCACTGTAGCCTGCCCCCCAGCGCAGGACCCGAGACAAATCATTACCTGGTGGGGAGAATATTGGGCGGGGTGGGGGGGATTATAGGAGAACACAGACAACATATTCACGTTACAGCCACTGGTGTGTGTCAGTCTTACCGGTGCCCAGGGGGACAATGCCGATGGGCGGCTCGGGACATGCCAGTTTGTGTCTGATGGCCTCCAGGACCCCCAGGACCCAGCCCACTGTTCCATCTCCTCCACAGACCAGCACCCGGAAGTGAAGCACATCCCTGAACATGTGGAGTCTGAGGACGAAAGAGTTTTGTGTCCATAAAGACTGGCTCTTTCATTGGTTACTAATACAGTTAGATATATCAGTTATGTAATGATCACATGTTCTAACGTGTTTAGCCACTGAGGGAATGCCTGGCCTTGTGTGCAGAAACCCAGAGGGAATGCCTGGCCTTGTGTGCAGAAACCCAGAGGGAATGCCTGGCCTTGTGTGCAGAAACCCAGAGGGAATGCCTGGCCTTGTGTGCAGAAACCCAGAGGGAATGTCTGGCCTTGTGTGCAGAAACCCAGAGGGAATGTCTGGCCTTGTGTGCAGAAACCCAGAGGGAATGCCTGGCCTTGTGTGCAGAAACCCAGAGGGAATGCCTGGCCTTGTGTGCAGAAACCCAGAGGGAATGCCTGGCCTTGTGTGCAGAAACCCAGAGGGAATGCCTGGCCTTGTGTGCAGAAACCCAGAGGGAATGCCTGGCCTTGTGTGCAGAAACCCAGAGGGAATGCCTGGCCTTGTGTGCAGAAACCCAGAGGGAATGTCTGGCCTTGAGTGGAAAACTGAAGGTTGTGAGGGTTCTGTGCATCTTCCAGGAAACGTTTAGTGGACACTGAGGCTTTCCCAATTTCAGGTACAGTTTTCCTACAGTCTAATGTGGCTGTTTCCTACCAACACAAACAAATGGGATTTATCTTTGTCTCAAAACCCACTGCCTCTTAAAATTCAGAAGGCTTTTACATAGCTTGCATTTCTAATACGCCTTGACATGCAGGCTACATGTTTTGTGCTGGCGTGAGAAAACATGAAATGAAATCTCGTGCAACCCTGGGAAATGAGCCACACAGCTTTCCAGGAACACGGCTGACCACCGTGAGCCGTACCCAGGCAACGGCCCCCCGTTGCTCATGTCAAACACTTGGTGGGGGTTCAGAAGCTTCCGGAAGCTGTGGAGGAGCTCCAGTCCCTTCAGTCCACCGCTCTTGGGGTTGACAAACACCAGCAGGGGGGAACCACATTTGGGGAACTTCTTGTGCTGCGGGGGGGGGGGGGGTTAGAACAAAAACACTGTCACTAAATTAGAGTTTGACCAAATGAATTACAAAAGAACAGTTCACACAGGGAGGTTTCACAGACTATGTCTAATCCAGGACTAAAACTAAAACTAAAATTCCCATTGAGCTTTATTTTTTGTCCAGCAATGGCCTTAACCTTTGACAGAGAAACTATGGAATAAGGTACACATTCAGCTTGGTGTTGTTTGTGTCACACAGACACAGCCTCCATTACCATGATCTCTGGTATGATGAGGGACACAAGCTGCTTGTTGTTCACAGACGTGTCTTTGGCCAACATGTAGATCCTCTCAGCCTCTGAGAAACATGAGATCTCCAATGCTACAGCACCTGAAACACAAACAAACCTTGGAATCGACAAACTCACTGTTAATGCAACACATCACACCCACACACCCTCACCCACCCACCCACACACACACCCCCACCCACACACCCGGGAAAAATCTGCTACATTGTGTGGAATTCATTACATGTGGTGTATTTACTGTCTCGTAAATGCACGGTCAGCTCTAGTAATTAGTCAGTCAGTCAGCTCTAGTAGGTAGTTAGTAGTCAGTCAGTAGACAGTTAGTAGTCAGTCAGTAGTTAGTCAGTCAGCTCTAGTAGGTAGTTAGTAGTCACGTCAGTTAGTAGACAGTTAGTAGTCAGTCAGTAGTTAGTCAGTCAGCTCTAGTAGGTAGTTAGTAGTCACGTCAGTTAGTAGACAGTTAGTAGTCAGTCAGTAGTTAGTCAGTCAGCTCTAGTAGTCAGTCAGTAGTCAGTCAGTCAGCTCTAGTAGGTAGTGAGTCAGCTCTAGTAGGTAGTGAGTCAGCTCTAGTAGGTAGTGAGTCAGCTCTAGTAGGTAGTGAGTCAGCTCTAGTAGGTAGTGAGTCAGCTCTAGTAGGTAGTGAGTCAGCTCTAGTAGGTAGTGAGTCAGCTCGAGTAGGTAGTGAGTCAGCTCGAGTAGGTAGTGAGTCAGCTCTAGTAGGTAGTTAGTCAGCTCGAGTAGCTGCTGCCCTGAGGCTCTCCATGGGAAAGACTCTCATGTAAGACTGGATCAAGCAGAATCAAGCTTCACTGGCCAATGTCAAGCAGGGACACTGACTAAAACCTGTCGTGAATGTGGATGATGTGGATTTAGGGCACAGGGAGGGGGACAGGGGAGCGGGACAGGGGAGCGGGACCAGGGAGGGGGACCAGGGAGGGGGACGGTGGAGACCAAGGACATTCCAGTCAATTTAGAAGGCAAGCCAAATTGAAAATGCTCCCATTGCAGATCATTTCAATTGGACTGTGATTGTACTCTCCAACTAGAATGGACTGGAAAAAAACAAGTTTATTCTGGATAGTGATATATGTAAATGAGGCACATAATATTTATTTTATCCCTATGTATAAAAAAAATACCTGATATTAAGGAAACATAAGAAAAAAAACGTGACAATCAAGTGAATACACTATGCTCAGGCATTTTAGTGGCAATTTAATGTGTTCAATTAAAAACCTCAAATTCAGTTTATATTTGATGGAACTGTAAAACTAAAAGTTTCAATTGTCTTCAACAGTTTTCCAACGACTGCAATAGTATATTTGTGTTTTTAATATTTAGATGGTTGCATCTTTTAACGTAATTGCCCCAAACACAGGTGGGACAAGAGGGAACAGGAGCATAAAATAAACCTTGCTAGGAAGCTGATTTTGGGCAACACAATTTTTCCAATGAAACAGACTCACCTTGGCTCCCGTAAACATGTGAAATTGTGACCACGTGACCTGTGGAGAAGGAGAAGAACAGGGCCAATGAATCTAAAGTCATTTCAGGGAGAACTATCAGGATCATCTGAGGTAAAAAGGGGAGCACTGAACCCTGTAGAATTGTGTCAGTTTGAATCTCTTTCAATTCCAGCCAATGAGCAGGCCACAGAAACAGGATGTACACTCACTCTTGATAGCCAAGTGCTCCTGTAACAGGTCGACATATTCCTCCTTGGTCTGTTGGACAGGAAGTCCTTCCAGGAGGAGGTTGACCTGCACAGCCCGGTTCCTGCTCTCCACGACGTAGAAACGGGTCTGGTTCATCTGCCTCAGGGAGATCTGCCAGAAACCAGAAGTCAGATAAATACACACACAAACACACACAAACACCTGAATGTCAGCTCGAAGTTCCCCATACCTTCCTTATCTCCTGCAGTTTGTCCAATAGCAGCTCCTGGCCTGTCAGAACCTGCCTCTGAACTAGATGTGAAGACAACAGACAACGTAAATTAGAGACACGTTGCTTTCAGCCAGTGGTTGTCACTGAACGCACTCTGACCAGAATGTTAGAGTAAGCAAACAGCTAGCACTGAGGTCCCGGTCTGACTCCGATTCCCGTTTCCTTACTTTGCTTGCTGCCCATGAACACCTCCATCAGGTTGAAGCCAGACGGTTCGTCATCCTGAGGACCAAACAAATGTCATTCACATATAGTAAGAGACATGAAGGCCTCGGTACATCAGGTATTGGTCTGTGTACAATACTAGTGAGGAAGGTTGTCCAGGCGGTTGTGTTGGAGAGATGCCGTACGCTGTACCTTCCTTCCCAGTTGACTCAGGACCTCCTTAATGACAGAATCCACTGTGCTGTTCCTGGAGACGGAGATCAATACGAAAGGCGCGGTAACCCTGGAAACAGACTCAACCAGTTAAACACGGCCTCAGCCAGGCCAAACCGGCGGCGTGGGAGGATCATTTTCTACCGCGGGAACATCAGACAGCAGCAACGGATTTGATTAAGAAGTGACGCGCTACAACAGGAATATTCATCTCTGATTTGACCGATGACTGAGATTCTTCTTCTCTGCAGTACTCACTTGAGCCAACCAGAGTATATCTTCAGGACCTCCGTGTCCTGGGGTTTGGACCTTAAGAGCCACACCTCTGACACGTTCTCTTTAAAGACTGCCTTTTCATTGAGGCTGCCATTTCGATTGAGGATATCCTCGCTGCGTAGACACGGCTGGCCGTTGCATTGCAGCTCAAAGTCCATCGGGTCGTCGGGAATGTAGAAGGCTCTCAATGCTGACTCCTGCTGGCAAACACAGGAATTACATAAAGTGGATGGTGGCCTCCTGCAGGCAAACACAGGAATTACAGCCAGCGAATGGCAGCCTTTCATGTTGGCCGGTTTTCACATACCTGGCATAGAAAAATGAATCAGGTTGGACAAACTCTGTTGTTGTGAAAAAAAAGCCTGCCCATTTTGGTCACAGGGTTTGTTAGCTAACCAGACGGTCTGAAGAAAGTTTCCATAGTATTCTTTATTTGTATTTTTTTATGACCTGCCAATGTGCCATTCAAACATGCCATTGATTTATTTATTACTTCCTTTGATTTACTGCCATAAACCAGCTGAAATCAGTTTATGATAAGCTAGTTAAAATAGGTACGATATTGTATAATGATAGCTCTTGTTGATATTTATAGTCTGTTTACATATATTTTAAAGGTTATTTAAAGACAGTTGTATGACACCTGTATTACCTGTTATAATTATGAGAAAATGTGGAGCAAGAGACTGCAATACCCAGCAGCTAGTCAAGAAGGAGCTGTAGTTGTACAAAATATTTTAGGGAACTGAACAGAAAGAATTTAGAGAACAGAAAGAATCACCACCACTTCTTCCTTCTTGGTTAATCGAGGAATGGAGACCAAACGGAAGTTGTTGCGCTTGACTGCATCGTCCCCATCAAACACCTTGAGAACCTGCTTCCCTGCAATTAGCAAAAAGATTCAGACAAATCTGCTAAGTTTTATGGACCTCTATAACTAGGGTAAGGACAGATTTGGATTTGATTACAAAGAATTAGCAAATGCTTGTTAGCTACTGTACGTTCTGTGTCATGCTCCAAAAAAGCACAGCCCAAGCCTTTCAAACTGTTATGCATTAAGATGTGATTTAATGATCACAGGGGAACCTTGAAAATAAGAGCCCACCTGAATCAGGCGTCGTAGCTAGCTGGCCCTCCTTAACGGGAGCTGGAATCTGGGCGTCAACTTCGTCCGAGTTATCTGATGAAACAAGACAACACAGAACTATTCAGTGACCCTTGTGGTCACTACAGCCTTCACATTTCAGTCTGAAGGGTAGAAGCCATTTTCATGTCAAGCAGGTTAATGCCACTCATCCTGCTTGACATACTACTTGTGATTCACCTAGAATGACTTAGAACAAGACTGCGCCGGGCAGACATTTCCTCAGCAGCTTAGGTACCCTAGGGCCTCTTTACTCATCATTACATTACCTGAAACGCATCACAGAATATTCTAACTGATAGGTGTTTTGTTATGAACTTCACTGAATCTTCATGTAGTGCCGCTACCTTCCAAGTTACTTCTCACAGGATAAACAGTAGAGATATTCAAGACATTCTGGCCCAGGTCATGGTTGTTCATCCACTGGTGAGCCTGTAATTCATCTCCAATCAAACCTATTTATTCAAAGTCCGCGGCAGTCGGGCTTCTAGGCCGGCTCTGCTTTACGCGGTCTGGCAAAAAGAGCTGTTCACAAACTATCCTGAACTATTTGAGAATCTAGTATGATTGAGAAACCAAAAAAACTTTACAAAATATGTAAAGCTCAATATTTTATATATCCCTGAGAAGGTTCCTGGACAGCAGGCAACAAGAGACCAGTCAAGTTGATGTGGTCACATAACGCATCCGTTAATAACATCCCAACATTCCTGTTCTGTTGGGAGTCGCAGCAATGGAGCAAGGCCTCAAACCCAAATTGGAAATGTCAAAATTCTAGGTCACTATTATATTCTTAATATAATTACTAATGTGTTTATTTTCAATGCAAACTGTCTGAGAGGATGTGGCTTTGGGTGGAGAGGAAGAATAAACGGCTCCAGGAGACCACAGGCTTACCCAGCTCGTTCTGACAGCGCTCAGAGATGCGGTAACAATGCATCTTGCTGAAGTTCCGCGAACAAACTCGCACACACATGGGGGGAAGAAGCATGTTCCGGAGGCGTCCCAGAGCGCATTCTGGGGACACGGCCACATAACACGCTGCGTGTGTCTGCAAAGAATGACGCAAACGCTGTAAAAACAAGAATCTGAAACATCCTGTCCGTCATTATTAGAGTCATTCAGCCTTGTTACGGTAAAGGCTGTTTCAACATCATATCTGTCATTATTAGAGTTACTCAGCCTTGTTACGGTAGAGGCTGTTTCAACATCATGTCTGTCATTATTAGCTAGTTACAGTTGATTTTCATCTCCGGTACTTTAGTTGCGGTTTCAGGTCTGTTTCAACATCATGTCTGTCATTATTAGAGGTGTTACTCAGCCTTGTTACGTTAGTGGCTGTTTCAACATCATGTCTGTCATTATTAGAGGTGTTACTCAGCCTTGTTACGTTAGTGGCTGTTTCAACATCATGTCTGTCATTATTAGAGTTACTCAGCCTTGTTACGGTAGTGGCGGTTTCAACATCATGTCAGTCATTATTAGAGTTACTCAGCCTTGTTACGGTAGTGGCTGTTTCAACATCATGTCTGGCATTATTAGTTACTCAGCCTTGTTACGGTAATGGCTGTTTCAACATCATGTCTGTCATTATTAGAGGTGTTACTCAGCCTTGTTACGGTAGTGGCTGTTTCAACATCATGTCTGTCATTATTAGAGGTGTTACTCAGCCTTGTTACGGTAGTGGCTGTTTCAACATCAAGTCTGTCATTATTAGAGTTACTCAGCCTTGTTACGGTAGTGGCTGTTTCAACTTCATGTCTGTCATTATTAGAGTTACTCAGCCTTGTTACGGTAGAGGCTGTTTCAACATCATGTCAGTCACTATTAGAGTTATTCAGCCTTGTTACGGTAGTGGCTGTTTCAACATCATGTCTGGCATTATTAGTTACTTAGCCTTGTTACGGTAATGGCTGTTTCTACTTCATGTCTGTCATTATTAGAGTTACTCAGCCTTGTTACGGTAGAGGCTGTTTCAACATCATGTCAGTCATTATTAGAGTTACTCAGCCTTGTTACGTTAGTGGCGGTTTCAACATCAAGACTGTCATTATTAGAGGTGTTACTCAGCCTTGTTACGGTAGTGGCTGTTTCAACATCATGTCTGGCATTATTAGTTACTCAGCCTTGTTACGGTAGTGGCGGTTTCAACATCAAGACTGTCGTTATTAGAGGTGTTACTCAGCCTTGTTACGGTAGGGGCGGTTTCAACATCATGTCTGTCATTATTAGCTAGTTACAGTTGATTTTCATCTCCGGTACTTTAGTTGCGGTTTCAGGTCTTACGGTAACGCCACACCACTCGCACCGCATTCCAACCAGGACATCTGAGGATCCACAGGTGTGTCGACACACCTCACAGCGTGACCCGGGGGGGATGTTCCCCTCCCGCCAGTGGTGTAGAAACTTGTCCTGTAGGACAGAGAATCAGTCATTGTCCTATCAGCCGTGGTGGACGCTACGTAGACCTGACCGGTTCCCACAGAATCTGGCTGAAGCCCCTCTACGGATGTTTTTTTGGCTTAACTTCTCCCGACAGTGGCAGGTGTTTTGCTTCTTGGACAAACAATGGAAAATGCTACTTTTCCCCCGGATGTCATGTTTTAATAAAATGAACTATACACACTGACCTCATCTGAACTGAATTATGAAACATCAGAAATGAATCAAGACTCATTTTTATGATTATATTAGTAGCCAGAGATAGTTAAGGTCCTTGTCCAGCCATCACTCTCCTTTATAAGAACATCAAAGACTGCATCTCTGACAGCTCCTTCTGTTTGAACCAGGCCATCTGAAGCACAATACATCTGACGAGATATTGTGTTGCTGGGCTAGACAGCACAGTAACATGTGATCTATTAGTAGCCAGTGTTAAGAAGATCCGACCCCTCACAGATTCTGTCATCACACTCTAGAAACCCCTGTTTTCATTCACACACACAAATATCTTCTCAAATGTAGCGTGTAACTAAGACATCATAAATGGCAATGAGTTTTCATAACGTGTTTTAGACCTGCCATATATGATGTAGTCAATCATGTTAAGCTGCTAATATCACCTACAGGGATCGCGTCACTTC
The DNA here is from genome assembly GCF_011004845.1 of Esox lucius. Classification (NCBI taxonomy): domain Eukaryota; kingdom Metazoa; phylum Chordata; class Actinopteri; order Esociformes; family Esocidae; genus Esox; species Esox lucius. Next base: position 33,613,705 of record NC_047572.1, on the reverse strand, counting down.
TCTGGGGTCCAGAATTTGATAAATCAGCCTCACTGTTTGCGACAGAGGTTTTGGGATTGATAGATAGAACAGCATTTCTGCATCACAGACACCATCACCTTTGAGGTCAGTGCTGGTTGCTAATTAGGCAGGCCGACTTTCTTCCCCACTATTACAGCAAGAAGCCTCTTCATTCTTTAATATTGAAGGGAGGGCGATTGTTCACAGAGGATGAAATTTATCCAAGCAATCCAGGAGACCATTTCTTTTGCTCTAGCAAAAATAAGTCTTTAGTTGATTGATAAAGTACAGGTATCATTTAAAGATCTAACCAGTTATTGTCAGGCCAAGCAGGTGAAAATGAAATAAATGCTTTCAGTTCACTAATCTGGATATGCTCATTAAGTTCACTGATGCACAAATCAGACATATATACTTAAATATATAGAATTTTGACTCTATTAAAATGTTGGTCAACTGAATGCCTAACAACCAAACAATCAACCAGCACTAAATAGAATAAATCGAGAAATAGTATTCATAGTAATTCAACATCCCACTGAGGTGGTTTAATTAATAGTGACCACAACGTTTGTTTTTTTTAAAACAGGCAGCTTGTGATACTCACAATGTCCTGATTGCCATCCTGGTGGCAGACGCGGCAGTCCCCACAGGTGAACATGGCACAGTCCGAGTGGGCATGTAGCTCACAAACTGGCAACGGAGAAACAAAGGTTATGGTCCATTCCAGTATTATTGATGTTACACTGGCCTGTGAAATCACAACTTCAATGTTTTGTAAACTGACAGACAAAATATATATCTCCCTTTTTATGTGTGAATATTTTAGTCTGTAGACAAGCAAATACCAACAGCACTAAACGAGGGACAGCCCAAAATAGACTGATATTGGCTTGTTAAAGATATTTAGCCTTCTGGGAAAATGAAACATATTAGCATTCCTTATGCCGTCACCCCTCCCTAATGGATCACTCAATACTCCATCCACTGTATATCTCAGAAAAAGCACACAAATCTGGTGGATGTGAGAGATTCGGAAGCGAAAACGACATCATTAACCCCCACATCCACAATGGTTACAGATGTTACAGACAGCACAACGTCACCAAAGACAACAGCGACAACAAGAGTAAAGAATTATGGACTTCACAGAGAAAGTTGCCGGATTAGCCAATGACAAGTGCATGTCATAGAAACATTTCCTAAACACATTCTGGATGTTACATGGGCTTTCCTTGTCGTCCCCGCTGCTCCTCCTCATTGTACCCAATATCAGACAACATGGCGGTGATTACCACCTTGAATCATATCAGCAGCTCCTGATGCGGTTTGAAGTCATGTACATACAATCTTATTAGGGTGTGTTTACTCACCAACTTATCCTACGTACACAAACGCTGAGGTTTAAGGTTTGTTTGCTGGATCTTGCTGTGACATGCAACCCTGTGAGCAGCACGCTCCTGCCAAGGGCCCCGGCAACATGTCGGTTATATTTCTGAAATACACGGAGCCGTTGGCGGAGTGAACACTGGGAACTCGGTCAAACCCACCTTCACAGCGAACTGACGCGTTTCCCTCCAGGTGTTTTCGACACACACAGCAGAATTTCTTTTTGGGCCCTGCTGGACCAAAGCAATGTGCCACCGGGACCTACAGTTCACAAATGGACGAAATGCAAATGACCAAAAGAATTGCTGAACCCACAGGCCAAGGAGTGTCCTGTTGGCATGCAGAGAACAGGAGCATGCAGTCCTCCGTCAGAGCACAGGCAAGATAACGTGTAACTTTGGGGTGTAACTCACCCGCACCAGAGTCGGGGCCATGCATGAACACACAGTCCTGACAGTCTTCAGGCATTTCTCATGGCACATGAAGTTGCATACTGGGGTTGAGAGGAGATACCACTCAGTCAAACAGACATCAGAGCATCGATAACTAGCATTCTAAAGTGCCATTCATACTCTTGCAATGAGATTTTGGTATGATTGTGCATTAACTACCTTTGCACAGGCTATCGTATTAAAGATGCATTAGTAATACCTACCTCCAATAATGCATTGACATACTGAAAGCATTCATAACAGCCTTTTACGACCGCATGCCTCTTCAACATCATAGTGCATTACACAGGTATACTTTCACAGAAAGTGCCCGTAAAGTGTGTTAGGATAAGCTTATAGGTCAATCTTCAAAAGATACAGTGGTTTATCACAACGAAGCAGCTGACCTCAGTAGGTGAGTCACAGGTCCTTGTCCAGCCATCACCCTCTTTCAAAAGATCAAAGACACTGCCTCTCTGACAGCTCCTTCTGTTTGAACCAGGCCATCTGAAGCACAATACATCCGACGAGATATTGTGTTGCTGGGCTAGACAGCACAGTAACATGTGATCTAATAACGAGCTGTAACAACCCGAATGCATGAGAAGCATCCACATTCAGAGAGGCACTAGCCTAGCTTTCCATTCATCTGAGACATTAACAAACGGGCCACTACTGCATTTCAGTTTACACTGGGGTCAGAAATACAGCACTGTGGTTGAAGCATCTAAATGTGGCATGCGAGCACATGATGTTGTGTTTTTATTGAAGCTCTGCATCAGTTGTCAGACATCCAGTCAGTTCCCCTGTTGCCATGCCGACCAGTTTAAGTGTATCAGGACTTGACTGCAGCTGATTGCGCAAGCAACAGACTTCCATCTCCCCTCACTCTGCCTGGTAACACACAGCACTGGTCAACCTCCTCGGTTGTGTGGTTTGGTGCAGTGTTTTGGTGTTTGCTTCGCTTCCTAAAGGCTCTATTCACATTTTCATTCCGTTCCACGGGAGACATTTAGATCTCGACTATGGATGGCCACCTTTTGGAATGACAGGGACTTGACAAAAATGCAAAGGCACTGGTAGCATCACAATGTCAATGTGTGCATGATAATGGTATAGGTCTAGCTCTCTGGAAACCGTGTATACACACTCATTATGTACTAAATGCATCCCTCTCACACAGCAGCACACTAAATGTACCGTTAAAACATCGATACATTAATCTATTCAACTTTAAAAAATAAATCTTAATTTAACAAAGATCGGTTTGTGTTAAAAAAAAAAATCACGCTGTATTCGACAACTGTAAAACACATTTGACATTTCAGTTGAGCTGTTTTAACCGAAATGGTCTGGCCAAGCCAACAAATATAAACAAGTCACCGTCACATGTGAACCAACCTACCTTCGCAAATGAATCCGATAATACCCCATATAAAATCACTGCAGTTGTGGCAAAACGTAGGTTTCGTAAGAGTCACTTTCCTAAAACAATGTCCGGGTGCGCTAACACTGTATCTTGAGCGAGAGCCAGGGGACTGTTGTGCCCTTTTTCTCCCGGACAGGGGACTCGCGTGTGGGCTTTCCGTTATGGAATTCTCTTGCTTGGCTCGAGCGCTGTCTGCCATCGTGTCTGTGCAGCATAGGGTCGCGTAAAATCAGATCTTCCAGAGTGACTAGCTGGCTTGTAGACCGACTAGCTTGGTGTTTGATTGAAAATACGTTTTCGCTGCCAGGCGGTAAAACTAGCGAAGTCCAACAACGTTATCCCCCTCCGCTGTGTCATTACACTTAAGAGCCAGATGCTGGAGCCATATCTGTCAAAGTTAACAAGCTGCCGTATCTAACGACATAGTACAAAAAACACACAAAAAAACCTTTTTAAATAGAAAGATGGTGAACTTATTGACTTCACATAATAATTTTGTCGCTCGCCACCAGGAAGAATGGAAAAATAAGCTTACTGGCTAACATTAGCAATTTCCGACATTCGCTAGTCAAAAAAGTCACGCAAGAAATGGCACGTTGAAAGACAGGAAATCAAAAGCAACAAGTGTCAAGTTAATTAATTAGCGACTGAAATAGATACCTAGTTGAAAAATTGTGTTTCTCTTTGACAGTATTTATACAACACACTTCTAGCAACTACTTCCGTCCGCGGCTTTCATTGTCTGTAGCGGTCGGGGTTTTCATCCGCGCACGCTATGCCAGGTCGAGATAAGTGAGAGCCTAGCATCAGAAAACACGAATCAACTCATAAGCACTAGCAGGGAAGGCGTTCGGGGCTCCCGCAGGACTCGCGCACATATGCCCGCGAGCCTGCCTAACCACTCATTGTGCAGATGTCCATCATGAGAATGTGTTAAAGAGAAAGCTCACACATTTTTACAAGAAAACTCATTTTTGGTGTTTCTGCGCTTGTATATGGCTAAATTAGTTTATACCATGGATTCTGCATCTCGTTGTGTAATGTTTTTTTATCCAGCCACTAATTGTTGTTTGTACCAATCACAGATATTTTCACGGCAGAGTTTTTTTCAGAGCTGATCTGATTGGTCAAAAGACGAATTCATGAAAAAAGAACAGCGTTGTGTTGCCTGTCTAAAAGATACAGTCCACGCTTTTTTCACTGGTTGTAAGAGTGGCGTTACTGAGCCAAGCAGGGTCCACTAAAACTGAATTATATGGATTAATGCCCTATAACAGTCGTTTTCAGACTCAGAATTAGAAGTCTTACTGTGGTATGTTATGTTATTCTATTTATAGATTATGCACATTTGTTTTAACAAAAGGTTAATGGTATGTAAGTCACAAAGTGTATCTTTAACACAGCCCTTGTTCCCCAATTATTTAGTATTTTTAATATTGTTTCTTTGATCTTTTTGTTACAAAATTGTATCATGTATTGCTGATTCACCACTTCCCATTGACAACAGTTAAAAACTGCATTCAATAACACTTAACTAAAGCACAGAAGTTGACACCACACGTAAAAATGTGGGAACTTCCCACGTAAGACATGACAAACATTAGTAATTGCATTGTTGAGCAGAAACCCTAACCTATATTAAACTGCAAGTAAACCTAAAAATCGCTAACCAATTCAAAACTGAACAGCAAAAATCAATCTAATAAGCCTTTCACCTCACTGGCAGTGCCACCTAGAGGCATATTAGCAAATATTCATCCACAGCTTTCTGAATATATTCATCCAGAACTTATTTTAACCATTATGGACAGAACCACCAAATGTTCATTTGTTTTTGTGACTGTGCCCTTACTGGTAAACCAGGGGTTCCCTCATTTTTGGTTACCGTACCAAAAACTGAATTTAGCTTAGTGCAAACAGGTGCCGAAATAATCCTGCTTGTTTTACTAGTAAGCCTGTTTGAGGCCCCCTGTAGGATGGGCAAAGCACCCCCTCAAGACTGATTTGGCATCTTCCATCTCTGGTGTTGCATCAGATTCACACAACTAAACCATGGCTATTTAACACTTTCTTTGGGATAGATTTGAACTTCAGATTTGCATTTCTACCTGGATGTTCATTCCACTTAAACGGTACCCCAAGGCTGATTGTCATGTATGGACAGGATGAAAACAAGTGCTCAGTTCAACAGCCCCGTCCTACAGTGTTCCACGGCAGACAGCTCACTTAAGTCAAAAACAATGAACTGAACTGTCTGAAAGACACAGGACTTTCAAACAGTGTCTTAAAAAACATGTCTTTCCTGCAGTTACTTTGTGATAAAGGAACATTAAGTATTTCACCTTAATCTGAAGGCTGACATTTACTTAAGGCATTCCCCAGAGTAAAACTGAAGGACAAACTCAAAAACAATTGTTTTTAGTGTTTCTTTTATTGCAAGAGAACAAAGGGAATAGCTGAAATTTGCCAGAGACAGGGAACGTGAAGACAGATTCAAAACAAACCGATTCAAGCCAGCTCCTCTTCACCCTCCTCCTCTTCAAATTCCCCTTCCTCCTCTGCAGTGGCGTCCTGGTACTGCTGGTACTCGGACACCAGGTCGTTCATGTTGCTCTCTGCCTCGGTGAACTCCATCTCATCCATGCCCTCGCCGGTGTACCAATGGAGAAAGGCCTTACGACGGAACATGGCAGTGAACTGCTCGGAGATGCGCTTGAACAGCTCCTGGATGGCCGTGCTGTTGCCGATGAAGGTGGCGGCCATCTTGAGGCCGCGGGGCGGGATGTCGCAGACGGCCGTCTTGACGTTGTTGGGGATCCACTCAACGAAGTAGCTGCTGTTCTTGTTCTGGACGTTCAGCATCTGCTCGTCCACCTCCTTCATGGACATTCGCCCACGGAACACGGCGGCCACGGTGAGGTAGCGGCCGTGCCGGGGATCGCAGGCGGCCATCATGTTCTTGGAATCAAACATTTGCTGCGTGAGTTCCGGAACTGTCAGGGCGCGGTACTGCTGGCTCCCCCTGCTGGTGAGGGGGGCGAAGCCGGGCATGAAGAAGTGCAGGCGGGGGAAGGGCACCATGTTGACGGCCAGCTTGCGGAGGTCGGCGTTCAGCTGGCCGGGGAAACGCAGGCAGGTCGTGACCCCGCTCATGGTGGCCGACACCAGGTGGTTGAGGTCACCGTAGGTGGGTGTGGTGAGTTTAAGCGTACGGAAACAGATGTCATAGAGGGCCTCATTGTCAATGCAGTAGGTCTCATCCGTGTTCTCCACCAGCTGGTGGACGGAGAGCGTGGCGTTGTAGGGCTCCACTACAGTGTCCGACACTTTGGGGGAGGGCACCACGCTGAAAGTGTTCATGATGCGATCGGGGTACTCCTCACGAATCTTGCTTATTAGCAGGGTGCCCATCCCCGACCCAGTGCCCCCTCCCAGGGAGTGGGTCAGCTGGAAGCCCTGCAGGCAGTCACAGCTCTCAGCCTCTTTCCTCACCACATCCAGGACTGAGTCCACCAGCTCCGCTCCCTCTGTGTAGTGGCCCTTGGCCCAGTTGTTTCCAGCGCCGCTCTGACCTGGAACAGAGGTATGACATCAACATTAAGAAACATGCGCTTCTATGAGGAAGAACCCCTGGGACATAGTGAGGATACAAACAGATGAAACCAGTGACATGGAAAGTTGTTTTGCGTAACCAATGCCAACAGGTTAGTGTTGTCCGTAATCAGGCAATTAAAGTTTACAGCATTAACATGGAGGTCCATTAGTTGAAGGTTTATTTATGGAAAAACTAACAACCCGGTCTCTTACCGAAGACAAAGTTGTCAGGCCTGAAGATCTGGCCGAATGGTCCGGACCTCACAGAGTCCATTGTTCCAGGCTCCAAGTCCACCAGAACCGCACGGGGCACGTACTTCCCTCCTGAGATGTCAGATAACACCAGGATTCAAATTCAAGTCACATCCCCAGGCATATGAAGTTCACTAGGACATACATGATATTTTTGGTCAGTTGCCCAACTGACTTCAAATCTGGGTTAACACATCCAGACACATCAAAAGGGATTCATAAAAAAATTATTGATTTGATTAAAGACACAGCTGCGCTAACAAAGGGAGCCCAATTTGGATACGTTTCCACAATTTTTTGACCACTCAGGCATTTTTCAAAATGGATCCATTTGGTCAAAATTACAGCGCACACACACAACTCACCTGAAGCTTCATTGTAGTACACATTAATTCTTTCCAGTTGAAGATCACTATCCCCATGGTAACTTCCGGTGGGGTCAATGCCATGCTCATCACTGATCACCTCCCAGAACTAGAAACGAAAGACAACCAACGGCCATTTACTTAATTTGGAGTCCATTCTTCACCGCCCCCCACCCCAAACTTTCAACAGAATTTTATTAAAACCAAACACGGATAATCTGCTTTGTGCTGTCCGAATCAAGTGCTAGAAACAAAATGGAGTTCCTGACGATTGACACCATTTTAAGTCATCGTTCTTTTTGGTTGCGTTAGGTCGTGTTTAATGTCACAAAACCTGCAATAATGTTTAAGGTATCAGCACATCCAAAATATCATGCATACTAAAACACATTGCAGTGTCACTGAGCGCGTGCCGGATTTGGAGCCGCTCTTCGTAAATTGAACCCCGTTGAACCCCGTTGAACCAGACCCAACCGGCCATATTACATCTGCGCGCCCTGATTGAACCGAGGGCGGCCAACACCCTTGAATAACAATATGAACATGTTAAATGATTATTCGTATGAGAAAAAAAGTACACAATTCAAAACAGTTACGGAAGATGTTGAAACAAGACTAAATAATTCAAAATCACGAGGATGTGGCATTGCCCGACCAAACAACTGTTTCGTTTGAGAACAAAGGGGCCGCATTGTGCGCATACCGTCCCAGAAATATTATGAAAACTAGTGTAAACGAAACGGAGACTATTTGTCAGAGATTTGAAATATCACCAAATACAATATTCAGGCCTAATTAACGTACTTTTATTTTTTTATTTTTTTAAAGTCATTCAAAGCGTAAACTACGTATACATACCTTTGCACCAATTTGGTTACCGCATTGCCCAGCTTGTAAATGGACGATCTCCCTCATTTTGTTAGTAGAGTTAAATTTGTCTAGTTTCAAAGGGTTCTTTCTTCGTGGTGGTATAATCAGCAATCTGTTGCGTACTGGCTGTAGAAGTTAAGTCAATCGCCAAGACCGCTTCAATTTATAGCAATCTTATTGGTTTGTTTGGTCCCTAAGCCAACGTTGTCATCAACATGATTGGTCGATTTCTGATCGGAAGTGTCGTGTTAGGGACAGACACTGATAGGACGGTTGGTGAACATGACTCAAATACCCTGACTAAACAAGGCTAGAACTAGGCGGAGCTCAACTCAATGCCAGTTGTAAGTTTCATTAGGTATATCAAAAGTTAGGCATCTCTTTAGACAAAATTCAAACAGCCCCTCGTTAATACTAATAAGAAAGAAATAACGACATTTTCTGAAGTCCTTGACGGCAATGATCAAGACAGTGCCACTAATCCACATTAGCTAATTTACATATACACACACATTACATGCATAAACCAACGCGCACACTGATCACGTGTTGTTGCGGTTTGTTAAACATGCAGTTTCCTGGTAACCTTACTCCATCCAGATAGATAAACTCACGTCCCTACAAATTAAGTATCTACTGGTATTCCCTGTATAGAGGATTACGAACAGTTATGTGTACATATTCCTTTTATTACACATTTTCTTTTTTTGTATATTCTTCTATTCCCAAGAAAGAAAAAGAGACTTTCAGCCATATACAACCGTGGTGGTTTTGGAGATTATGAACCTGTGGTTTAAATGGAAGAATGTAGTCCATAAGTCAGAGGTCTCAAACCGGTTCCACGGAGGGCAATGTCTGCAGGTTTTCACTCTCACCTTGTACTTAATTGACTAATTAGGTCACTAATTGGTTCGTTTCTACCCCCACCTGGTTGTTTAGGTCTGAACTGGGAACCAATATAAAGGAAAACCCAAAAACCTGCAGACACATGGCCCTTTGTGGAACCGGTTTGACACCTCTGCCAGAAGTAATCTTGAGGATCTGGAAAGATCATGCATGGAATATTTCTCCAACACAAAAGGATAGGAGAGGCTCTGTCCTATTATCCTGGCAAGAAAGGGGTGCACAAAGTACTCAAAAAAGAATGTGCAAATATTTACGACAGTTCACTTTTGAGGAAATATATTTATAATTTGAGAACTAACCACCTGCCTCAAAACTCTCACTAACGAGACCGGAAGTCCACTGAGACATTGTCTACACCAGCTCCGCACCCGACAAAGACTTTGAAGGGCTGGAGGACAGATAGAAGAACATTCAAAATGAATGCAATCAATGATGTGAACTGCCTTGGATTAGTGTCATGAAAAGACATTGCCTGTATCAGGTCATTTAGCCTTTTTGCAAATCTGACTTCACAAGTTCCTAAGTGTCAGTAGTGGAGCAGATTATTGCAGGTGAGGGTATTGTTTTGAGTAGTTGAAAGCCAGATTAGCAAAAGGGGGCTCAGACTAATCATCCAGCATTAACAAGGGAAATACTTCCTTGGCTTAAAAACCCTGGTGAGGCAACAGAACACAAACACAATGCTTTCCCTCACTCTCATTACCTCATCAGTCTGCATGTTAAGACTTTTCGGATGCAAGTATTACAAGGATGGTGATCACGTTTCATCTGTTGCTAACTTTGAAGACCCTACCTCAATCAGCTCTTTATAGTAGGGGTTTTTGACATCACAATGCCTGACGTTATACATAGTTCAAAGCATATACAGATTTCTTGTAATTCTTGCCAAGCACTGAGTGATTCATGTCAGGGTAAATCCAAACAGAATTGTGATTCTACTCAACTTCTTGCATTTATAAATGATTGATTTTATTGACTTTAAAAGTTTGTACTGCCGAAACACATACTGTCAAATCATAATGACCCTAAGACCTGACACGTCTTATCAAGTCAGAGCAAGACAGACTTTGTTTTACCAATACCTCTGCAATTGTAAAATAATGAGATGTTTAATACAAATTGTTATGAAAATAATGTTTTCGCCAGGAGAAACAATTAAAAAGACACATGCATGATTGCAGTACACGCGGTGTGGGCAGGTCCATTGATGCCCTCAGAAAATCTGCCTCCATGGGGGTCAACAAACACTCCAGACTCCTGTACAATTGTCTGTACAATTACTCAATTTTAACGACTGCCGTTCCTCAGAAGACGTTTCCCAGAAATCAGTTCTCATTCAGAGGTTGTTGTCCTGCTCCAGTCCGTGTTTCTCAACGTAGCGTCTACAGGACGGCAGAAAGAATTGACTTGAGTCTTAAGGTGGACAACACTGACTGAACGCATAACGCAGTGTGTCAACTTATGAGTGGGGAAGATCAGAATGAAGCATGGACTGAACGGCAGCATTTCACCTCACCTTCTGGCATATGCATACAAGGCGTCTTTTCTCTCCTGTAGGGACATGTGTCTGTCGACTGGTGATTTACCAAAACAGTTTGCAGCAGGCTATGGGTTAAAAGATAGACAGAAAATCTAAACACACAGCACACTTATAGAAGAAATATGGAATAGCTTATCAAGATGTTACCATTATCTGAATAATTCAACATCAGCAAGTCATTCTAGACGACCAGTAGATTGAAGACAGCCCTCAGAGGATTGGCTAACCTTAATGGTGGAAGCGGGTGCAGCTGAAGAGGGGGACCTCCAGGCTGGGCGTAGTTCAGATGTAGCTCCGGCTGTAGCTCCGCCTGTAGCCTCCACAGGGAACTCTTCAGTACTCTCCAACAGGTTAGTGATGGTGGTGTCCACACAGTTGGTTTGCGCTGTGAAAATGGTAGGAGGAAAGGTTGTTGGGGCTGCATGTTCATTTTGAACTCCTAGATCCTACTGCAGACTCCACTGTAATACACTGGAAATGAATCCAAATTGCCCATCTCTGCACAGGAAATGCAACGCATAAATCAAAACACTGTTGTACCCAGGTCTCTGGTGATGATTCTGAGGGGGATGTCAGGCAGAACCTCCTTCACCTGCTGGGCCATCTTGCTGATCCTGCGCTCCTCCGCCCCAGAGCTACGGACCATAAAGGGAGGTGGACGTGGTCTGGCACCAAGATCTGGAGACAGACAGCAGGAGGACAACATCACCAACCGCACGATAACCAGGGCGGGAGGAGGGGCTGTGTCCGGGCCAGCTCCTCCAGGGGGCGGGGAGGAGGGGCTGTGTCCGGGCCAGCTCCTCCAGGGGGCGGGGAGGAGGGGCTGTGTCCGGGCCAGCTCCTCCAGGGGGCGGGGAGGAGGGGCTGTGTCCGGGCCAGCTCCGCCAGGGTGGTACCTCAGGGGATCTCGCTTACTTACTCAAGGTTGTGGTTGGCGGGGCACTGTGCCGTTTTCGTTTGATGTGCTCGGCTTTGTCTGCTTTGGTAATCTGTGTGGAGACCAAGCTGAGCTCAGCGGCTAGGATCTAAAAAATGAGAGGGGAAAATTGAATAACAGGGTAAATAACTCCCATGATGCACCAGGGCTGGGGAATACGGGTGAGAAGATCCAAATGGATGGCCACTGTGCTCTGTCACGACCCAGTAGTGACCAACTGGTCCCACATCACCCATGAGGACACAGCGGTCTACATGAAGCCCTTCTGGTACCACTATAAGGAGGGAGAACTCCACATCCCACCTGCAGGCAAGATGTCGGGGAAGGAGACAGTGTTTCTGTCAGCAGACGGGCATGAAGAGGCTGGTCATCTACCAGTTTACTGCCTTTCATCTACTACACCAAATACAACGACTTCCACATCAAGAACCCTGGCAAAACCACCTGGAAATCACTCCAGTCCCTGGAATGGAATACGGACCATCAAGGTCAGGAGTTCATTCGGGAGTAAAGCTTCTGAATTCCCGTTTGTTATGAGAAACAAGAGATGTTGTATTGTGCTTACATCTCCTTGTTATATATCATTTAAAACATACAGTTTATTTAGCTTCAATATTATTGAACATTGTCAACGTACAGTAAAAATATGTACTGGGGTAAAATCTCATCTCTAATCAACAGAAATCCTGACTGATGGTTAAATTGTGAATAACTCAAAGTTGTCTGTTAGTTACAATGGAAAACTGAATCAGTGTTTGTGTAGCTAAGGAGTAGTAAAACACTCTGCGTAAGATTCTGTGAAATTACCGAAATGTAAAATGTTTGTGCATAAAATGCAATGTGGGCAGTAGTGAATAGAAAACATTCCAGGACAAACAAATGAAAATAAAAGCATTTATACCTCCTGGACTTTGTTGGCAAACTCCTGAGAAGACTCTCCATCTTGTCTAGATACAGGGGGCAGCCATCTGCAGAAGGAAACAAAAAAGGGTCTCTACGAGCTCTCTAGCAATAGTAAAGTTAAACTTGCCCCCAAGACATAAGCCTCTAATTGAGCTGGTTAAAAATGTATGACAACACAGAATGTTGCCAGTAAATGTCTGCCCATATTCCATAGTATTCACCATTTACTGTCATCATAAAATGACATAGCTAGTACAGATCTATGGTCAATTCTCCAAAATGCAAAAAAATGAATTGACATTGACACCATCTTAAATATAATTTTCAGATTAAACTATTTTGTTTATATATTTATATTTTAGACCATGCAGTTGGTCGTTGTGTGATCTACATTGTCTTGTTCTGTTGGTCTGTAAGGTCATGTGCAGCCATGTGCGTTTAAAGTTATATCCCCTTGGGGTTTGCCGTAGGGGGTTGTGGGTAGTGTTGTGTGGGGTCGTTTTCTGTTGCTTCGTGTCTGAATTCACAGGATTGTTCTTCAACTATTTTCGGTGTGTGTTCATCATTTTCTATTTCTGTACAAAGTAACATGAACCCTGTAGCTCAGTTACAACATTATCAGCAAGATAACAAGCAGACCAACAGAAGCAACAAATGAGACTAAATATGAAGGATATTAACCCAGTTCTTCTCATCATAAGATCCCCAATCTAATCCTTAATCACATATTTTACCACATGTATTCACCTAAGAGTGCACAACAATCCGATTAGGTAAATAAACTATTCTTACAAAGTCTGGACAGTTAAATCATCTTAAAAGACAGCATCAGTAGAAATATGTAGCATATTTTAGAAATTCTGAAATGACGGCAAGTTAGTTAACATAGCTGAAATGTAACTTAAGAATGAACGTGAAGAAATATGATTTAAATATGTTCCCTAAATGGCTTTAAGTCCATTGAGAACAAATAAAACATTTTTTTTAGATTTTAACAAGCTCAATGCAGATGATTACCAGAGCTCCTCATGCTATCAGTCTATATATCATGACTCCTCCTATACACACCAAACATCTGTTACACCACCCAGAAGTCCCCTCCTGACTCCTCATATACACACCAATCATCTGTAACACCACCCAGAAGTCCCCTCCTGACTCCTCCTATACACACCAAAATCATCTGTTACACCACCCAGAAGTCCCCTCCTGACTCCTCATATACACACCAATCATCTGTTACACCACCCAGAAGTCCCCTCCTGACTCCTCATACACACACCAAACATCTGTTACACCACCCAGAAGTCCCCTCCTGACTCCTCATATACACACCAATCATCTGTTACACCACCCAGAAGTCCCCTCCTGACTCCTCATATACATACCAAAATCATCTGTTACACCACCCAGAAGTCCCCTCCTGACTCCTCATATACACACCAATCATCTGTTACACCACCCAGAAGTCCCCTCCTGACTCCTCATATACACACCAAAATCATCTGTTACACCACCCAGAAGTCCCCTCCTGACTCCTCATATACACACCAATCATCTGTTACACCACCCAGAAGTCCCCTCCTGACTCCTCATACACACACCAAAACACATCTGTCAACGGCCTTGTTAAAGCCTAACACAAGATATTGTATTTTTCAAGTTAGCTATTGATGTTGGCAATGGATCAAAATAGCTTTCACATTACTGACTCAGGAAGAATTTTCTATTCTGCCATTTTGGGATTATGTAAACGACATTGGGTTCTGCAGAACGGTGTAAGGGGGGCATATTGTAAGGGGGGGGGACTTCCAAATAAAATAAATAGACTTGCATCGGATTCCTCAATAACTGGGAAAGCAACAACGACAAAACATTACAGAGGCATATACTTAACCAATATGTCCTCTCTCAAAACCTTGTATTATTCTGTCCAGTCAAACCAGAACATCCACGGAATATCTTTATGTTAAATTAATGTCATGACAAGTATGGTAAATGTAAAACGCACCAACCAGCAGGAAAAGTTTTGGATTCTGCCTTGTGTCAGGTGAAGTGTAGTGCTCACATTGTGTCTAACAGGATCCCCTCCCAATGGTTCCCTAAAACCATCCAACAGTGATATGCATACATGTTCATATCTCAAACCCGTATCTCGAACCCTAACCCGTATCTCTAACCCTAACCCGTATCTCTAACCCTAACCCGTATCTCTAACCCTAACCCGTATCTCTAACCCTAACCCGTATCTCTAACCCTAACCCGTATCTCTAACCCTAACCCGTATCTCTAACCCTAACCCGTATCTCTAACCCTAACCCGTATCTCTAACCCTAACCCGTATCTCTAACCCTAACCCGTATCTCTAACCCTAACCCGTATCTCTAACCCTAACCCGTATCTCTAACCCTAACCCGTATCTCTAACCCTAACCCGTATCTCTAACCCTAACCCGTATCTCTAACCCTAAGGCTTTACGTTTATCTGCATCCAAAGCTCAGTTCTCTCCAATGTCAGTGGTCGAGCCTGGTTTAGCTGTATTTCAACATATTTACACACATCTCATCTCAAAACTAGACATTTTCCACAAGCTCTTCAGTGTTTGAACAGCCAGTCCTGACGGCATATTGCCGTCAATCAATTCAGTTAGTATCAAACGTGTGAAAACTATTTTTACTGGTATGTATGCATATCACAGATTCTTACTTACATCAACAACCTGGGAACAATTAGGGTAAAATGTCTTAGTTAGAAAGAGAACAACATGCCTTTTCACTTAGTCTGAATGGGGATTAGAACCAGCTACCTTCCGGTTAACAGCCCAATGCTCTTGACCACTAGACTACCTGCTGCTCCAATTAGATAACATATCTACTCCTACGTACATAGCATGGGGCCTTTAGTGACCGGTGTCAGAACTCCTGTTCAACATCCAATCCAAAAGACAGCGTAATACGCAGGGCAATGTCCCTTCACTGCCCAGGGGCTTTGATCAGTAGACCAAAAGGACGAGTGCCTCCTACTGAACACTGCTTCTCCTATCCATGGACTAAACAAGACAGAGACTGCTGAACTTCAGAGGAGAGCTAGGAGCAAAACGTAGTCTGCAACAGCCGTACAATAAATGCAATATAATCCTTTTTGGAAGTTAAGGCAGAAAAATGTGAAGACAGAAAGGGGTGTGTAGACTTTCACCAGGCGCTATACCGCTCAGGACAGGCACCTATCTAGGACAAACCAACAAGTAAATTACTATGGAAACTGAAAACATGTCAATTATCAATTTGATACCTTTACACGGCCTCACCAGAGCCCCAACATTCACAAGAAGTGAGAAACAGTAATTATTTAGTACCTTACTTGGTACACTGTAAATGGTACGAAGAAGGTCCACATCAGTTCTGTCAGCCAAAAGGCGTCTGGCGTGCTCTGGACAAGAAGGAACAAACTTCATTAGTGCCAGTATTAAAGGACCTACACAGCAAGAGTCAGAAAAGATATCTAACGACTGACAGAGACTGAAGAAAAATAAAAGAGGCACCATGGATCTAACAGAGCTACGCAAAACCATTTTACAAGTACTGGAGTTCTTATGACCAGCAGATTACAAAGTCTGGTAAACCCCTGGGGACATAGAGTCCCCCTGGGGACATCACAGACGAGGAGACCACAGAGCCTAGCGTTCAGCAAGGACAACTCAACCAGTCCCTCTGTAACCTTGAACAGCCTCCGTACCTCCTGTTGTTCCTAAGTTGAGCTTTTCACATTCACAACATGCTAAAGGAACAACACGGTTATCAACATATCAGCCAGGCTTAAACATTGTATGGCTTAGTTGTGTCTACGGGAAAATTTTATGGGATTTACTCTGTTGGTTGTGGTTAGAGCATTCTTACAGGCCTATAAATGCTCAAATAGCCACAATAGCAATATGAGTGACCTCTTTCTCAGATCCGTTTGAAGAAAGATGCATTTTTTGAAAGAAAAACTCTAAGCAAAAACAGTTGTATTAAATGTACAGCACAAGCCAAAAGTTTGGACACACCATTCACTGGCTATGATTTTTGGCTGATAATGTAAGTAAATGTGCCTCACTGCTTTTTAACAAGTTTAACAAATAGGCTATTTAGTTCAAGGGGCATTACCAGAGCTAGAAATGGCCTCTTCACTTGCAAGGCCACAGGCTGAATGGAATCAGTCAAGGAGAAAGGCCAGGAGCTGAGGGAGAGAAAACATTCTTATCAACAGTTACAGAGGACCAGTAGAACCAAGGAGCTCAGGGAGAGAAAACAGAGGACCAGTAGAACTGAGGAGCTCAGGGAGAGAAAACAGAGGACCAGTAGAACTGAGGAGCTCAGGGAGAGAAAACAGAGGACCAGTAGAACTGAGGAGCTCAGGGAGAGAAAACAGAGGACCAGTAGAACTGAGGAGCTCAGGGAGAGAAAACAGAGGACCAGTAGAACTGAGGAGCTCAGGGAGAGAAAACAGAGGACCAGTAGAACTGAGGAGCTCAGGGAGAGAAAACAGAGGACCAGTAGAACTGAGGAGCTCAGGGAGAGAAAACAGAGGACCAGTAGAACTGAGGAGCTCAGGGAGAGAAAACAGAGGACCAGTAGAACTGAGAAGCTCAGGGAGAGAAAACAGAGGACCAGTAGAACTGAGGAGCTCAGGGAGAGAAAACAGAGGACCAGTAGAACTGAGGAGCTCAGGGAGAGAAAACAGAGGACCAGTAGAACTGAGGAGCTCAGGGAGAGAAAACAGAGGACCAGTAGAACTGAGGAGCTCAGGGAGAGAAAACAGAGGACCAGTAGAACTGAGGAGCTCACATCGGTTTAGGCATCAACAACAGGACAGATTCTAAATCACCTGCTAATAAAACATTTGAACATCAATTCCACCTATTCTTAGAATACAAATATCAGTTTGCTCATGCCCTGGATAGACCCCACAGAAAGCAGTGACAAGCACATGATACTTTAACCAGTGTTGTGGGGCAGAGATGCAGTCTTGGTTTGAATATTCTAACTTTAAAGTGTAAAGACCCGAACAAGCTTGAGGGCATGAAGGAAGCACAGTGTTGTGGTTCACCTAAACTTGAGCAGGCCAGCACGCCCATTTGTTGTGTCCTCCTCTGGGAAGAGGAGCAGGGGCAGAGTTCCTGGAGAGGAGCTGTACCTCCTGAGGGACTCCTCCATCTCATCCTGGCTTGATATGGCTCCTAGCTCCATGAATCCTCGGGCCCAACACACAAAGCCTGCAGAGGCTTCCAGCATGGGCTGAGCACACAGGACACAGTCAGAATAAACCAACACTCACTAGTGGCCAAGTCACTTGTTCTACTGGGCATGCACAAATTAAGAAATTCAAAGTGAAGCGCAGTAAATCATTTTACATAATCAACTAAATATACTGACTGTATTGCATGAGGTCAGAAGATTGACAATGTTGTGGTCAAACTGGGTCACGTGATTGCAGATGTACAGTTTTGTGCTTTTGTCTCTTAAACGTGGGCTTTTCTGTCTCACATGCATACCAAGGACTGAGGACATTATTCTCACAATGAATCTGGAACAGGAAGAGGGTTGTGTTACAATCAGAAAGCACGAAACAGGAACATAGTCTTACAGGAAACAGGAACATACATTTTCCCAAAAAAATTCCTAGCCTGACAAGTCCCAAAATCTGCCCAAGACTTCATGCAGTGTGTTCTCCAAATGTACTGACTCGTTTGAGGAACACCCATATTGGGAAAGCCAATTCTGACAGATTTCAGTTAAATAGCAAGAAGTCCACCCACAGTGTATGATGATCTCATATTGCCTTGTCAACTAGCTCATTGTTCCAAAAACAACACTTACCTTCTAGCAAGACTGTCTGGGAGCGCACAGCTCACCAAAAACACGTGTGCACCGACAAAGATTCGTATTAACATCAAACACAGGCCAACTGGAGAGTAAAGCAATAACAGCAACAGCACCAATCCATCGTTTGGTAATCTGTTTAGGCGAGACACACTGTCAATTCCGTGTAATCATAGTCGGGGACAAAGGAGGAACTAACAACAGCACCCGCTTCATGTTGCTTGGTTAGACAACAAATGGTGTTTCTTTGGTACAGGCGATCACTACACCAGTTACTTACAGACAGTAGCTAACGCGTTACATGATACATTTCTAGCAGCACTGTACGGTTACAACGTTACAGTACATCCGTTCATCTCGTTTAAGCGTATGTACGAGCTAACAACTTAAATTAGCAAACAGATTATATGCAATATTGTGGGAAACCTTTGCTGGTATGGGACGACTGAGAAGATAATTTAGCAGTTAGCGAGCTAACTAAGGTTAACGCTACTTCACAACAACAAACACTTATTCTTACCGCTGGAAGTCAAACATCTGTTCTATTCCTCGAGTTTCCATTATTTCACCTAATCTGTCGTTTGAGTAAATTAACTACACGGATTAATTCCCTGCATTATAACTTGCTAATAAGCCGTATATTTAGAAACGATTAAAAGGTAGACCGTACAACAACTTGTTAGCTCATGTTATAGCTGGCTAAAGTGTCCAGCTAATCTACCTCGGGCGCCATGTTGAAAACTAGAAAGCGCAAAGACCAATCATGTTTAAGGCTGACGTTTTCCACCCTTTCCGGTTCATTTTTCTTTATTGTTATGTTTGAAACATTACCTTTTGCTGTATAAGGCAATATGTATTTCATATAGTGATTCACATTTTGGCCAATAGTATGGGCATATTAAAACATCAGCACCACTGGCAATTAGAAAGTGCCCTATAATTTGACACTATATTTGGATTTTGCACTCTCTGAAGTATATTTGTCAGAATACACTATTGCGAGTTCTTATTGCTGTATGAGACAACTAATAGAGGCAAGTTCATTTGGTTAGTAAACATTCTCCTCAGTATTTGTTATGAAATATTTTCTGCGGAATGTAGAGTGCTTTAATCTGTTGGCAATATGTATTTCATATACAATGATTCGCACTGGCTGCATTTATTTGACTATGGAACGTTTTGAATCCCACAGGCTATTCAAATGTCACGTAAATATGAATCAATGTTAATGTGTTGCAGTTATTGTTTTTCAATAAATAATACATTTTACGACACGTTTCGACTATCCCTTCGCACACTTATTTTGAAATGGTTCAAACTTCGGTAACCCGGAAGCGCTTTTTTAATGTTGCTCACAAGACGCTGATTTACATTTGTTTATTCTCCGATATCTGGAGATTTAATACCGCTAAGTACAACAATTTGAACGTTTTCCTGTCTTGCCATATATCATGTCATGAATCTGTGCCGAAATGGATGGTACGCCGTGTGTACGGGTGCTTCAACGTCATGCACAACAGTGCAGGTATCCAAGTTAGGAAGCCCGCAGTTAGACATTGCAATCTTCTACGTAAATAAGGACTAGTGTTTGGGTTCTAAAATCCAGGGTTTTGTTAACTTGGCTACCGTTTAGCTAGATAGTTATATCTGTCTTGACTAGTGGGTGACTTGATCATCTGCTTCTCCTATTGTTAACCATGCGTTCCCATTGTAATGTCCTTTCCAAAGGAAATATTTACAGGCACAAGGTTTTCTGGACCTTAGGTTCTGCATGCAAAAACACTCAAATGGGACAGTGAGTCTGCCAATCATACCATCCTGCCTACCCCGGCTTGATCTCGAAAGTCTCCAAAACAAAGTTGCCTGTGGCGGCAGATGTGAAGTCGTGAGAATCAAGGTAAGGGATACTTATGAAAAGGATGCTCTAATAGCTGCATTGCCGTTTTGGGATTGCAATCTAACAATTTTATGTATTTTTCTGTTTTTTCTTCCAATGCAAAAGGCTCCTCAGTTGTCAAAGAGAGAGAGAAGGATCTCAAGCAGTGACAAGCTAGTGATAGTCTTACAGGACCTACTAGAGTCACATGGGGAGAGATGGACTGAGGATCTGAGAGAGGATATTCATCACAGTTACCAGCGCCATGGAGACTTGGTGCTTTTAGGGGAAAACATGTTTTCTCTACCTGTATGGATCAAAATAGGTGTGTTCTACAAGCAGTCAACATCTGTATGATGACAACACAGGCAGTATTGTGTTTAGTGTTTTTACTCATTAAATGTCCTGTGCATGTGTAGTGTTTTTACTCATTAAATGTCCTGTGCATGTGTAGTGTTTTTACTCATTAAATGTCCTGTGCATGTGTAGTGTTTTTACTCATTAAATGTCCTGTGCATGTGTAGTGTTTATACTTATTACATGTCCTGTGCATGTGTAGTGTTTTTACTCATTAAATGTCCTGTGCATGTGTAGTGTTTTTACTCATTAAATGTCCTGTGCATGTTTAGTGTTTTTACTCATTAAATGTCCTGTGCATGTTTAGTGTTTTTACTCATTAAATGTCCTGTGCATGTGTAGTGTTTTTACTCATTAAATGTCCTGTGCATGTGTAGTGTTTATACTTATTACATGTCCTGTGCATGTGTAGTGTTTCTACTCATTTAATGTCCTGTGCATGTGTAGTGTTTCTACTCATTTAATGTCCTGTGCATGTGTAGTGTTTTTTTCTTATTTTATGTCCTGTGCATGTGTAGTGTTTTTACTTGTGATATGTCCTGTGTTTAGTTATTTTATTCTGATGGATATGTTACAGGTCCAGATTTGTGGCCAACAGTGGCCCAAGCATTGGGTGCTGAACGTTTGGCAAAGATAGGAAGAATCTACAAGGATGGATTCAGAACTCCTGTGGTGACTATGCTAGTTGGAAACGACAGCTGGGTGTCACATGTAGACAACAAGATCAGGTACTGACTAATTGAACTGTTTAAATTGTAGAAGTAGAGTTTGATTGTGTAGTCTCAATGTCCAGCTGGGAAAAATTAGCAAGTTACATTACACTCTGGTTTGTCCAACTGCTTCATAATGCTTTCAAACTTTCTTTCAGGTATGAGTTTGATGTGATCAGATGCATGTTCTCTGCTGGCAACATCACAGAGAAGCTAAGGGTCGCCTCATTCAACTGCGCTACGGAAACTGTGGTGGATTTATATGCAGGTAAGAAAGTACAGCTTTCATGTCTGTGTATTGTCCATGAATTACCAAAAAGCTAATTGTCATACTTACCAAAAAGCTAATTGTCATCATGGCTATACATACACACATTAGCCAAATTTAGATAAAACGTGGGTTGAATCATCTTTCTGAGCATAAATATACTGAATTTACAAAACTACACTCTCTAGAGAGAGAAGCAGAATTTACAAAACTACAATCCCTGGAGGGGGAAGCTGTAGTTATTGGCTACTGGCTGCATCATTCGTGGTGACAATGTGTTTACTCAATGAAAACACATCATTTAGTGCTATAAGATTGCATTGTTATTCCTCTGCAGGTATTGGCTACTTCACTCTCCCATACTTGGTGCATGCAAGGGCCAGCCACGTTCACGCCTGTGAGTGGAACCCTGATGCAGTGAAAGCCTTGCAGAGAAACCTGGACATTAATGGAGTGTCACATCGCTGTACCGTCCACTACGGAGACAATCGGCAAGTAAGAAACAGAAGCTTTAATCCCTTGTCCTGAACTGAAATCAACCATGAGAAGTAAGAATAATAAAAAAAAAATATTTTTTTTGTAGCTCCCCTTGTGTGACCTGGCGGATCGGGTGAATTTGGGCCTCATACCCAGTTCTGAGGATGGCTGGCCGGTTGCCTGTCGCCTGCTGAGGAAAACAACCGGTGGCGTGTTGCACGTTCACCAGAACGTCACCTTACCACCACTCCACCCTGTCGGGGAGAAAGTCGAGGTTAACGGCGGAGGCCCTGACCAAGTGTCTCCTAAGAGGAGTGACCGGGAGGCCTGGAGTGTCTGGGCACAAGGCACAGCCGTCCGCATTGCCTCTCTGCTGCAGGACATCAACGGCGGACCGTGGACCACTGACATCAAGCACATTGAGCATGTCAAGTCTTATGCGCCTCACATCCACCATGTAGTGCTGGACTTAGAGTGCAGGCCGCTCTGAGGAGCCCGTAGGCAGGAAGGGCGTGGTCATTGGGGTGTTTGGTACAGTTGCACTGGGGTGAACTGGTAGCAAAAACTGACGCTTGCATTTCTTATTCCTTGTTACGACCCCCCGCCTTCTTTTGATCCTCTGCCCTCCGCAGATTTTGATGTCCAATGGTATCCGTGACCCTGTGTCATGGCAGTAGCTCCAAGCAGATTACTTTCTCCTTGGCTATTTTTTTACACTAATAAAGAGTAAAGGCCCACTTGGTTAGAGGTGGCGCTGCTAATCTGCCGTTTGGCCTGGAGGGGAACCAAACTACTGTTGCCTTTTAATATGCTGTTCCACGCTGATGTAGATTAATCCTAATCCGGTTAATGGGTTTATTCCGTGTATTTTGTACTACGTGCAGTGACTGATTTGTCACTTGGGGAACGCATCGATAGAATTGTGGATCCTTGATTCCTAGATATGTTTTTGGATTTGTAAAATCTCAGATATGCAAACAGATAAACTTTGACATGCGAAAACACTGTCATTGCAGGACATGGGGTGGCACTTTTGTTTTGAGTCAACTTTGCCTGTTGGAGACGTCTGGATCTGATATGAATAGAATTACCTTTTATCCAGGTCAAACATGGTACAACAGGTGCTTGGACCAGGTGAAGCCCCTTGTTGAGCGAGTGCGGATGTATATATTCATTCCCCTGAAATAAACATCTTACTTTCTTACAAAAAAAAATAACGAGGAAGGGCTGATAATTAATTTGAAGTATTCTACTACTGCACATTAATATTTGTTCGATCCACCATTCTCTGAATGAATTGCTGTAAGTCTCTTGTTTACAGCTTTGCACAGTATCGGAGGGATTTTGGTCCATTGTTCTTGACAGATTGTTCAGGTTTGTTGGACAGTGCTTGTGGACTGCAATTTTCAAATAGTGCCACAGATTCTGAATGGGATGATTTCACTGTGCTACTCTGGGTTTTGTTATTGTGTCACTCCATTGTTGTTTTTGGTATTGTGCTTAAGATCATTGTCCTGCTGAAAGGTACATTTCCTCCCAAATTTTTTAGCAGACTGAACCAGGTTCTCTTTCAATATTTCTCTGTGTTGTGCTCCATCCGTTCTTTCTTCAATTTCAACAAGAAGTCTCTGCTGATGAGATGCATCCCCATAACATGATGCTGCCACCACCATACTTCACTGTAGGGATGGTTGTTTGTTGAAGCATAGTGCCATACCACAAATAGTGCTTTGAGTTTTGACCATTAAGCTGGTCTCATTTAACCAGAAAACCTTTTCCCACATTGCAGCTTTGTCGCTCATGCTTTCAGATGGTACCTTTTGATTGTTAGGGCAATTTCTTTAATCTGTGGAAACTGCAAGCTTCCACACTACATCAATACTTATGCAAGCAACATATAAAAAATGTTTGTTGTACATATATCTTCCAACATAAAACCAATGTCAACTTTAAATAACCCATTTTGAGTATCATTGTTTTAAAATAAAATATCAAAAAGAATGAACTGTAATTCAGATTTTTTCTTTAATTGGTCAGGGGTTTGAATTCTTTAGCAAATCATGAAATCCATAGATTTGGGCCAAATACCTTTATTTCAATTGTCTGGTTTCAGTATATGAACTGTAACTCTGTAAAATTATTAGAAAGGGTTGTATTTATGTTTTTGTCCAGGACTAGTTGTTTGCCACAGTACAACAATGCCATCTTTTGGACTGATGGACTCACTGTTGCTAAGCCAGATGTTGACTCTCAAAGCAACAAATGTGTTGCACCATCACATACTGTTAACCAAAGCTTCATGTTTGTTTGTGGTAGTTTGTCTGACGTCTCTGAATCTGAATCTGCCTATATAGACATTCATGAATTGCACTGGTCCACACCAGAGCTGCACGTGCAGTTTTGTCTTCTGAAAGTCTTCTGAAAGGTTGGAGCTACAAACACACATGCTGGTTATGGCCCACCAGACGGACAGCTGGGCTTATGTCAACGGGCAGGGGGGCTCCCATTCCCTCGCTTCTGATTCAGTCCCTGCATGAGATTTATTACAACCTGAATGTGGCTCCACTCTCCAGGGCAGGGCCCTGCTCTTAAAGGGGGAGGTTTCACCTGTTTGTTGTCTCTCGGATTAGGGAGCGGATTGACAGGGCCGACATTAATCTTTAAGTATTACCAGAAACCACCCATGGTTTTCTGTCCTTCTGGACGGGTCCCCAGAGCACTCAATCTGGCACAGAGGTACTCATGAATCAGTGACTACTGACCCACTAAGACATATTTCCCCCCATGCTGGACTGGGTGAGTGTACAGGTTCTACATCTGATTAGTAAGACCCCCCCTGCTCCCCTCCATTGGCCCCAGACTCTGGTTCCCTGTATGTTTTGCATACATACATGAACCGGACCCAAAGGTTCCGGGCCTTGCAGCCAGTTCTTTGTTCTGCCAAACCAGTTTGGGGTAGGGCATTGTTTGAGTAGCAACTCCCTCACCAGGTTACAGAGGATCTTCATGGCATATGACAACAAAGAGCCAGAGTTGCCAATTAGGGTGTGATTAGGTTTGATGTGCGCTCACGTTGCTAGGCTTCTCGGTCACTAGTGAATGGGTTGACTGTTACCGATATCTCTGCAGCACAGAGCTGGGCATCATGTTTTTTGCCCCGATATCAGTTCCCAGGACAGCGCATAGTGTACTGTTGTCTTGGACACGAGTGTATGACTAAGTGGCCTGTGAGTTCCTTGTTGCTCTAGGACAGTGGTTTTCAAACCTCTCCTCTGGGTGCCCAAGTCGCTACACATCTCGGCTGTAGCCCTGATCTAGCACAGCAGATTCAATAACCAACAGCTCGAGGTGGTGGGGGGGCTAGAGGCAGGGGGGTGTGGGGCAGAGGGTTAGGGGTGGTGGGTTGGGTCGTGGGGCTCGGATGGGGGGCGTGTTGTGGGGGATAGGGGCGTGACTGTGTCCCTTATTTGTGTAATAACATTGTGACTGACTGAAGGGGACCTCTGGTTCCCTTAAAGAGGGAAAGAGCTTTGACTCGAGTGGTTTATGGCATGAAGGTGCAGTTAAAAAGCATTTCTGAATTAATATGGCAGAGTAGAGCTGTGATTGCATGTGATTATATGCCCTGGAAGACTGGGTTTCCAGGTTCACTAAAGCCCACATTGGCCTTTATAGGTGCGATTGTGATCAGGTTGTTCACACAACAAAAGCATGTTGCTTAAGTTCTGCAGCTCTTTGTGTCTTTTGGAAGCGGTTCAGATCACATTTACCGATCACATAACATTTTCCACACTAATATTGGCCATTTTTACTATTGCTGATAATGTTCTTTTAAATTACTATTACTATATATATAATGAGTTTATTTAGCACTTTGGATCTCATTGGATTATAATGGGAAGTAGGCATGTATAAGAAACTCAACAACAACTGAACTAGTTTGGTTTGTGCTTGTGCTCTCACTATCTTCAGCTGCCAGGACCACTGGTGCTCCAGCTTTTTGGCATGAGACCCAATTTAAATATTTTGTTTAAGAATTATTGCCTGTAATATCTATATTTATTTCAGCAAAGACACCGTCCCTGGGTTACACCTTGTCAGGCCCAATATCCACTAAAGCCTGAGGCCTATAAGGGAATAACACCTGTGTTTAAATCATTGTAATTTGTCTTCTAATATCTGTTATTGGTGTGTTTTTTTCTGTTTGTTTTTAATTATTGTACCTGAACTGTATGTGTCAACATGTATACACAGGGTCCAGCTGTAAAAGAGACCCTGGTCTCAGTCTGTGTTCCTGGTTGAAATAAAGGTTTAATAATAATAACTCATGTAAAGCACAGACCAGCATAGCAACCACACAATCAAACATTGTGTGGTCTGTTTTGAATTTTTCTCATTAATATTCCAAACAAATGCCTGTTTACTTTTGTCAAACCTACAGACCTGTTGTCTGTAACAACGGTATTTGAGACGAGATGAAAGCTGACAATTACAGGAAATGATTTTTGCTGTTCATGTAAGAAAGACTTTCAGAGCATAGATACCCAATAGGATCTTCTTCTTTCCCAAATGTTTTGCCTTTTATTTTATTAAAAGAATACATTAAAAGAACTGGTCGGCAATGTGGATTACAATCACACGCTGCCCTCAAACTTCCCACCCTTTACAGGCTGCACTATCATGAAGCGCATGCCAGGAGCATGACACATCCACATGAATCATGACACATCCACATTAATCATGACACGTCCACATAATTCATGACACATCCACATGATTCATGACACGTCCACAGAATTCATGACACGTCCACAGAATTCATGATGCCTCGATTCAAAATGCATACCTTTATTAGGGTGATGTTCCCATTTATTTCAAATATAACAATTCATTTATACACTGCTAATATACAAACATTATATTTTTTAACTTTATAAAGTGAAGATGCCTCTTCAGAGATGCTTGTTCTGTGTAAAGTTAACAGTCTTGCTGGCAAGACAGTGTAACATAACAACATTGTGTTAGCCATTGTTCCCTATATCTTAGTGGAAGCAAAAGCATTTTCTTTTACTGTGTCCATCTGACTTGTGAATCGGCCTATGTAAGGTATTTATATTGCATTGCATTGAGTGACCCGTTTCTCAGTTTTTATTATGAAATAGCTCCACTGTGTTATTTTCACTGGGGTATTCTATAACACCCCTTTTTAAGCTATTCTGTTGTAGCTTGTGTGTTTTGGATCGTTGTCTGGTTGCAAGATCAATCTTCAGCTATTTGACAAATGGTCTCACATTCTTCTAAATAATTCTCAAATACAATATGGAATTAACAATGGACTCAATGGTGGCAAGTTAGCCATGCCCTCAAATATTTCACCTTTTTGTTTTACATTATTTAATCTTCAATTTTGACACAAAATTCGTGTTTTTACACTTCACTGAATGAAACAATCTCCAAAAGGTACGCTGACCTAAACGGGGTAGTGTTGATTATTTTATTTTTTTTCGTCAAATTGCCAATCATGTATTTAAAATTGTTTAAAGGTGTCAGTGCTTTAGTAGAAAGACCATGGGAAGTAATAATTAAATTAATAATTAATAATAGCACTGCTTCTGTTGTTTTCTTTGAGAAAAAATGAGCTACAGGCGTTAAGGAAAAAGTACCTATCGCGGAAAACTTCTGTAGCTCTTGGCCGCCCCACACTGTGACAGCGTTTCCATATCTTCCGGGATTTTATGGTCAGAAAACACGGCTGAAACTCAGCAGATTCAGAGTGCAGGAAGAAACGGTAAGGTTAACTGTGGGGAAAGTCGCGACGACGCATTGCAGCTTAGGTAAATTGAATTTGTTTTGATCCATTCTGATCTGTTGCATACGCATTAAAACTGTTTTTTATTATTACTATTATTATATAAGGTAAGCTGCTGAATATTCTTTCCTGATATTGGAAAGGAAGCCTCCTTTTGGAATTCTTTATTATCCGCGATGTATTGGCTTAGTGCAGAAACTGACACCTGTTTTGCCCCGTTACCACTGAACTCTTAAAGGCGTGTATTTTTTAAAAACTTGACATCATCCGCTGTTGTAGGCTATTTGGGAACTAAAGTTTGAATTATTTATGTATTGTTTATACCAAGGAGTCGATAACAGATTGTGTAATGGGCCTGTATCCGCTGATTACCGTCAAACAGCTCACAAATCTAGCGAAGGATTCCTTGCTGTAGTCAAAGGGTACACCGAGCATGGCCCAATAATTTATGGGACAGGTGTGAAACTACTGCCTAATAAGCATGGAATCTGTGATCTCGTGGTTGCATCGAACGGATACTTGTCCCTTCAACGGGCACTGCTCGGTGACGTTCAGCCTGCACCATCCATGCGATCGTCTTGAATCTTTCTGAGAGAACTTCCATTAGGTTTTACATGAGATATAGTTTATTTCATTTAATTAATTTCGTAATTGTCGTGATAATAATGTACCACATATAATATTATATATTTTATTTATTTTCTATTCATCTTATCGAATTGTGCATTCACTATATCTTGTGTTCTTACTCTGGGATTTATACTTTAGACCTTTCCTGAAGACAATTTAATGTTTAAAATAATATGTTCCAATACACATTCGGTTTTAAAATCCATTTTATGTATTTTACATACAGGCTCTTTTCAGTTTAGAAAGATGAGTTGTGTGAATAGTCATGGACAAAGTCATGAATAGTCATGGAGGGATTTTAATGAAAGCCCTTAGAAGTGAGTTGGCAGTGAAGGTACATCTATATTCACTCATTTGCATTTCTTTTTTACTTAAAAGGTAAAGTTAAGAAATGTTATATTTACTTACATTTAAATGCTATGAAATGCTATCCAACATTTAAATGCTGTTCTGTATAACTCAGTAGGTATAGCAACGGCACTTGCAAAGCCAGAGGTTGTTGGTTCGTTTCCCATGGGGGACCAGGTCAGAAATGTATTCCTTCAGTACGATAAGCTGCTTTGGTTAGGGCGTCAGCTAAATGATTGAGATACAAAGTGCTCTTGCTGGTGATAGCAGAAATGTAACAGGGCCAATGTGAGATGTCTTAGTTGCTTCCATATTTTTCTGGAGCTGTAAGGACCTAGAGTAAAATACAGAAATGTGAAGATGGGGTTTAGCAGCAGATGGCAAAACATTTTAACTGAGGGGAGGAAATAATCAACTAATAGAGTGCTTATAGAGAATAAAGGAACAAGATTCTCTCTCATGACAGAAACGTATGCCATAAAGGTCAGAAAATAGACTGATCTGCTGCCGTTCAATAACAACGCATCCGTTTCAGCCTTTATTGGCGGGATGGTACCTTTGGCAAACTCCATGTGATGTCTCAAGGCTTAATTGTACTAGACCAGTGGTTCTTAACCCTCTCCTGGGGACCACCAAGCCATCCCATCGACAGACCAGTCTAGTGTGGGCAAGTGTGTGGACCATCGGATCAGCCAGTCAGGCCTGAGTCCTGAAGAATATTCAACGTGATGTCCACTATGTCTCCTATGAGGTTCTGGTGTCAAATGGACTGTGAACAGGATTGGTGACAAGATTCAAGAAAACCCTTTAACTAGTGTACTCCACCCACTACTGTGTCCTTAAAGGGTGGGAACACTGATATGCTGAGCTCTTGTTATTTATTATTTTCCCGGTCCTCTGAGTAACCTTTCAGCCTGCCAGACGGTTCCCTCTGGGAGCACAGATCCTGGATTCCATTAGTCATTATCTACCTTCCTTCTACTGGTTAAGTTAGCCAGTCTGTCAAAATAAGATTAAAGAACATTTTCCCATGTCCTGTTGTACAGCACATGACCATTAGATGACAGGCTCAAATCTAAATGTTTGCTGTGTGTCAACAAATGTTGATTCATGTTTGAGTGCAAGCCGAAAGTGCTATATTTACTTTTGAGAAAAAGCCAGGCATGTTATGTTACTCTTGGAAAAAATGTCAACATTATATAATGTTAGCTGCTACAGTACTAAGTTAATTAGTTTGTCGTGGTTTACTCCAGTAAGATATACCCAGTCCTCTAAAACTGACTCTAAAATTGATATTTTTTTCGGGGGTGGGGATTTGAGGTATATTTTATGTTCTCGATGTCCCATTACAGAGCTCATTCACTTGCCTGCTCCATACCCAGGTAGTGGATGGATTCACCCTAAACAGCACAGCATAATAAGGTATGTTCAGTAATTATGAATGTACTTCCTGTTTTGGCCTTGTTTTGGACAGTTTGAGTGATACGGTTTAAATGTATTCACGGTTGTTATAGTGGTCATGCAAACGCACCTAGTCCACAGAGACAGGGATGGCGGTTGACCTGAGTGTTTTGGAGGGAGTGTACTACTTCCAGTGCTGAAGTTAACCAAGTCAGATAAGTGAGCTCAGAATTGGACCTTTGACCGAAAACTGCTATTTTACAACACTGAAAGTGTGAAATAAATATAATATTGGAAAAGAGTACCCCTTTAAGTTATGACAAATTGGCACAACCTAACATTCAAACTGTCTATCTACCACTTGCTTCTCTTTCACTTTTGGTCGTCCAACTTCCAAAAGCTGTTAATAAATATATATTTTGTTCAGTTCAAAACCTTTTAAAAATGCCATAATGATTCTTGACCCTGGTGAGATGTTATTTTGTCAACTTGTCTGTCTGCCCCCATAATGAGTCAGCCAGCTCCATAGGAACAGTTAGCTCCTTCTGATTGGCCGATACTGTGTCAGGGGCTGCCCAGCTGTACAGTGGCTTACTAGATGAGGTCACACCCTCTACAAACAGTGTCCTTTGTCTGTCTGTCCATCCATCTGTCTTTTTTCTCTGCTGGTCTCTGTCCTTTTCCCCTCACAGCAGGGCCTTTTCAACAGTAGCCTCTTAACTGTTCTTTGTAGTGCATTGGTCCAGTGTCATGCTGTTCCTATGTGTTTGTGTCAGTCAGAGTGGCATGGATGTGATGTCCTGATGTACTGAGAGTTGCTTCTGCATTAGATACTCATTAGCTGGGGTTAAAGGTCCCCAGCCCTCCATCAGCTTCACTCCGTCTTGACTGCTGCTGATGTTTAGGATTCGAAGAAACTTTCACGCGGTTTTCACAGTTACATCATAAATTAGATTTGCAATGGAAGCATGAACAGGATAAAGCTTTTTTCTGTCAGAAACCACAAATGACAACATAGATGAAATACAGGCACGTGAGAAATGAAAGAAAAAACAGAATTAATGAGTGAAGGAACAGAACGAATGCAGATGCTTCCATACAGGTGAACTGCAGAACTCGGCTGTGTTCACCAGTTTTGGGAAGTTCCTAAGGAAGAGTTAAATGACCAGGTTAACAGAGACCTAAATAACTAACCAGTGACCTTTTGATAATTTATTCTCTTCCTTTTTATTTATTTAATGGATAACTAGTTAGTTTTGAACCCCTTTTACTGGTTACTTAGATCTTAATTAGATATTTCCCTAAAGTGGTGAACACAGCCGAACCCAGTTGAGTACTTTAACTTTGTTCTTTTTACACCTCTGGTGAACTGCATGGTACAATGAAACAATTAACATCCTATCATGCTCTGTGGCATGTATAGAAATGCTGAGCAGGTCCAGATATCCTTGATTTTAGATCAAGATGGCTTGAGGAAAGGATTTAAATTAGACAGCGCTCTCCACCACCACCAAAACACCAAATGAGGAATATCTTTTTGAAGAACAGTGTTCCATCCCTCCAGTAGCGTTCCAGACTCTTACTGACTTACTGAGACACTTTAACTTGTTAACCGTGTAAAAGTTCCCATTTGTACTTTTTGCAGCTCTGACCTGCTCTTTGGTCTGCAGGAGTCTATCTGGCCGAGGGTGTCGATCCCAGAGGGATTAGCCTGGCGCCGGGGAGCAATGCCCCAGCCTGCAGACATGGTCAACGTGGCCTTCCTGACCGACTCAGAAAGGGAGCTGATCATGGAGGTCCTGCGGAGAGATGAGGAGCTAAGACGGGCCGAGGAGCAGCGTGTTCGGTGAGAAACCCCCTCCTCGGGTGAATCTCCAGAGACCTAAAGTGGCTTCCTCCTGCCCATGTCTAATTGTCTTTATCGTCACCGATCTGAAAACACGGGATGGGGGAATGCAGTGCAGCGGAGACTGCCTTTTTCTCATCCAGGCTTAATCTGTGTCTGTGAAACCAGCTCTAAAAGATATGGAAATATGGGAGTTGCACACTGTTTAATCTCCCAGGGATTTATTGAGTAAGAGTTCTCCCCTGTAAGATTAATTGTGATTGTCAGCCGTGGATTGCTTGTCTTTTCACTTGACTTTGCTGATCCCCCACTTAAATATGCACAACAAACAACCTTTAGGTGAATCTAACTGTGAGTCGCTCTGAAAGAGAGTGTCCGATAGACAACCAAAATGAAAATGGAGGAAGTCGCTTTAGCCTTTCGACATCCAGTTGGGCAAAACATTTCAACACAGAAACCCGTGGGCCCGACCAAGTCCCCCCCCCCCCACCCCCCCCCCCGTGTTGTTTCAGGAGGCTGAAGGTGGAGCTGGTGGACATAAAGCGAAAGGGGGCCAAGCGCAGTAGCGGGAGGTACAGTGAGAACAGCTGCGGACGCTGCCTGCAACCGCTGGGTCGGCTGTCTGGGACCAGCCAGTGTAAGGCCTGCAAACACCCAGTGTGCCACAACTGCCGCGCAGAGCGCTCCAAAGGATCCTGGGTGTGCAGTGTGTGTGCTAAGGAGGCGTAAGGGTCACGTTTCTATGCACTGTACTCCACTGTAAATCACTGCTTTACAGGACAGCCATGATTCCCTTTGTTTACTTAGGGCTGGCCTAACATTCTGGGGCACTAGGTGAGATCTGATTGACCCCCAATTTCTGGCTCTCCTTTAGACATACAGTTTTGTCTTGTTTTGCCAACAGGCAGAGACCTTCAAAGTTTGCAGCTAATTTCTGTGTATCGGAGGACCACCCTCTGCCTCTTCTGCAATAACTAGTATTTCTCCTTTTTATTTTATTTCCTCCAGTGATCTGAAAAAGTGCACAGGGGCCTGGTTCTATGACCAGCGGGTCAACCGCTTCTCTACCGCCCCTGGACATGACATGGTGAAAACCTCCCTGAAAAAGTGGGCTCCATGTGAGTCCGTGAAACGGGTCTTGGCTCTGTTATGTTAACTAGGAACCGAACAACTCTCCTCTCTGGTGTAGAATGGAATTTCAGCGTTGTGTCAAATGTATTTCCTGGCAGGATAAATGAAGCTACTAACAGCGCGTGAGGGTTTGTCTCGCTAAGGCTCTGTGTTCCGTTCTAGCACGGAAAAGGGAAACAGCTGGAGAGGTCCTGTTGAGGAGTACAGAGCTGAACCCCAGCCAGTCGACTACCCCTGTTCCCCGACCCAGACTGAGGGACCTACCGACCTCCAACAAGGAGTGAGTCCTCAGTATACCTGGGAGACACCAGGCTTCACAACCTACCGTGATTTGAGTAGATGTAGCTTCGACGTGATATGTTGAACTTTTCTGCCATCCCAGTCTCCCAGACAGAGTCTCCGAAGAACCAGTTCATGTGAAGGACCAGCAGCAGCGCAGTGACACTGAGTCTGCAGAGAGAACCAGTCTCAACAGCCTCAGGACGGACACGGAGTCCTCCCTCGGAACCCCTGTCTTCCCAAGGTACGTCTGAACATGTAGCATTAGCGTAACATGCTAAGGAGACTGGCCTCTTCATTAATGGTCTTTATGGTCCAGCAAGAAGAGCTCCGGTCGCTCCAGTCCAGCCAGCTCCAGCATGTCCAGTATGAATGTTCCAGTCAAAGCAGAGAGTGTCCACAGCTCCACCTCTGATGGCATCCACAGCTCCACCTCTGATGGCATCCACAGCTCCACCTCTGATGGCATCCACAGCTCCACCTCTGACGGCATCCAAAGCGCCATCTCTGGGACTGTAAGTATACCCAGAACTTTCCCTTCCATACCACTGGCCCCTCCCTCCCCAGTCAACCACTGGCCCCTCCCTCCCTAGTCACCCACTGGCCCCTCCCATCCCACTGGCCCTTTCCACATTAGTTACCCACTGGCCCCTTCCACCCCATTAACCCCTCCCACCCACTGGCCCCTCCCACCCGAGTAACCCACTTAAGTATCCCCCGACTGGCTGGCTGGCGGAGGATAGGTGGGCAGTACATGTCAATCATTACCAGAACCTCCTGCCAGCTGGACGGTTTCTTTTCAGTTGCCGGCCACATGTTCCATGGAGACTTCCACATTCAAGCTGCTACCTGCAATCTAAATAGTAGCACCGTCCAGTCCTCTACTGCTCAGGGAGGGAGTGTCCATGTACTTAGCAATTTCGAGGTGATTGTGATTTTAGTGTTCAGCTCATTATTTGATTTGAGTCACAGGAGGTGGACCCATCAACCAGATCAGATGAGATCCAGTTGTTAAACCAACTGACATTGAAATGGTCCCTAAGTGTTCCAACTGGGCTGCATATGAACAGGAGGCGCCTGAATGGTACCCCTTCGTCTCTTCCCACAGACCTCCTCTCTGTCCCGTCGTGCTCCCAGTCCCAGCACAGGGTTCTCCTCTTTGGAGGAGGATGGGTTGTTCAAGAGAAGTGTGAGGCGATCTCCAAAACCCTCGGGTGAGACATGTTGTGTCAGTCCTCTGTTTCTACTTGAGTCAGTCTGGAGACTCTGACCCAGATCTACTGGGATTAAGGGCTTCACTCCAGACTACATCAACATATCTTTTCACTTTGTTGGGTCAGGGATTTCTCCCACCTAATCCTGACCGCCACTGTTTTATGGGCTTCAGCCCTGCTTGAGTCAACAACTGCCTGCTTGTTTATTTTGTCTCCATGGGTTTCACCCAGAATTCACGTCGGTGTTGGACCTGCGTGGAGAGGTAGCCCTGACACCAGACACCTGTATGGGGGACAGAAGTAAATCTGTTCCTGGCCTCAATGTGCCAGTGAGTATACGCTTTCCCCGCATTATGCAAAAAAATGCCTAGTACTTAGGATGGATGAGGAATGCGTTTGTGCATGGATGAGGAATGCGTTTGTGCATGGATGAGGAATGCGTTTGTGCATGGATGAGGAATGCGTTTGTGCATGGATGAGGAATGCGTTTGTGGTGCCTTTTTATTCACCATTGTTTGCTGCCTGCAGGATGATGAAGAGGAAGATGAAGACATTGATAACTTGGTGAGCATCCATAGGAAGGAGGTGTGCTCCAGTATGTCGAATCTTCGGGGCTCCAAGGTAAATGCTTTTGACTCTCGCTAATATTCCTCTATCATAGGTTCTAGTTAGTGTGACACTATTTTAGTCCCTCAAGAGGTTTCTCAAACACAGAATTGCTGATGAGTCAGATAACGTTTTGAGACCATTCAGGATATCCTGGTTCATGTGGTGAATGCTGTCTCTTAGTTACAGCCTAATTAAGTTACCATGGAATCCACCGCTCAAGTGAAACATGTGCTTCAGGGCAGGAATATTGACTCTGACTTTCCACACGCAGGTCACAGTATCTGCAGTGTTTTGTGTATGTTCAAGGAACAAGTTTCTGCTGGTTGGATGGGTTACAGCAGGGTTATTCAACTCTGGCCCTGGATGCCAGTTCCACTCTCTTTTGTAATTTCAGCCCTCTAATCAGGGATTTAAGTAGGTGCACTTAATGATTAGGTAGAACCGAAAACCAGAAGTCTCCAGCCCACATAGGGGGAGAGTTGAATATCCTTGCTGTACCCGTCCTCTCCTCAGTTACAGCTGGTGTGAATGACAGGATGTTGTGGGGTCCAGTATCACTGCAGCTGAACTGCTGGTATTAAACTGCTCCTCGCTGAATGGCGTGTTTCCGTCACAGAGCACGCTGGGTAGCATGATGAGTATCTACAGCGAGGCAGGAGACTACGACAGCGTGGCGGTTAGCGGGGACGTGCTGTTCTCTGTCAGATATGAAGACACCGTCCAGAGCCTGGACGTCCTCATCAAGGAGTGCCACTCGCTGGCCCACGGAGATGCAACCCGTCAGCGCTCCAACCCGTGAGTATCCCTTCCGGATGAGATGGTTGTGTCAATAGGAACTGATGGGAACATCTTGATAGTGTGGGAAATGACTCACGGTGTCAGTAACTCTGGGTTTACTTCCGTGTTGTCAC
Source organism: Esox lucius (assembly GCF_011004845.1). NCBI lineage: Eukaryota > Metazoa > Chordata > Actinopteri > Esociformes > Esocidae > Esox > Esox lucius. Next base: position 33,577,362 of record NC_047572.1, on the reverse strand, counting down.
TGTAGAACACACAGCCAAAACTGTTCACATGTGCCCAAGAGAAAAAGTATCGTTTCTAATGGGAATGTAGGCACACATTTCTGTAGTCCAAATAGTTGTCTGGTATTGCGGGAGGAGATGGAACTTCTCTCAGTAGCGTTCCTCATGCTGTTGTTTTGTTCTACAGGTATGTCAAGTGCTACCTTCTCCCTGACAAGTCTCGCATGGGCAAGAAGAAAACCAGCGTCAAACGTAACACTGTGAACCCCACTTACAATGAGACCCTAAAGGTGAAAGCCTCCCTGGAACTGCCGTAGAACATTTGTGACCCCAAGCTGTGGACACATCTCCTATTATTTGTCAAGCTCAGTGGGAGGTCCTTTAAAGGTTTACTCTGAAAAATGAGGTTGCCACGAGCACCAGTACAGATATCAAGATGAACAAGCTGCAATACTTTCCTCTCATAAAGCATCCAGTCATGGTAGCCTTGGGAATTAAACCAAGGCAAAGCTGTGGAAATTGACCCACTATGTTGTTTACTTTCTGCATCTATCCAAATTCCCCACTTTTCAGTACAGTTGCATCAATGTGGCCAGAGGTTAATGTCCTGGTGTTGCCGTACTGACACTGCCTTCGGGCTTCTGGTGTGGTAGTGGATTTTGGCCCACCACTATTGAGGGTTGGTGGGGTTGTTGGACAGTTTTCTTCCCTCGTCACAGACTAAACTCTCCTGGTAGATTTGCGGCCTGCAAGCTAAATCATGTTTGTTTGCCGGTGAGCGAGTTATCCAAGTGTCTACTTCCTGGTGCAGTGGAAACTGTTGTTGAGATGTGCTTTGGAGAACACAACTATTGATCTTGGATAGTCCTGAGCCTGCTGGGCGTTGTTGCGATGAGACAAACCATAAGAGCAAGTTGGACGAAATTGGGAGCACATTTCTGTATAATTATATTTGCATTGTATACTACATTCACTAGGAGTGGGCAGTAAATCTTCTACTTCTGTTTTGACCTGACCTGTCCTGACTGTGTCCTCTCTCCTCCTGACCGGTCCTCCAGTTCTCCGTCAGCCGCTCCCAGGTCCTTACTCGTTGCCTCCAGATCTCAGTCTGGCACCATGACCGTTTGGGCCGTAATGCCTTCCTGGGTGAAGTAGAGGTGCCTCTGGGAATCCGGGACCTAGACGCCGGTCAAGAGGAGTGTATGGTGCTCGTGGGAAAAGTAAGCCTGAATACCCTCCACCTTCATGATGACTCAGGTTGTCCCCAGTCAGATCGTGTGTTTGGGTCTTCAGGCCCATTAATTACCTCCAGCCTTCTGCAGTAGATAACATTACCCTGTGGACAGTGGTTTTACTGTGGTCCCTCTCTACAGGCCCACCCAATGCAGTCCTCCGCCTTCTCTCAGTACAAAGGAGAGCTGGTGATTTCCCTGAAGTACGTCTCCGCCAAGAAACCCCCCGTCGAGAAGACCAAAGGTAGCAGTGTCTGAGTCGACTGAACAGAGCAACAGAATAGATTAGTCTGCACTGTTTGTTTCAAACTGTCCCGTCTGGCACCTTGTCCCCTCTAGGCAGGTCCCTCTCCCTGGGTAAGAAGACGAAAACTGAGGAGGGAGGGGAGCTGCACGTCCTGATTAAAGAGGCCAAGAACCTGACGGCGATGAAAGCAGGGGGCACGTCGGACTCCTTCGTCAAAGGGTTAGCTGGCGGCGTGATGTCCCGGTTACTTCTTCATGTTCGCGCTGACACATTCGTTCCTTCTGTTTCATCATTCTGACATGAAAATCAGTGCAAAATGTCCTCCTTGTTATTCCTTTAACTCTAGTTACTTGTTGCCGTCGAAGGCCAAGTCCACGAAGAGGAAGACTCCAGTGGTGAAGAAGACTCTAAACCCTCACTATGATCACACGTTTGTGTACAAAGACCTGACCCCGGCCCAGCTGAGGGAGATGTACCTGGAGCTGACCGTGTGGGACCGGGAGGCCATGTCCACTAATGACTTCCTGGGCGGGGTTCGACTGAGCACAGGCGCAGGTAACAACACGACGGGTGTGTTCCTCTGCTGAGGCAACAGTGATGCCTGACCGGTCTGGAGAGGGATTTTAGCATTTATCTAAGCAAATCATATGTTGCAGCAATCACGAAGGATGCATGCAATATTTCAGGAGAACGCAACCATTCTCTTTGGTCCCATCCTCCTGCTCAGATGTTGCATGTCTTAGTTACTGTCCTTTCTTCAGATGTTGCATGTCTTGGTCACTGTCCTTTCTTCAGATGTTGCATGTCTTGGTCACTGTCCTTTCTTCAGATGTTGCATGTCTTGGTCACTGTCCTTTCTTCAGATGTTGCATGTCTTGGTCACTGTCCTTTCTTCAGATGTTGCACCAATGATCATCGACTGTCAGGGACTGTCAGATTGCTATGACATTTAACACATTTAAAAAGAACTGGAAAACCGACAGTGGCAAATCATGACCCCCAGGGGGTAAATCACCTTTAGATGTTTGCAGAGTTTCAGACTTCGGTTTTGGATGACTGTGCAGAAATGGTTTGGGGGGGGATACAACATTTCTTTATTTCACTCAGTATTTCTGCTGCCTTTTCAGCTTCACTGAACGTTGGAAATGAGGAAGTGGAGGTAGATTCCACAGGAGATGAGGTGTCTCTGTGGCAGAAGATGATGCAGTACCCAGACTCGTGGGCAGAGGGCACACTTTCACTACGCTCCTCTATGGGCAAGAACAAGAGCAAGTGAGGACTGCACTTCTCGCAACCTGTGAAGAGCCATGGCAACTTCCTTTATTGTCACTATTATCTGTAACCAAAGGAGGCATTTGTCACACAGCTGTGTCTGACCACAGAACACACAGCTGTGTCTGACCACAGAACACACAGCTGTGTCTGACCACAGAACACACAGCTGTGTCTGACCACAGAACATGCAGCACAACAATATTGGCCTACAAAGCGATTTGAAAGCATGTTCGGTCAATGCCACCGTGATCTTGTGGTTTCTGATAGCGGTGATATCAATGTATATTTTTTAATACATGGTTGCATCTGAATGCCTTTTCAAATCAGGAATGGCAGTGGTCACAGAGTTTTAATGAAATACCAGAGCTCAAGTTTGTTTAATCCATGCTCAGAAAACCATTAACTATTAACTCTAGCGCTCTTCTGGGTTTCTGGTGTTCGTTGAATTTCAATGAATATGACCTGTGTGTCTGTGACAAGGATGTCAATGTAGATAATAATATTGCACACAAAGCAAATCACTTTTATTCTTTTATTTATAGTCTTCAAAATAAATGTTCACGTCATTTTATATGGCTTTTAATGTTTGACTGTATCCAATATTTTATTCACCTAATAAATATATGAAATGACTAAACGTGTAATCATCCACGTATCCATTCTGTATGGTAGCTGAAGTTTAAAGGTACATTTTTATGCTTTACAAACAGGAAACAGGCTACTTCTTACAATCAAACCATTATCCATTAACCAGTTTAAACATCTAAATACCAGACTTGTTTCCTTGTTTATCTTTCTATTCCGGGCCCACTTGCCATCCATGACTTTATTTGGAGATTTCTCCTCTGAGCTGACATCTACCGTTTTATAAAAGCGTGTGACCTCCCCAAGCCACCAGGGCGGCAAACCGGTTTCTTAGTCACAGTAGTTTACGTGTAAGTCCAGTCGCCTCCTTTCCTCTTCATCCAGCAGGTTATTGTCGATGTATGAGAAGATCTCGTCAGAGGCGGTGGGAACGATGAATCTCTCGTGGTCCAAGCCGTCCTTGTCCAACAGCAACATGCTGAAAGAGGACCTGGATATCCGGAAGGCGTGTCTGCCTCACAAACAGCACCAGAACCATTCAGTTCACCGATGTATCGGACTGTCCCATGATGCAGTGCAGCTGACGTGGGCATGCGAGGTCATCTTACCTGAGACCTTCGATGACCTCAGTGTCCAGGTGCCGTCCCTTGATGCGCCCCACCTCATGAGGCGGGGAACCGAGCAGCTCCAGCACCGTCACCTGCCGTAGGTCCAGACCGCAGTCGGCCTTCTAGTCGTGAAAACCCGAACACAATCAGACAAGCAGGTCAAACTAAATTGACTAAATGGGCTTTTATTGAGTCTAGCTCCTGTAGCCTTATTGAGTGCAGAGCTTCCCTGACTGGCAGATGGTGCCCTGAACATCCCAATGTGTTACTTGCCTGTACCATGAGGTTCTGAAGCTTGTAGTCCTGATCCGCAATGTCCGGTGTCGACACGATCAGAACCCTCCTCTTACCATAGAACTGTTCCAGGAGGGCAGAAGCTGTATTCATATCTGTTTTAAAATCCGCTGCTACACATTTACACACACACACACACACACACACCTCAAAATGGGTACTGTATATTCCACATATGTTCAATTGCAACAAAATACACCATAAAGTGTTTCAGAAGGTGGTTCTCTGCTGATCGCCCTTTAATACTAACGGACACACTCTGCAGGAGCGTCTGTCCAGCTGCGATCAGACTGGCAGACTCGGGTGGAGGTGCCCGTCCTCTCGTAGCCTCTGTCGCAGTGGTATTCACACACAGCCCCATAGTTGTCTCTGTCCGCGTCACAGGTGATGTGGCCGTGGAGAGGAGGCTGGAGGGCTGGACATCGTCTGACTGGGGGAGACAGAGAACCGAACCGGAGTTCATCAACCAGGTCTTTTAAATCACTCACATTTTAATTCTCACATATTTCACTAACAGTGCCCTCTGTAATTATTAGGATTATATCATCCAAATCTCAAGGTGTTTGATTTTTTTTGCTCAAGTGTCATCTCAAGAAAATGTTTTTAAATCTAGTGATTGACTTGGCCAGTCCAGAACATTATGTATATATAATATGTTTTGGGTCATTTTGTTTTATGATGAAGGCATTTTCTGGTATTTTGGCAGACATGTTTCAGTACACTTCATTCATTCCATCAGCAACGACGTCCTCCTCCTAGCGGCTTCCTGATCTGTCGGCCAGTTATTTTCCTTCATTATGGTGAATATTTTTCAGTCATCCACTGTAGAGATCTTCTGCCTACCGAGCTGTTTACTGAACTCACCAGTGTTCTCATTCTTTTTGATTTTGTTCCAGACTGTTGTTTGTGGGAAGTCAAATGTTTTGGCTGTTTCTAATGGATTCCTTTCTGATGTTTCAGCCTTGTTATGGCTTCCTTGGCTTTAATTTACCATACTTGCTGTCCAAATAATGATGGGGGATACTGCAGTCCTGTTGAGGATAATTTCCCATTTGGCTCCTTTCACACAATGTTTACATCACATTTCCCAGGTCTCACTGAGATAAAAAGAAATATTTCATAACCTGGCCAAAATGGCAGAACATACTTTGAAAACAAAAAACAGTAGAAAACCTAAAGTTCACATTGAGAAAGACATTGACAGACATATGGGAAACACTCCTGGTCCAGAGGAAACACTCCTGGTCCAGTGGAAACACTCCTGGTCCAGAGGAAACACTCCTGGTCCAGAGGAAACACTCCTGGTCCAGTGGAAACACTCCTGGTCCAGGGTTCAGTACCCGTCTCCACCCTCACCACTCTCTCTTCATCTGTCACTCTCTGATCCCTGTTGCCAAAAAAAGCCTTGAACAACAATAGAAATGTCCTGCAGTTGCATGCGCCTTCACAGTTTGTTCCAAATGAAAGGGCCAGGGAACTGGAACATTTGACCAAACTCTGCTCGCACTTTAGGCACATTTAGAAAGGAACTAAGATCCCAAGACAGATCTCGTCCAAGTGTCAGGTCTCGTCCAGGCATCAGGTCTCGTCCATACGACAGATCTCGTCCATAAGAAACAGGTCTCGACACTGAAACTGGTACGTTACCTTCAACCCGGACAATGAACTTGCAGGCTGCCCTGTTCCTGGCTTGGTCGTGGGCAGTGTACCTGATGACATTCATCCCCTCTTCGAAGTCGGTATCTGGGCCCTGGCCTATCAGGGTCACCCTGCCAACACACACAAAGAACAACACGTTTCACCTCCAAGTGGAGTGGGAAGGACAGAAGTGGGGAAATATATTCTAAAAGGGTGACATACTCTACTGTTTTATCAGCAGAATCTGTGGCAACCGGGGGGTCCCAGGACACTCTGGCGGTCAGTTTCCCAGGATCAGCGACCTTCACGCGGGACAGGGGACATTTTATTTTGGGAGGTTCATGATCTAAAACAACACCAGTTTGGTAAACCAGTGAAGAAAAACAATAGAGAATAGAACATGTTTTCAGTTATATGTTCACATCCTCAGTTTCTCTGAAAGGAAGGGAACAGTCCTTTGATCTTGAATTCAAGACAGAAGGAGGAATTTGAAGAGGGAGGGGCTACAGTGTCTGTCTTGTGTTTACATGGTGGTGACAGATGAGCCCATGAAGAGCTGGCCAGGCTTGTGAAAAACAATCAGCTTGACAGATGGAATCCCAAGTTTTCCTGTATTAATTGAATGTATGTATTTCAAGACCAAATTACATTTACATATTGAAATACACTTACAGTGGTTATAGAAAATAATCACTCCCCTTTAAAATAATCAAATTTTGTTGCTTTTCAGCCTGAAATGAAAACGGACAAAAACTATTTTTGTTTTATTCAGATGTATTTACAACTTAGAACATCCAAGTGAAAGATATAAAACCAACTTGTCAGAAAAAACCAGAATCACTGAGTTGGAAAAAGAATCACCCCCCTCCTAAAAATGACTTGTAATCCCAACCAGGTGTAGTTAATCACCTTCTCAATAACACACAAAGCCAATTGACTTTCAACTGTGATCAGCTGTGGTCATTTTGATTAGCTCAGCATGAAACAAGCTTTTCCTGAAGCATTTCAGTCCTTGGTAGTGCAAGTGAAGAAAACAATCAACTATGGGTGGCAAGGCATTGTCAAAAGATCTCCGGGATAAAGTTTTGCCAAAACGCACCTTGAAGATTCTAAGGCCACGTGGAAAAAGTTGTTATGGTCAGATGAGATTAAAATTTCATTATTTGGCCTCAACGCCAAACGATATGTCTGGTGAAAATATAATACAGCTCACCATTCAAATAAAACCATTCCTACAGTAAAGCATGGAGGTGATAATATCATGTTTCTCTGCAGCAGGGACTGGAGCACTTGTCAGGATAGAAGGAAAAATGGATGGGGTAAAATACTGTCAAATTCTTGAGGAAAATCTGCTGTTCTCTGCCAGAAACTTGTCAATGGGAAGAAGATTTACCTTCCAACATGACAATGACCCAAAGCACACAGCAAAACTGACCACACAGCGGTTGAAGGAGAAAAAGGTGAATGTCCTTGCATGGCCTAGTCAGAGCCCGGACTTAAACCCCATTGAAAATCTGTGGAATGACTTGAAGACAGCAGTCCACAAACGGTCACCATCAAATCTAACTGAACTTGAGCAGTTCTGCAAAGAAGAGTGGTCAAATATAGCAACATCTAGATGTGCAAAGTTAGTAGAGACCCAACAGACTAAAGGCTGTAATTAAAGCAAAAGGTGGTTCAACAAAATACTGACACAAGGGGGTGATCCTTTTTCCAACTCAGTGATAGTGTTTTATTTATTATTTTTTTTATGACATGTTGGTGTTATATCTTTCATTTGGATGTTATACAGCTGAATGAAACAAAAACTGTCTGTCTTCATTTCAGGCTGCAAAGCAACAAAATGTGATTATTTTAAAGGGGGGTAATTATTTTCTATTCCCACTGTAAATAAAAACTACATGCCAACTTGAATTTCAACCCACATTGGGAAAACAATAGTGAATTGGTTTAAGAGACTTAAAAACAGTAGTTCTGAAAGCAGCGCCCAAAAACCAAATAGGGTCCTACCAAAGATGTCATGTCTCAAATAGGGTCCTACCAAAGGTGTCAGGTCTCAAATAGGGTCCTACCAAAGGTGTCAGGTCTCAAATAGGGTCCTACCAAAGGTGTCAGGTCTCACCACTGAGATACAGTTTAAAGAACTGGACACTCCCTCCAAGACGGCCCGTGGTGGTTTTTAAACAATAGCATACTAACTTTGGCCCCCAAAATGCATGTAAACCCCAGAAAAAGTGTTACACAACAAACATTCAAGAGCACCACACAAAGACACACACATACACACACACACATACGGTTCAGCATTTGGCGGAATCATCCGGTGACAAAATGGTCCCTCACTCACATGTAGCGTAAACAAATGGATACCTTGTGCACTTATGGACGCCTGGTGAAAATACAGGGACTGGGAAAGTTTGGACCACGTCAAACAAAACGCTTCCGTCAAGCCTCCGATACGCCTCTGTAGGACTGACGACCTGTACCTGCACAGATGGGATACGCCCCACTCCACGAGCCCCCTTCCAGACAGGTGCGAGACTGGTACCCCTCCATCCGGTACCCCGGCTCACAGACGTAGTCGCACCGGGAGTCCACCGTGTAACCCTGGGTGCAGTGGTAGGTGCCGTGCCAGATCAGCTGCAGGACGCGGCAACGAACCTCTGTTGAGTTGGTGCAACGTGGACAGAGATGCACACACATTACTCAGGCTCGTAATTAATATCACATGGACCCAATAGACCCTCAGCTGTGTCTGTGTGTAATTAACATGACATGGACCCAATAGACCCTCAGCTGTGTCTGTGTGTAATTAACATGACATGGACCCAATAGACCCTCAGCTGTGTCTGTGTGTAATTAACATGACATGGACCCAATAGACCCTCAGCTGTGTCTGTGTGTAATTAACATGACATGGACCCAATAGACCCTCAGCTGTGTCTGTGTGTAATTAACATGACATGGACCCAATAGACCCTCAGCTGTGTCTGTGTGTAATTAACATGACATGGACCCAATAGACCCTCAGCTGTGTCTGTGTGTAATTAACATGACATGGACCCAATAGACCCTCAGCTGTGTCTGTGTGTAATTAACATGACATGGACCCAATAGACCCTCAGCTGTGTCTGTGTGTAATTAACATGACATGAACCCAATAGACCCACAGCTGTGTCTGTGTGTAATTAACATGACATGGACCCAATAGACCCACAGCTGTGTCCACCTGCAATTAACATGACATGGACCCAATAGACCCTCAGCTGTGTCCATCTGCAATTAACATGACATGGACCCAATAGACCCTCAGCTGTGTCTGTGTGTAATTAACATGACATGGACCCAATAGACCCTCAGCTGTGTCTGTGTGTAATTAACATGACATGGACCCAATAGACCCTCAGCTGTGTCTGTGTGTAATTAACATGACATGGATCCAATAGACCCTCAGCTGTGTCTGTGTGTAATTAACATGACATGGACCCAATAGACCCTCAGCTGTGTCTGTGTGTAATTAACATGACATGAACCCAATAGACCCACAGCTGTGTCTGTGTGTAATTAACATGACATGGACCCAATAGACCCACAGCTGTGTCCATCTGCAATTAACATGACATGGATCCAATAGACCCTCAGCTGTGTCTGTGCGTAATTAACATGACATGGACCCAATAGACCCTCAGCTGTGTCTGTGTGTAATTAACATGACATGGACCCAATAGACCCACAGCTGTGTCTGTCTGCAATTAACATGACATGGACCCAATAGACCCACAGCTGTGTCTGTGTTTAATTAACATGACTTGGACCCAATAGACCCTCAGCTGTAATTAACATGACATGGACCCAATAGACCCTCAGCTGTGTCTGTGTTTAATTAACATGACATGGACCCAATAGACCCTCAGCTATGTCTGTGTGTGTTCGGGCATCCCTCACGCCGACAGTGACCCGTCCCAGACCAGCGGCGACTGGGCATGCACTGCACAGATCTCCTGCCCAGGAGCTTGTAGCCACGGTCGCAGGTCATCTCACAGCGTGTGCCCAGAGTGCTGTGAAAGTTCCCCCCAAGGGGAGAGTGGCAGGTCACCTCCCCATTGGCCAAGTTCAGAAAGCGACACCATCTTGGATCTGTGGGAACACAGCACCCAGACTCATAAAAGACCAAATCCAGATCAAGAGAAAGCCGACCAATTTCAACATTGATTTCCAATGCAGTGTAACTTCCACTTAGGCATACTTTAGTGTTGTTGATCATGTTATTGTTACTCATTATGATATTATTATTATTGATCATGTTATTGTTACTGATCATGACATTATTATTGACCACGATGTTATTAAAATAGATAATGTTATTGTTACTGATCATGTCTTATTATTGATCATGATAGTGTTACTGATCATGTCTTATTATTGATCATGATAGAGTTATTGTTCATGTTGTTGTTATTGATCTTGATATTGTGTGGATCTCCTCACTTCTGTAGTCCAGTTGAGGTGTATAGTCCTGCTCTTCTTCTGGCACAAACTCAGTGTTGCTTTCCACTCTGGTTCCAAAGCCTGAAAACAGCAGGGGACTATTAGCTCTCATTAGTCACAGCAACAAGACAGAAAACATTAATTAAAGACAGATTGTCAGCTACTCATACATTTATGGGTTATGATACTGTTCCTTTCCACATGCAGACCGATTTATTACCTCATCTCTAAAATATTGTATTCACACTCATGATGAACATGAAGAGTGGAAAATAGGTCACGAAGCAGACATTTTCTTGGCATATTAGTGGTTTTTACACAGTCTCAGTTCTGAACATCCTGATTGCTGTTTCCTTCCTAAGCCAACTTACTACTTGACAAACACCTGGATTTTCAATAAGGGAAAAAACATTTAAAAAATGGAAACTCTCCAGGGGCTTGGCTCCAATCCTGAAATGTACTCAAAACACTAAATCTCTGACAAACGACAGACTTCCTAGTTTGCCAAAGTTTCCTTTATTGCAATGTAAAAGTGTTTTAGCATTACGTGTAAGTAATGGATAATAGAAAGAGTAGAAATGCAATGGAGATCCTAACTTGAAGACGATGAAGCTGGCAAACAGAGGTTCTCTCCGATTTTAACATTATAATGCCTCCTATTCATTACACTGTAGCTTTAAACCAGAGAGCTGAGTCCAAGTTTCCATTGCAGTAGGTCTCCTTCACCACCTTCATTCTTTCCCATCACTTGTGGTCTATCCTATTTCATGACCATAATCACTTGAAGAGTTTTAAAGTTTTTCCAAGGCTGTTAGCAGAATATTCTTCTTCAGTAATTGTCAGAATAAAGTAGCAGCATAGTGTTATTCTTGGGTAACCAGCCAACAGCAGAAGGCTAATGTTAATTCATTGTGAGTAGAGTCACAGGTGAATGGCGTTTTTCAGACTGATGAAAAAACAATGGCGTTAAGATGTCTTGTTTTAAGATGACTCGGACCATCTAATTAACATATGATTACCTGGCACCAAAGTCTTCCTGAGGTTTTTTAATTTAAGTCACAATTGACCTTAATTGACCTTCTATAAACTGACAATTTGGTATTCAAGGCAGTTTACATTTCAGCAGCTGTCATGTAATATAAAATAAAGGTCTACTCCATAGTCTGACGTTTTCCCATCATCCTTAAATCAGCAATCATTCTGCAACGACTGAAATTTACTTCATTGGAACTTTCAATCCTATTGGGGTATTAAATATATTTCACGTGCGTGAAGGCCACACAGAGTTCCAGAAGATATTACAGACACGCTTGAAAACCCAAAAGAGACTTAGATTACATGAATGATAACAAACCCTTGATGATTGCCACATTTTGGGTAGTTCAGTGTTAACCATAGGTCTCCTGTCATTTAACCTGTCTACACAACCCTACATGTGACTAATCCATTATCCAACTACCTTTACGTCTTGTGGTTTTGCTTTGTTTAAACTGGTAGCAGGTGTGATTTGAGGTGTATCTGAGGGGTAACAAATCACTGTCTAGGTGTGCACACCCAGTCATCGTCTCTAATAGGTGTAATTACACTGGTCTGACAGTGGCCGACCGGCTCAACATCCCAAAAAAGCCAGAAAACAAACACTTGTGACGCAGTAGGCTTAGCTACTGTGATGACACGTTACCCGCACAACTTTTTTTCTTACTGAAACAAAATGCATATATGGCATATTTTGGTTTATTGGGTCTTCAATTTATAAGTTTTTTTTAAAACTCGTCTCCTTATTCTTCTTACTTGTCACAGCAAACACGCGTTCGACGAACGGAGGGATTTATGCTCTGGAAATGCACCACGTGCTCCGTTCGTATCGCTTGACTTCCCACTAAAGGTCAGTGTTGCCAGAAGTGTCTGTTTCCTGACAATTGGGCTCTTTTTCATGACAATGTCGGGTGAAAAAACGGGCTTGTGGGGGTTTACAGGTCTGGTTGTACTGCAAAAAATATAATTTGGGGTCTGCATGATTTATGCTGGAATTTTTCTGTATATTGTCAATAAAATCTGGCAGTCTTGCAAAAGATCCCCCACAGCTGCTTCTGTTTACTGCCTTCCTGTTCGTCCTGCTCTCAATGTTCAGATATGACCTGGGTAGTTTGGGGTAAGATCCCCCCCCCACAAATTTTTTTTGTCAGAAAATAGATTCTCTGTTCTCTGACAAAACAATTTTTGTCTTGAAGATGGCTATGCTTAGGGTAATGTATTATACAGTAAGATAAATGGCTACAGTAGACAGATTAATTTGTATTGAATCAAATGTATTTTTTAGGGAAGGAGCATTTTTTCCAGCTTCTGGGGTAAGATGCCCCCCCATTGGGGTTACCTGCCCCCCGGGGAATCTTCTCCCAATATAAGATAATGTCCCAGGGTTTTAGAGAATTTGCCCTGTTTTGTAACAGCACTTACATTTTCCTTACACACAATTTCATACAGTTAGACTAAGCTCATTGTCGTTTAAATAAATAAGGAATATTTTAATCCCAGCAGTCCTTAAAATTAGATTCAGAAGAAAACGTTTTTAATAGTTGGCTGAGAAGTTGTGACGATACAGAGCAAACGTGTATTTGATTTAGATCAGTGGCAGCCAGAGGAGGTGTTGAAAAAAGAACGATGACATTTTGTGGTTTTTGTGAGAGTTATAGTGGGACGTCTTATCCAAGGGGATATTTGCCCTATGTTACCCTACTGGCTAATGGGAATACTGATTTCATAGCAGCTTACAAAAGTACAGTTTAAAAGTGGCCACGGCTGCTTATTCAGCATGAATAGGGCCACTGCAAAGTTTGAACTCTGAGAAAAGAAACCTAGAAAGCGCAGTGTTTGAATAATCTTACCTTCATTGTGTCCCAGCAGCTGTCTAATAAATGTCATAATGAAGAGTAACAGGATTTTGAATCGTGACATGCCAACACGGTCTGGATGCGCAAATATTCAGATAAATGTTCCAGTCTGTTTATCTATTGTAGTCAACCAAGGTGATCAAGTGCGCAACGGAGAAAATTTGACCGCGAGCTCAAACCCGACTAAACCGTCATCTAAACCGTTAACGTTATTTTTCTTATATGTTGCTGAATCAACAAGAATCCTGCCAACGCTCCAGCCAAGACAGTCTGCGTTTTCTAGTCTAGAGGGTCCTCCTCGTTTATCCCATAAAGTCATGTGTGAAGTTACTGCGAGGGGGCGATGTTGGACCATCATACAGCCCTAAACCCTTTCCTACCAATGTTTGCATGAATACGGTTAGGAATGTTTAATGGATTGTCTGTACGGTAAAACAACAAGAGATGTTAAATATCTAGCTACCTACTGTAATAACAATGGCTTCAACGTTTAATCAAAATACAGCCTTTGTCACACTACAAGACAAGTTTCTATTCTTTTTAGTAATTCTTGTTAAAATAATGAATTAATAAAGTAATTCTTGTTAGAATTCTTGTTAGAATAGGTTAATTATTTATTCATATTTTGCGTTATTGCAGAAAAATAATACTATGTAAAAGGCATGCAAAGCACTGCACACACTAGATTATTGCTCTGTGTTGTAACTGATTCTAGTATTTCATGGTGTGCTAGCATATTGTTTTGGGAAAGCCGGTTTAGTATACATTTGTGTATGGGCGTGACATCATGTCCTAGAAATGTGAGTATAACAGTTTTCTGCCTGTGAAAAGATAATTATAATGGAATACAAATGTAATGATCTCAGCTAGCCCCACAAGTTGATTTATGTACTAATAAGTATTTAAAAACATTCGAGGGTAGGACCAATGTCAAGCAAACGATTTTACTTATGTTGCTGAATTTCCGTAAAACATTTTTCTGCCAACTGCTCTTTCAGCAAAATGAACTTATATTTCCCCAATGCCTGTGTCAAGTAAAGTATGAATTTTTCCTATGTATCTAGTGAAAACGGTTGAGGAATTATTCCGTCAAGATGTTAAACACAATTAGGCTATATACAATATATACAATATCACTACAAAGTTTCCACAGAATCAGGAAGAGTTTTATTTAATAAGTAGTTTCACGACAAACAAGGAATTTGTTCTGGCCGTTGGTGCAACTTTTTATACAAAAGGAATAAGGGAATTAAAAACAAATAAGAACAGTGGACTGAGCATAAAAATAGTAAATTGAGCATTAATAAATTACTAAAAAATAACTAAAAAGTATATGTACGTGCAAGATTTTGTCCAGATGAGGGTTGTTTATGTATGTGGGGAGGGGTTATAGATTTGTCTAGTTGAGGGTTGTTTATGTATGTGGGGAGGGGTTATAGATTTGTCCAGTTGAGGGTTTTTGCTTTGTGGCAGGGTGCATTATCCTGCTGAAAGAGGCCAATGCCATCAGGGAATACCGTTGCCATGAAAGGGTGCATATGATCTGCAACAATGCTCAGGTAAGTGGTACAGGTCAAAGTAACGTCCACATGAATGGCAGGACCCAAGGTTTCCCAGCAGAACATTGTCCAAAGCATCACACTGCCTCCGCTGGCTTGCCTTCTTCCCATAGTGCATCCTGGTGCCGTGTGTTCTCCAGGTAAGTGATGCACACGCACCCGGCCATCCATGTGATTTAAATGAAAACATGATTCATCAGACCAGGCCATCTTCTTCCATTGCTCTGCGGTCCAGTTCTGATGCTCTGCCGGGAAACCCCCACAAGTGCTGCAGTTTTGGAGATGCTCTGACCCAGACATCTAGCCATCACAATTTGACCCTTGTCAAAGTTGCTCAAATCCTTATGGTTGCCCATTTTTCCAGCTTCTAACACATCAACTTTGATGACAGAATGTTCACTTGCTGCCTAATATATCCCACCCACTGACAGGTGCCATGATAACGAGATTATCAGTGTTATTCACTTCACCTGCCAGTGGTCATAATGCTATGGCTGATTGGTGTATGCCATGACCAAAATCAAAAGGCCATTGTTTTCAAATTTACAGCCTACCACCCAATATATTTTATATCTGTCTAATTAGCATAGGTAATATTGTACAGTTCACATTTGATTAATTTGAACATGTACTGTTTTTAATGTATGAGCTTCAATGTGATATTGTCAACAAAGTGATACTGGTAATACAAAATTCAGTTGATACATGTATAGAATGTTATTAATCCATGCCACGCCTTCAGAAGCGATCGTTTATATTTTTTATATGTTAATATTGTCTTATTTTGCACCATGCAGTAAAGAGTACGACTGTTATATTGATTAATTAACTGATCCACTCCTGAGGCTATGTCAGATTATGTCGGTTTTGACGTGAAATTTGAGATGATGGTTTTGGAGGAGCTTGGCTATTTTAATGGTTTGATATGGGACTTGAGTGCACTTTTAAAATTGCGGAGGTTTTGACCCGAAAAAATATGTCTAGTCCGACTGTGCCCACAATGCAGCGGTCCCGCTACTAATCATTCACTTATTGATTAGTGAATTAAATTAAGTGCATTGTATTGGCTGAACTGCACTTCTAAATGCGTTTCTCCAAAGTAACAACATCCGTTTGAACTACATATCTACATTTGATCTGTTTTATTATTTAACACTTCTCCATATGGCGTCTCGTAAAAAAGAAGTGAGGGATGAAACGTGTGATGTAAATTATGCCAACGCAAAATAATAACAATTTGGACAGCGGCGGAAACCACAAAATGTCATTGGTTTGTATCATTTCATATCACAACCCCTGCATCATTCAAGTATGTCTAACATTTTCCAGTGGAAAGGAAAACTCCGATTAAACGTGAACGCGGTTTATATCTTGTGTCTTGCGTGTAATTTGTAACCTAGTTGTCGTGTTACTGTTATAAGTCTTGTCCCAACGAAAAGCTCCTCTGGGGTAAGGAAACGTATTATAGATCCTATTTTTTTTCCTCACAGGAAAGTGAATCTGGATTAGTGACGACACTTCCCTTCCCCTTGGATTCTGTGATTTGTGGACAAAAGTTTTCCAGTAGGACGGAGTAGGACACTGGAAGTTTTTTTTTCTTCAAAGCAAAAACGTGATTTTCTTTACAGTCAAATTCTGCAAAATTGCGCCATGTCTCCACCATCAAGAAGGCTTCAAACGAAGCCTGTGATTACATGTCTCAAGACATTTCTTATTTCTTACAGTCTCATCTTTTGGGTAAGTATTTACACGTAAATAGCTGATGCAAGCAAGCTAGGGTAACAATGGGCTAAGTTAGCGGCGATGCCAATATCCATTTGGCGTTTACGAAGGAATATCATCAGTCTACTTACTGCTTACCCGTGACTTATTAAAAAATAAAATACGTCTCTTGCAAATGCCGTATTTCTCAATGAAAACTTTTGTTTGATATTTATCGACGCCTCGGGCTACTTTATTACAGTATTCATTAGCAGATGCTGTCTGAAACTAGTGACAAACATGTCGAAATGTGAAACATTGTGTCCTTGTTTCGCGACTACAGGATTTTCACGTTTACTTTCCAGGGTTTGATTGTGGGATCGTTCTAATATTTGTATGCAAATAGCTTACTGTTGGAAAGGGCAAGTTATTTGAACTATTTGTTCACTGATAAACAACATCCTTACACAGCTGACATTCTTCATAAATAATAATATATAGTTGTGCTGAACGTTTTACCATAGTCAAAGATTCTGTTTACAATCACTTGTGTAGTATTAGATTTGTCAGTAGCTTCAGTTTTCAAGTTTCAAGTATCGAACGTGTCTTTTGTTTTGGGTTCAAAGTTCAGAACACGTTCATCTGTCTTTTATTACTTTATGGAGGGTGATTTATATAATGCATGCCCCGATGGACTGATGACCTCGCTCCGTTACTAAAGGCTGTGGTAGAAGGAAACAAAATGCGTTATGGCAGGGCAGATGCTGAGCTTAGCAATGTGAAACCCAGGGCTATTATTGTGTGTGTGTGTGTGTGTGTGTGTGTTGACTTTGCCTTCCATGTGAGAGAAATCTGTGGCATGCCACATATAACAACCGCTAAGCTTTCTCAGCTGTGTAATGACACTGACAGCAGTCACACTTAACTGAATAGAACTGTTAGGTGCTAAAAGTATATAATTAGGATGGCGTTTTTTTTGCCTTACGAGTTCGGTTTCTGTCACAGAAGTTGACCAAAATTCTGAAACATATTCTAGGGTCATGAAGCACGTTTTCTGTTCTTTTTCCCCCCTCTCAGTTCACAGGTGTTATCCTCCTGGCTGTTGGTGTGTGGGGGAAGGTGAGCCTGGAAGCCTATTTCAGCCTCGCATCTGACCAGACCACCAATGCACCATATGTCCTCATCGGGACTGGAGCCATTATCGTCATCTTTGGCCTGTTTGGTTGCTTCGCCACGTGCCGCGGGAGCCCGTGGATGCTAAAACTGGTCAGTCACACTTGGAAGCGGTACATTTTGGGGTTTCACGTTCTCCTCAAATGTCCTTTGTTTTATGTAAGTTGATTCATGCCCCTCCCCCCCGCAGTATGCCATGTTCCTGGTCCTGGTGTTCTTGGCGGAGCTTGTGGCGGGCATCTCTGGCTTCTTATTCAGGCATGAGGTGAGGTGTTAGTTCAGAGGTCGTGTTCCCACAGCCAGGTGTCAGGTATGAAGACTGTTATTCAGTAATAAGGAATAAAAAACCTGCGTATGGAGGTAGGCTCATATATGGAGCAGGAAATAATATGAGGGTTCTATGAGGTGACTGAAGACATGCCTGTCATTACTCCTGGGTCCAGTTGCAGACTAAACCCAGTTCTCCCCTGTTCACGGCAGATAAAGACTAAACCCAGTTCTCCCCTGTTCACGGCAGATAAAGGCTGTGTTGGGCTCCGCCTATAAAGATGCTGTGAACAACTACAATGCCACTGATGCCAAAAGCGCTGCGGTCGACACCATCCAGAGAACTGTAAGTTACATGATATTACGGAACATGTCCTCTGGTCTTTCAGTTACACGCATGTCTGGTCTTTGTAGTTACACGCATGCCTGGTCTTTGTAGTTACACGCATGCCTGGTCCTTGTAGTTACACGCATGCCTGGTCTTTGTAGTTACACGCATGCCTGGTCCTTGTAGTTACACGCATGCCTGGTCTTTGTAGTTACACGCATGCCTGGTCCTTGTAGTTACACGCATGCCTGGTCCTTGTAGTTACACGCATGCCTGGTCCTTGTAGTTACACGCATGCCTGGTCCTTGTAGTTACACGCATGCCTGGTCCTTGTAGTTACACGCATGCCTGGTCCTTGTAGTTACACGCATGCCTGGTCCTTGTAGTTACACGCATGCCTGGTCCTTTCAGAAAGTGCTGTTTGGAAGAAGGGCATTTAAATAGGACATTTTAACAGACAGTGTGTAGTCGTGCTACAATGAAAACTGGTACCACACAGAGGTCACCAACTGACCTCTGATTAGAGAGCTGCGCATGTCCTGTTTGTATATGAATGTATTATGGTTTTGCTTTCCAGCTGTTGAATAACCAACTCTTAAATGTACAATAGAACAACCTTTAATGTGATTAGATTTGCCTGCATCTCTAAATCAGTCAGATGTAAGACTTAGACTTTGTTGTTGTTTACTGCTGATAATTGTCAAATGTGTTCTGATGTAGTTGCACTGCTGTGGAGAAAATCACTTCTATGACTGGAACACGACAAAGTACTTCAAGGATGGAAACGGAATCCCTGCCAGCTGCTGCAAAGAGAACGTTGTTTGCTCGCCAGAGAACCTCAAAGACCTTGATAAGGCTCGTGATTTGGTTAATGACAAGGTGGGAGTGCAGAATTATTGTGTGTCTAAGCTTTACTTTCCCATACCAGCATCAGTGTATCACAGAATGACTGTATGAGTGCTGTCTCTGGTTAGCTCAGTTCAGACTAATGAAGACCTATATGATTGAGAAAGCGTGTTCAGTTTTCTTTCTGCTCTTGTTCTAGGGTTGCTTCTCACTTGTGACCGTCGCGATGGAGTCGAATCTGGGAGTTATTGCAGGCATATCTTTTGGAATTGCATTCTTCCAGGTATGTGATTGTCAAATCAGGAACCTCTAAGTTCTCACTGTCCTGTAGTCATAAAAACCTCTTGGGATTATGATAGAATAATATGAACTCATTAAGATCATGTTAGATGTGCAGTGCCGTCATCTGTCCGTCCCCCGTCTGTCATCTGTCCCCCTATTTTCACTTTCGTTTAAGTCATGTGACAAACAGAAATAAGTGTAATATTCTAGGTGATTATTTATTTCCTGCACATGCTCATTGAAACTGTTTAACGTTCTCAACAGCTCATTGGGGTGTTCTTGTCCTGCTGCTTGTCTCGGTACATCACCAACAACCAGTACGAGATGGTCTAACAGGTTCCTTCCTCAGGTAGGGGACTGTTTGTTAAACAATGACGCACCAATTCTGTTTATATTCCTCATTGTTTATCTAGAAGCTTCTAATAAAACATTTGAAACAACTAGTGCCCTAAATTAACTTGTGGAGTGGGACCCCATGCTTCATATTGTTGTCACATACAAATGAATGTCTCCAGACTGCTGAACATTTATAAATCTGGTGGCGTTCTGTACATAACAAGTCACCTGATGTAATACTGATTACTGATGTCATTTGTCTTTGCAGGGGGCCCCCCTATTGGAAACATACTCAAAGGGAACTTGCAAAGTTTTTTATCTTTCCTACAGGTTAAATTGTTATCTGTCATTTTTAAATACAACCTTGCTGCTTGTTTTTTTTTTTCTCACTTTCACATTTCAGAGGCAACTAGACTTAAGGGAAAATGTAATTCTACACCATAAGGGACCTAGGTTTGCCGTCCCTTATCAACAAGTCATCTTTGTTTTGCTGAGACAAGTGGAATACAGTTTTTTGGTTAAACTTTAAAAGTGTTGTCTTTGTTGATTCATGCTCATTAAGATGCTAACATGTATGACATGTGTATTGCTGTTTATTTGGTTAGCGTAGCCAATATCCATGTTACTCATGTTTGTATTCATTTCAATGTCTTAGTTTTCCTGCCCTCATATTGTTTTTGTCTGCCCTTGTTTGTTAACGTAGCCTTACTAAAGCTGTAACCCATGTTATTATTATGTGTGATTCGCATTGCAATATGCTGGGTCTCCACAGTAACGTATACTGTGGTAAAACCTCCAGCAATCCATCAGTCTCTTCTGTAGAGGCTGGGATGGAAGTATTGGCAGTAGCTTTTGTGAAGAAAAGGGATGGATTGAATTCTGTGGACACTTGGTTAGCGGGGAATAGAAAAGAATACCCCGCCAGGATTCTTCTGAAGGCGTTTTATAAGCCTTTTAATGTTATTTACTGATAAGACTTGTGTTCCAGTGATGTGTTCAAGTTTTTTGGATATTCACAAAATTCCCACAGAATAGTTGTTGGTCATAGTGGTTGTTAATTTGTGGAAACTGCATGTAAAATTATTTGAAATAAATAAATATGCTTAACATCATTTTTTAAAACAATTGTCATAGTTGAATGAGAATCTTCAGACCTACAGAGATTCATTGTCAAGTATTTCTCATGTTATCTCTGACAGAACAGGCAGTGCCATTTTCAATAATCTCCATTAGGAAGTTGCACATCTTTTTCACAAATATAATTCACAGGCAATGCCTTCTGATGACTCCTTCCTGTGGACAGTTAAGATCAGCCAATGAAATTGGACATTCCACCCAGGGAGTTCCGGTAGAAATTATGTGACAGGCCAGGAGAGGGTGAACTTTTTGGTTATTGAAAGTTTGACAGAGGTCCTTTTTGATGAACAATTTGTCATCAACAATATATTACTACAGTCAAAGTTACTAAAACATTCATAGGTCCATGATAATTTCTACATTCTTTGGAGTGGGTGAGAGTGTTGTTAATTACCCCAGCAAAAACATAATGTTCACTCAAAATCTAACCAGAGCCATAGTTTGCCCACTCCTGAAATGTTATTCTCAAAATGAAAACATACCCAAATTAATTTATTGCATTTTGTATCCAGCAGGGGGTGACCGTGTAAATAAAATTCCATATTGTCCAACTCCGATGGGGTTTCCACAACACAGTTCCTGAACGTGTTGCTTAGCATGTCTAATTCTTTGTAAGAGTTCCCAGGTATGTTTGGAAACTTTTTATGGATTTCATCTGTTTTCTATAGCTTATCAAGAATTTAAGTATATTTTGCTTTATGCTAATTGTTTTGCTTGACCTACTGAAATTTAGTGCAATCTTTTTCACATAGCCTATTTAATTATTGTACTAGCTGATAGCTAAGTATTTGTGACTGTGGACTTGGTTTTGTTTCAGTCTAATTTGCTGACCACCAAGGTTGGGTCCTTAACTGCCTCCCTGGCTCTAGCTCTTGCAGATCTGTGTGTCTCTTCACCCGTGGCTGGGAATTAGCAATCGGCTGAATCTCAAATCGCATACTTGCATACTATATAGTATGCGAGAAGATTAGTAGACTAAATCCAAAGTTGGTGGATGGTCTACTATTTCTGGTGGATTTTTGAAGCACGCATTCGTGCATGATTTTGGGGTTATACAGATTACAACCTCTTGCGCAGTAAAATTAAACAGCCAGTGCCAAAAGCCATACAGTTCATAGTTATTATTTGTGGTGGAAATAAACTTAAGAAACATTAGTCAGTTTTACACAAAGCTTAATGGTGTTTGGCTAAATATTGAAACTTGACATTGTTAATTTGCGACAAAATCTAATGCTGTGACGCAATTTTCTGACAAGGTAGTATGTCCCAATCAGTCCCAATACTGGCATACTAGCTATACTATATATTAAACAGTACTTACTTTACCATCATCCATGAAGTACAGTTGTGCTCAAAAGTTTGCATATCCTTGGAGAATTGGTAATACACTCACCTAAAGGATTATTAGGAACACCATACTAATACTGTTTTTGACCCCCTTTCGCCTTCAGAACTGCCTTCATTCTATGTGGCATTGATTCAACAAGGTGCTGAAAGAAAACTTTAGAAATGTTGGCCCATATTGATAGGATAGCATCTTGCAGTTGATGGAGATTTGTGGGATGCACATCCAGGGCACAAAGCTCCCGTTCCACCACATCCCAAAGATGCTCTATTGGGTTGAGATCTGGTGACTGTGGGTGCCATTTCAGTACAGTGAACTCATTGTCATGTTCAAGAAACCAATTTAAAATGATTCGAGCTTTGTGACATGGTGCATTATCCTGCTGGAAGTAGCCATCAGAGGATGGGTACATGGTGGTCATAAAGGGATGGACATGGTCAGAAACAATGCTCAGGTAGGCCGTGGCATTTAAACCATGCCCAATTGGCACTAAGGGGCCTAAAGTGTGCCAAGAAAACATCCCCCACACCATTACACCACCACCACCACCCTGCACAGTGGTAACAAGGCATAATGGATCCATGTTCTCATTCTGTTTACGCCAAATTCTGACTCTACCATCTGAATGTCTCATCAGAAATCGAGACTCATCAGACCAGGCAACATTCTTCCAGTCTTCAACTGTCCAATTTTGGCCTCTTTTTCCTTTTTGTAGTGGAGATGAGTGGTACCCGGTGGGGTCTTCTGCTGTTGTAGCCCATCCGCCTCAAGGTTGTGTGTGTTGTAGCTTCACAAATGCTTTGCTGCATACCTCGGTTGTAACGAGTGGTTATTTCAGTCAAAGTTGCTCTTCTATCAGCTTGAATCAGTCGGCCCATTGTCCTCTGACCTCTAGCATCAACAAGGCATTTTCGCCCACAGGACTGCCGCATACTGGATGTTTTTCCCTTTTCACACCATTCTTTGTAAACCCTAGAAATGGTTGTGCGTGAAAATCCCAGTAACTGAGCAGATTGTGAAATACTCAGACCGGCCCGTCTGGCACCAACAACCATGCCACGCTAAAAATTGCTTAAATCACCTTTCTTTCCCATTCTGACATTCAGTTTGGAGTTCAGGAGATTGTCTTGACCAGGACCACACCCCTAAATGCATTGAAGCAACTGCCATGTGATTGGTTGATTTGATAATTGCATTAATGAGAAATTGAACAGGTGTTCCTAATAATCCTTTAGGTGAGTGTATATATACCATTTGTAAAGAAAACATTAATGAACATGCAAAACACGTTTTTTATTTCTTATGGGATTCACATTCAACTGTGGGTCATAACAGCACAATCATAAAACAAAACATGGAAACAATATTTTTTTTAAAGACCCCTGTTCAAAAGTCTGCATACCCTTAGTTCTTAATATTGTGTATTGCCCCTTTAGCATCAATGACAGTGTGCAGTCTTTTGTAATAGTTATCTATGAGGCCCTGAGTTCTTGCAGGTGGTGTAGTTGCCCATTCATTGTGGCAAAATGCCTCCAGGTCATGCAAAGTATTTGGTCGTCCTGCATGAACTGCACGTTTGAGATCCCCCCCCAGTGTGGGTTGATGATATTAAGGTCAAGAGACTGTGATAGCCACCCCAGAACTTGGCCTTGTGCTTAGGGTGATTGTCATGCTGGAAAGTCCAAGAGCGTCCCATGCGCAGCTTTCGTGCAGAAGAATGCAAATTGTCTGCCAGTATTTTCTGATAACATGCTGCATTCATACATTTTCACAATATTTCCTGAGCCTTTAGAGTTCACACACCCCCAAAACATCAGTGAGCCACCACCATGCTTCACAGTGGGGATGGTATTCTGTTCACTATAGGCCTTGTTGACCCCTCTCCAAACATAGCGCTTATGGTTGTGACCATCAAGCTCTACATTGATCTCGTCACCACAAATTACAGCGTGCCAGTAGCTGTGAGGCGTGTCAAGATGTTGTCAGGCATATTGTAACCAGGCTTTTTTGTGGCATTAGCACAGTAAAGGCTTCTTTCTGGCAACTCGTCCATTATGATTTAAAAAGGAGCCAAACAACTATGTTTTAATAAATGGCTTCATATGATCACCATCCTTAAATAAAAGAAAAAAATGTTGCATGATCAGTCATGTTTTCAAAATAAGTGTTCCTGCAGTTCCTTTAATGTTGCTGTAGGCCTCTTGGAAGCCTCCCTGACCAGTTTTCTTCTCATCAATTTTGGAGGGACGTCCTGTTCTTGTTAATGTCTCTGTTGTGCCATCTTTTCTCCACTTGATGATGACTGTCTTCACTGTGTTCCATGGTATATCTAATGCTTTGGAAATTATTTTGTACCCTTCTCCTGACTGATATCTTTCAACAATGAGATCCCTCTGATGCTTTGGAAGCTCTCTGTGGACCATGGATTTTGATAGTTGAGATATAACTAAGAAAAGTCAGGAAAATCCTACTAGAACAGCTGAACTTCATTTGTGATTAATCAGAGTCACTTTAAATGATGGCAGGTGTATAATGACTTATATTTAACATGAGTTTAAATGTGATTGGTTAATTCTGAACACAGCCACATCCCCAGTTATAAGAGGGTGTGCACACTTATGAACCCAGGTTATTGTAAGGTTTTTATTTTTCATTTTTCAAAGATTTCAGTTTGTTTTCAATTGAATTGTTCACATTAATAGTCAAATTTTTTTACATCACAATAACCTGGCATTTTAACAGGGGTGTGTAGACTTTTTATATCCACTGTATATTTAATAAGTGTAATTTTCTGCCCTCGCCTATTTGGCTTCATTGCTCATTTATAATTGCTATTTGCACTGTATTTGCCTTCATTGCTCATTTATAATTGCTATTTGCACTGTATTTGCCTTCATTGCTCATTTATAATTGCTATTTGTACTGTATTTGCCTTCATTGCTCATTTATAATTGCTATTTGCATTGTATTTGCCTTCACTGCACATTCCACTTGTAACGTACTGTACACTATACTTAATACCTGTACATTTTCTGCCCTCTTTTATTTGCACTTCTGGTTAAATGCTAACTGCATTCTGTTGAACTGTACTCATACTGTTCAATAACAAAAATTTAATCTAATCATAAGTATGTTTGTTTTCTATTCCTGCCCTTGTCAGTGTCTTAGATGCTCCCTTCTAACCTACAGTGTCCTATAGGTACTATACATGTGTCCTATAGGTACTATACATGTGTCCTATAGGTACTATACATGTGTCCTATAGGTACTATACATGTGTCCTATAGGTACTATACATGTGTCCTATAGGTACTATACATGTGTCCTATAGGTACTATACGTGTGTCCTATAGGTACTATACGTGTGTCCTATAGGTACTATACGTGTGTCCTATAGGTACTATACGGGTGTCCTATAGGTACTATACGTGTGTCCTATAGGTCCTATACGTGTGTCCTATAGGTACTATACGGGTGTCCTATAGGTACTATACGTGTGTCCTATAGGTCCTATACGTGTGTCCTATAGGTACTATACGTGTGTCCTATAGGTCCTATACGTGTGTCCTATAGGTCCTATACGTGTGTCCTATAGGTACTATACGTGTGTCCTATAGGTACTATACGTGTGTCCTATAGTGTCCTATACGTGTGTCCTATAGGTCCTATACGTGTGTCCTATAGTGTCCTATACGTGTGTCCTATAGGTCCTATACGTGTGTCCTATAGGTCCTATACGTGTGTCCTATAGGTACTATACGTGTGTCCTATAGGTCCTATACGTGTGTCCTATAGGTCCTATACGTGTGTCCTATAGGTACTATACGTGTGTCCTATAGTGTCCTATACGTGTGTCCTATAGGTACTATACGTACCACCCATGTGGAATTGCAGCCTCTGGAATTCCCAATCTGCTGTCAACAAAGCAGACTTCTTCTTACCCTATGCTGCCCTTCAATCACTTGACTTTTTGGCCCTGATGGAGACATGGATCACCCCAGAAAACACTACTACCCCTGCCCTTTCTCCATCCAACTAGAGTTATGTCTGGAAATACAGCTCCAGAAAAGGATTTTGCAGGTTTTCCTACTTACAAAGCATGTAGAGGTCTGTAAATATTATCATAGGTACACTTCAACTGTGAGAGACGGAATCTAAAACTAAAATCCAGAAAATCACATTGTATGAATTTTTAATAATTCATTTGCATTTTATTGCATGACGGCTCTCACAGACCTGTTAGTTTTTCTTTAAGAAGCCTTCCTGTTCTCCACTCATTACCTGTATTAACTGCACCTGTTTGAACTCGATACCTGTATAAAAGACACCTGTCCACACACTCAATCAAACAGACTCCAACCTCTCCCCAATGGCCAAGACCAGAGCGCTGTGTAAGGACATCAGGGATAAAATTGTAGACCTGCACAAGGCTGGGATGGGCTACAGGACAATAGGCAAGCAGCTTGGTGAGAAGGCAACAACTGTTGGCGCAATTATTAGAAAATGGAAGAAGTTCAAGATGACGGTCAATCTCCCTCGGTCTGGGGCTCCATGCAAGATCTCACCTCGTGGGGCATCAATGATCATGAGGAAGGTGAGGGATCAGCCCTGAACTAAATGGCAGGACCTGGTCAATGACCTGAAGAGAGCTGGGACCACAGTCTTAAAGTAAACCATTAGTAACACACTAAGCCATCATGGATTAAAATACTGCTGCGCATGCAAGGTCCCCCTGCTCAAGCCAGCGCATGTCCAGGCCCGTCTGAAGTTTGCCAATGACCATCTGGATGATCCAGAGGAGGAATGAAGGTCATGTGGTCTGATAAGACAAAAATAGAGCTTTTTAGTCTAAACTCCACTCGCCGTGTTTGGAGGAAGAAGAAGGATGAGTACAACCCGAAAAACACCATCCCAACCGTGAAGCATGGAGGTGGAAATATCATTCTTTGGGGATGCTTTCCTGCAAAGGGGACAGGAACGACTGCACCGTATTGAGTGGAGGATGGATGGGGCCATGTATCGCGAGATCTTGGCCAACAACTTCAACAAGAGCATTGAAGATGGGTCGTGGCTGGGTCTTCCAGGATGACAACGACCCAAAACACACAGCCAGGGCAACTAAGGAGTGGCTCCGTAAGAAGCATCTCAAGGTCCTGGAGTGGCCTAGCCAGTCTCCAGACCTGAACCCAATAGAACATCTTTGGAGGGAGCTGAAACCTGAAGGATCTGGAGAAGGTCTGTATAGAGGAGTGGGCCAAAATCCCTGCTGCAGTGTGTGCAAAACTGGTCAAGAACTACAGGAAACGTATGATCTCTGTAATTTCAAACAAACGTTTCTGTAACAAATATTAAGTTCTGCTTTTCTGATGTATCAAATACTTATGACATAAAATGCAAATTCTCATAAAATGCATAAAATCTCAAACTCATCCCTTTTTCTGATCGACGCTCTGATGTCACCTTAATGAACTGGTTCCGGTCAGAAGCTGATAGACACTTGGTTGTTGTCCCAAAGGATCTGGTCACGTTCAGCATCTCAGAGAACAAGGCTGTATGTGCACAGAGAGACCCTTTAAGGAGCAAATGCCTCAAAAGTCAGATACTAGATTACAGGAAGTCCAGAGAGGCTCTAAATGTGGATCTACAGGAAGATGAGTCTTTCCAAAGTGTTACTGAGGTGCAAGGCTCAGACCTCAATGACATCATCAAAGGGAATGTACAATGCAACACATTTGTACCAGGGAAAGGAAATGACTTTCTTCAGGGGCGAGAGGGGGGGGACTGGTATGTGGTAACATACCTTGTGGCTTCAAGGACGATGCTCTGGATGGAGGTGCCGGTCATGACACCTTAATGGGGGGCCAGGGTGACGACATCATGATGGGGTCCACGGGTGATGACATCATGATGGGGTCCACGGGTGATGACATCATGATGGGGTCCACGGGTGATGACATCATGATGGGGTCCACGGGTGATGACATCATGATGGGGTCCACGGGTGATGACATCATGATGGGATCCACGGGTGATGACATCATGATGGGGTCCACGGGTGATGACACTCTTCATGGAGAGGAAGGGAACGACACCATGCTTGGCGGCTCCGGCTCGGACACCTTCATTCCTGGACCGAGGTCCGACCTGGTGGACGGGGGCCCAGGGAGAGACACCGTGCTGTACCAGATCATCAGAAGGGACAGGGCGTTTACGTCAACCTGCTGAGCGGAGAATGCCGGCAGGCGGATGCTCAGATGATGGACCAATCAAAACCTCAGAGGATGTAATGGAGATGAATCTGAATGAGAACAAGAAGGATTCAGTAGCCCAGGACAAATCAAAACCTCAGAGGATGTAATGGAGATGAATATGAATGAGAACAAGAAGGATTCAGTAGCCCAGGACAAATCAAAACCTCAGAGGATGTAATGGAGATGAATCTGAATGAGAACAAGAAGGATTCAGTAGCCCAGGACAAATCAAAACCTCAGAGGATGTAATGGAGATGGATCCATAAACTGATACTTTTGGAAACAGTAGAGAGCGTGAGGAATTAATAGATTCACCCACATGGCATTCTATTCAGAAAAAGAAAAACTAAAAGCACTGAATAAAAATCTGCATTCTTATTGTATGAAGAGGCACTATACTAACAACCGCTAAAGTCTGTAACACTCACAGTGGCTTTCATTGAAATATTAACCAACACTCTCCACTTAATATCAAACAAATGTAAGCTGATCTTGCCGTTTTCTTCTGTTAATTGTGTACTTAATACAGCTATGAATACCTAACCACAGCATCATAACCACAGGGAATAGCACCATTGTTTAAAGCAATGTACTTTGTTCTCTGTGTTTTATTTCTGTTTATTTTTAATCATTGTACCTGAATGGTATATTCCAACATGTATACACAAGGCCCAGCTGTAAAAGAGACCTTGGTCTCAGTCTGTGTTCCTTGTTGAAATAAAGGTTTAATAATAACTAATTACCGCTCATATATAAGCACTTCTTGTTATTAAATAAATATTTGTAATCTATGCCAAGAAGAAAGTGTCTGCCCCAGGAACAATCTGTTTGATTAAATACAAATTTGTTGGCTTTAAGAAATTATTTTAAGAACAATTGTGGGAGGTGTTTTGGGGGAATTAGATTGCACTTATGATGAATGCATTCATTTAATAGGGATGCTAACACATTAATTATTCGAGAACCACCAGGGTTTTGTTTAATGAGACCCTTCCACGGCTGAGGGTAGGCAGGACACGAGGCTCAGCAGGAGTGGGAAGTCAACAAAAACAACAAGGTGAGGTACACCGCAAACTGAAGCACAAAACTCAAACAATAAACCACAAAACAAAAAGACAAAAAGGACAACTTAAATTGGGGCTGCTGCCAATAATTGGGGACAATCAAAGTGCGGTCAGGCCCGGACTGTGGCCCCCAGGTGCATAGAGATGCCTAGAAGCACCCCAAGCCAGGATCTGACAGACCCATGGTCCACTCCAAACATATATAACTAAATACACACTTCAAGATGCATTCAAATTAAATATTGATAGTCAATACTGTAATTTGCCTCATCTGAATGTCATGAATTATTTAATTTGCAAGATTAGATCTTTTGGTAAAAAGAACCCACCTAGTACATAACATTCCCGTAACATTCCCTAAATATTCTTCCCTGATTTTTAATAAAATATTGTTCACAGAAATCCATGATTTTCGGTTTTCCAGTTGTACTAAGTTGTACTGAATGTTACAAAAATAATCAAAAACTAAAAGCTGTGGATTTTTGTGCATCCTTCCTCAATTCAGAATATGCAAGTTTCATAGTCATTTAACCCTTTTTCTAAGAGCAATTGCATTTTCAAAGTTGAATCAAATTTTAAAAAGCAAACTTTTGAAAAACTGAAAACTGTGGATTGCAGTCCACCCTCGCCCAATTCAAAATATTTACTTTACAAAGGTGTGGATTGTAGTCAAACTTTAGCCGATTTAAAATCTTACATTTTCACAGTCGTGGAATATTTGACTTTATAGCTATTGACAACAGAAAATGAATATCCAGCGAGTGTCCATAATAAAACTAATTTGACCTCGCTAGCTCAACCTGACTTTAATTTAATAGTCTAATAGTTTTTAGATGTCGTTTGGTTTTATACCTGGACAGAGGAGGTGTCAAGTTAGAAAGGGGGTCTGGTTTCTTCAGTTAGATGTGTGAATTCCCCAATTATTAACAATTTAATCCCATGGGCTTCTTTCTGCTTAGGCTATCAGGCATTGATCTCATTTTGGCCAAATGGCCTGTTGCTAACTTTAGTCTCTGGGATTAAAGTGACTGCACGGAGAAAGACATTTATCTCTGATTTACATAAATGAAAGGGTTTATGGCGCCAATCCTCTCAGTCTGTTTCTATTTGTGCATGGTTTTTGGTGATTGTAAATCCAGTAATAGGAGAATGTTGTTTTATTGTTTGTTCATGATTCCAGCAACCGTGTATTGTTAGAGCAGGGGTGTCAAACCGGTTCCATGGAGGGCAGAGTGTCTGCAGGTTTTCACCCTCAACTTGAACTTGATTGATTAATGAGGTCACTAATTGGTTAGTTTCTACCCTCACCTGTTTGTGTAGGTCTGGACTGGGAACCAATTTAAAGGAAAAACCAAAAACCTGCAGACACCCGGCCCTCTGTGGATCGGTTTGACACCCCTGGGTTAGAGGACTCATTGTGTCTTTGATGTCATAAAACAATGTGTTGGGGGGGAAACTGACGACAAGGGGAAGACTTACTACTGAGTAGGGAGGACTGATGATTGACCAGGGGAGGGCTGATGATTGACCAGGGGAGGGCTGACGCTTAAACAGGTGATGTCTGACTAGGGGAGGGGTGATGTCTGACTAGGGGAGGGGTGATGTCTGACTAGGGGAGGAGTGATGTCTGACTAGGGGAGGAGTGATGTCTGACTAGGGGAGGGGTGATGTCTGACTAGGGGAGGGGTGATGTCTGACTAGGGGAGGGGTGATGTCTGACTAGGGGAGGAGTGATGTCTGACTAAGGGAGGGGTGATGTCTGACTAGGGGAGGGGTGATGTCTGACTAGGGGAGGAGTGATGTCTGACTAGGGGAGGAGTGATGTCTGACTAGGGGAGGGGTGATGTCTGACTAGGGGAGGGGTGATGTCTGACTAGGGGAGGGGTGATGTCTGACTAGGGGAGGAGTGATGTCTGAGGAGGAGGAAGGACAGAGTTCCTGGAGAGGAAGTATAATGTTCCTAATATGGGTGCTGTAGGGCTCCCCACCACACAACACATGCAACTGGAGGTCAACTCACATTTCCCAAAACCAGAACTGATGCAGGGAGGTACAGACTCATTACAGCATGGAACGTTCTATTAACCCAGGTAAATCAACTTAAAAAACAATAACAATTATTAAGGCTTATTGGACTATATATTGTATTGAATATTTATTGTAGGCTATTACTTTGTATATTATATGTTTTATGTCTGTTAGCTACTAACAGAAATAAGATTTAAATAATAATAATGATGATATAATGTTGAAATCAATCAAAGCACATCATATCATCAGCACATTATATCTACCCTAAGTTTCTGTTTGAATTTAACACTGTTCGTCTCAGCATTGATATGTCATGTGTTGAAATGGACAGCAGATGACAGTAGTGACTCGTTAAAGGCTGCGCGTTTGCAGAGAATCACACACCTCGGTCATCCTATACAGCTCCGGAAAAAATTAAGAGACCACTGCACCTCCAAAAAAGTTGAAAAAGAAAGTTTTGAGTGAGGAACAGCTGAGGAAGCGTTCAATTTGCAGTGGTCTCTTAATTTTAACCCTGTTCTTGCTCAATCAATCCGCTTAGCTAAAACTCCCCTGTTAAACATATAGCGTGAGCAACATTAATAACAAAGTTATCGTTGGGTTGTCGTTCTCCACGACAACCCAGTAGGAATGGTTTAATCAGTAGGAATGGTTTACCTGTCATTGGGAAAACGTTTATTACCGGTACATTTGTCAAAAGATTCTGTGTACTGGCTGTACTACGATACACTGACCACCCATGGAACCAACGGTAAATTAGCACTCATCTTCGCTTTGACGATTAATATTTTCTTCTCCTTCACCTCCGAAACAATTGCATTATTGATCCACCCTGATCAAATATGCAGATAGCTGTCAGTACTTTTGTACGCTTTATTTTTGGTTACAGTGTAAGGGGATGGATACACATCCCCAAAGTTCCGCTCCGGCAGTGATGTCGCTGTTTTGAATGATATAAATAACGCAGCGGGTGCTGTATATGGGTCACAAGTACCTAAGACTTGTAGTGTGTTTGCATAACTTTGTTTTTAATGTTTGTGCGAGGTGATCCAAACATTCGTGGACTGTAAAAGTAGAAAAGTTGACTGGTTTGTGCAGTACCTCCATAAAAATGCCAGTGTAGCTGCCATGTTCTAACAATGTTTTGCCCGCCAGGCTGTCAGACCAGACACGTGACTGAAAACTATACACCCACCCAAATGAATGCGTAACGGGGCGCTACGTACATCTTTGACTGCAGACGCTAAAGGAAACTGGTCACTCCTATCTGGCAGCTGAATCCTTAGTAATTTAGCTAACGTTAGCCAGCAATAATGAAGGCATACAGTAATTTAGCTAACTAATAGCGTTAGTGCTAGCTAGCTAGCTCTAACTGGCTACACCCGGACACCTGGGTGCAAATAGCATCTGCCTTTAATGCCACCTCGGGTGCAAAAATCATTGTTGGCCACGGACACTTGAGTGCAAATAGCATCTGCCTAAATAATAATAATAATAAGACAAAAGAAGATGGCATTGCAATGACCATTGGGTTATAGACAACAAACCAAGCATCTCTACTCACGATGCAACAACAACAACGCATCCATTAAAAACATAAGAAAGCAACAACTGGGCGATGTTGTTGCAATCTAGTTATTTGAAGACAAGCTCCAACAATTTACGCGGTGTCTGGTTGTATATTTGCGCTGTCAGTCTTCTTAAGTTAACGCCCCCATATCCCCTTTTATCCTATTGCATCATAGACACGGCGACTACAGAGAGGTGGATCTTTTTTCCCAGCCGGCGTGCCCACTATAAATCCTCGCGTCGTTCTGCGAAAATCTAAGGACGAGGAACTAAGTCAATCAACCTCTTTTTTCCTCCTTGTGTTTAGTAGAGCAAGGAGCCTAAGCAACTGTACATTTACTCACGCACCATCAAGAAAGCGGTTGCACGGACCACTGGTTGATAAGGTCAGTATACCTTTTGTTCTATACTGGACGTTTTTTTTGTCCGTCCGCAGTTTTCTGCTAAAATGGCAAGGTCAGATGGATGCTACTAACGCGTTGACCGGACGCGCTACAAAATGCGTAGCTTTGCATTTTTTGCGGACCGCTTCGTTATCCGATGGCATGTTTCATTTTCGTGAGTAGCCTCCGTTGTGTTTTATGTGGCGCCGGCAGCCCACGCCCGAACCCTCTGGTACGCAGCAGCCGGGTTAAGCTTTTAAGCCCTGAATTTATGTGGGGACTTCTTTTTATGTTCATGCTGCGGTCACGGTTGGTCGATGGCCTGCATTATGTAACCTCGTTCCCTTGTTTTACCCGCAGAAATGATCATACATAGACCGTAAAGGCACGCGATTCATGTGGTGGCACACTGACTGTAACCAATTATTCTAAACGGATTACCCGTTATTTAGTAGGCCTGCACTCTGTTGACCAAAGGCCTTTTATAACTCAGTGGTGCTGGGCTTTATCCTCCTGAATTGAATGCTTCTGTTATATTAATTCAGTGCTTCTGTTTTCAGTGACATTTGGATAACCACCTGTTTCCTGCAAACCCAGGTCTGCCCAGAAGCCTCCAAGATGATGCAAATTAGCAGCGATCCGGCCAGCAACAAGAACTCCCTCCTCAACGTGATGCGCCGCTTCATCGCAGCCGCCAACAACATGGACGAGACCATCATGGTGCCCAGCCTGCTGAGGGACGTTCCCCTGGAGGAGCAGGAGAGCGCGCAGCCGGCCAGGGCCACGGAAAGCAACAACGAGGCGCCCTGCCCTAACAAACAGAGGGACATGTACGAGCACTACCTGCTCCTGAAGTCCATCAAGAACGACATGGAGTGGGGCCTCCTGAAGAGGGAGATGAGTGGCGGGGCCAGCTTCCTGGAAATGGCCGTCAAGCAGGAGCAGCGGTCACACCCCGGGGGGGACTCTGAGGACGAGACCTCCGACCTGGAGGGTCAGTTCCACTACCACCTCAGGGGACTGTTCGGCGTGCTGTCAAAACTCACCGTGCAGGCGGATCACCTCACGAACCGCTACAAGAGGGAAATCGGAGGAGGTAATTTCATGAGATAGGGCTCACATCTGGCTGAACTCGAACTGCTTCGCTTCCAACTGGGAAGTGGTGATCTCTTGGTCTTAGTGTGAGAGCGCAGTGGAATGACCAGAGCATCTACCTTCTGACTTTGATCCTGTGTTGAGTAGTGACCCCTTTACCCCCGCGCCCCCTGCATAGTTCCACTAATCACAAACCAATCTGATTGACACCTGCACTTATTCCTGAACGTGTGAGGTCATGACATCGGATTCTTTAAACCGTGCTTTGAATGTTCATCTGGGTTTGTCAACATCTAATGCTGGTTGGCCGTTTTTGCTGTCATGGTTTGGCGTCTAGTTCACTGGGCCCCGATTAAATTAATAGGAAGTTCCCGTTGTCTTCATTTCAAGTCCTCCCATTTATTTTGAGTCACTCTTATATCTGTGTCTGTAATCCATGTCTTTGTAAATGTCTGTAAAGGTTTAACTGTAGGAGTATTTGGAATGCTGGTTGTTCTGTCCCTCCTAAAGGACACAAGTCTGGTCTGGTTAAAGGGCCTTTATTTAAATAAAGCGTTCTTGTCGCTTTCTAGTCATCCTGAAGATACATGGTGTGCCTTGAATTTTTAACTCATTCAAGTCCTGCTCAGATGTCTGTCTCGTCCACATTGTCTGAATGGAATGGAAATGGCGCCTGACACCCTTTTTGAAGTTGGAAGTATTGTAATGCCACTTTATGTATTATCTTGGGATATTTTAAATCTAATTTTTGTATTGAGCAACTTTAAATAAAGAATTAAACTCCTGTTTGTCTAGCCTTCTGTTTGAATGTCTTAATGTGCGACATTGGAGTGACTTAAGTATGACTGTATCTGATCTTACTAGGTGTAGCTTATCCATATAGCGTACATTTTAATGGGTTCTTTAATTTGGATTTTCTTATGTTGACAGAGAAGCTGTTGTGGATTTCTGGAAGGACTTCAAGTTGACATGTTTTGACATGATCAAACATGAGTACTGATTTCTGATAGCACACTAAAATTACTGAGATCTTCATTCCACTACAGGATCCTTGTGGGTGTGAAATGTGATTGTTCCCAGACCTGCCCAAATGTAATACTGTGCAAGTTTTAAATGTGTTTAAGAAGTGCCGCCCTCAGCCCTGGAACTATAGACATTATCTTGGGTTTGGTGTAGTCCATCATGTTCTAGATAAGTGCTATTTAGATGGAATGAATGCATTACAGTTTGTTTGTTCCGTGACTTGATCCTGGACCATGTCCTCCTGTGGGTGCATGTTTCAGTCTGTGTGATTGCTCAAGCTAATCCTGTCAGTTGTGGTGTCTGAAGGGGAACTGGTTGGTGTCCAGGGGATGTTCTAGTTCTTCTGGCCAAATTAACACTAAAACAACGATTTGGAAAAAATCATGACCATTCTCATAAAATTTCCTCTGCATCAATTCCGATTCGGCTATTTCTGTAAATCATCCACTCAGGATGTACATCACACACGTATCCCTTCCTCAGAAGGCCGTCTCCATCACTCAACCCCTCCCCTTAGCAACAGCTCCACCAACAGCAGCCAATAGGCAAACAAAGCTTCTTTTTTTTTTTAAATCTCTGACAGGCACAGCAGTGATTAAAAGATTGCATTATGGCAGAGGGCTTCCTGGGGTAGCGAGGGACAAGAGGGGGACAGACTAATGAAGACAGCTCTGACCCAAGCTTAGGGTTATGCCTCCCAGATCACAGCTGTGTAAGATGTCCTCAAGTCCCCTCTGCACTGTAGTTGCTCTCAGTGTGTCGTGAAATATCCAAGCAGAAAGATCGCTGTTGCAAAGTTGGTAAATTATTCAGTCCCGTCAAATGAACTGGGTCAACCACCCATTGTAGGACAGCTGGTCAGGCGGTCTACATGAGTGGAAATGAGGTTTCTACACACACTACGACTGTGTCTGTCTATAAGACAATTATTTTAGTCCTGAATATTGATGTAGTCAATGGACTGATCACTCAAATAACAGATAATGGCTGGATCCACGCCATAGACTTTTCTTGAGAAGCTCTGTAGGGAACGGCTACCATCCCACTCCTCACCTGTGATATTCTAGTAAACGTCCTCTGGGCTGGTTGGGGCACTTATCGCCGTGGTCAGTCAGAAGTCTGTGCTAGACGGTTGTAAACCAAAAGTCACTTTCAACAACACTGCAATATTTCTTATCTACATGAGGTCTGTGAAAATTGGCCAGATGTCCGTAATACCCAACCCTTGATACTAGAGTAGAAGTTTTGAAGAGAAGTGATTGGCAAGCGTTCACTTTCTCTCCCTCTATCTCTCTCTGTAAAGAGGAAGAAATGCACTCCAACATGGCCTCCCTCCCCCAGAGTCATTGTGATTTCGACGTGATCACGAAGCCGAGACTTGGCCAGGATCCACCCCGTGGACTGGGCTGTCTCAGACAGCTGCCCTGGCCAGGCCACCTTCACCCTGCTGGCAGCTTGTCAACGTCTGTAACCATTTCTGCTGGCGCATGCTAGATATTAAACGTCACGGCAGAACTACTGAGTCTCTAAGATAACAATCTTTACAAGGTACAGCAGGCTGATGTGTGCCTCAACTGATGATCTGACTTGGATTGGAACTGAAGGTCAAATAAACATGAGATTGGACTTGGGAGGCCCCTTGCTTAGTTGCAAAGCAGTGGTATCTGCCTTTAACTGATTGGCATGGCCATCCCAGCTCTAGCCTGATTCTGCTTTTATCAACTGCTTGCTCGGCTCAGTCCCCACCTCACTATGGAAACAAAGCTGCTCCAAGAGTAAACATCTCTGTACTGAACGTTTGCTTGAAACTTACCGGTGCACTTCAATGAAAAATGTAAGCTCACAGTAACAAACGAGTAAGAGGAAATAAAACCTGTCTGATTTTAGAGGTCCATTGGTCAGTCAGGAAGTAACCGTTGATTCCAATTGGAAATCGTGTTTAGTGCTCCTGTTTGGTATACTGCCTGACTGTTTATTGTCAGTGTTGCTAGGCATAGCTATTATGTTAAATGAATCAAGTGCTTAAAGCTCTGGACTCCCACACAACAACCCACTTGCTTAGTCTGACAATACACGGTCCTGCACAACCAAATGACAAGCAACAAGCTCTGTCAGGTAATAACAAAAATTCCTGGCTATGAGAACATCTTCATAATGGTGAAAGATGAGCCAGGTAACAGAAAACAAAGACAGAGAAATTACAGGGAGTCTCCCTACTTCTCAAGTGTAGATAATGATTCAGGAATTTATTAATCTGGACGATGGCTTTAGTGCCTGTTATTGAGCTGTAGAGAAATGTCATCCATAACCATAAAAGGGTATTTTTCCTATGAATAGTTTACAAGACTTCATGGTTCCAGTTGACTGATTATTCCCCCGACTGTCAATCTAGTTAACTGCATATCAGTTGATGAAACTAAGTTTATTCTGCATAATATGTCAAATCAACAATTTCTCGGCTATCTCATCCATGCTTATCTCACAAAACCATCCCTCAATGCTGTGCTTCCTCTAGGTCAAGCAAGAGAAACCTTCCCATAATAGTGACAAGATGAAGAAGGATGTCTTTATTAATATTATCCCAGGGGGAGGAACTCATTGGTTCTGGTGGTCTGGGAAGCAGCTGTAGGTTCTGTAACAATGTGTTCTCCAGTTGGACAGATCTTGGCCCACTGAGCTCCTTCAGTTTGGCCATACCCCTAAATCCCCTGGCATGTGTCTGTCTGCCATGACACGAGCTGGGCTGGGCTGTACGAGGCCCCTGTAGCACTCAGGTCTGTGTGTGAGTGTGCGTTTTTGGTGTGTGTGGTATTAATTGGCGACTGTCCTCAAGCTAATAAATATTATGTTTATTCAAGAAAGGTAATCGTTATCAAACCTGTCCTTAGGCAATAAGAAAACATCAGTCTACAAGAGAAATCTGGAGTCCAGATTTTGGGGATGTAGAGAGGACAGGGTGTCCATCCAGACCCATCTTCAGATGCTTGGTATTCAATGGTAACACTGCATTAGCCCCTTGGGTTGGTGGGAGCTTGGCCTCTCTTGGCTTGAACCGGCTGTCTGATCAGTATGCTGGCCTGGTGCAGAACCTACAGGCAGGCAAACTGGGATGTTACATAACAGGCGAGTGGGGGTGGAGTCCAGCTGGGGGGGTGGAGCCCGACTGGAGGGGTGGAGCCCCAGTGTCTGGCACGAAGTGTT
Source organism: Esox lucius (assembly GCF_011004845.1). Lineage (NCBI taxonomy): Eukaryota > Metazoa > Chordata > Actinopteri > Esociformes > Esocidae > Esox > Esox lucius. Next base: position 33,538,534 of record NC_047572.1, on the reverse strand, counting down.
TCTCACAAAACACGGGCAGGCCACAGACACACCCAACACACACACACTACACAACACACACAACACAACACACACTACACGACACACACACCAGACAGACCCAACACACACTATATAACCCGCACACACTACACAACACACACCACATACACTACACAACACACACACCGCACAACACCTACTACACAAAACACACACACATAACACACACTACATACACCTTACACTGGATTAAGCTTCATCTGTGTATGTGAAACCAGCCCTAAATGTAAGACTTAATACTTATCTTTAAGGTAACCCCAAGCGTAAAAAGAGTGAAGACTGGAGTCACTAATGCACCCCCATACCATCATGGATGCTGCGCTGATAACAAGCCAGATGGTCCCTCTCATCTTTAGCCTGGAGGACGTGGCGTCCATGATTCCCAAAAATAATTAAACATTTTGATTCATCAGACCACAGGACAGTTTTCCACTTCGCCTCAGTCCATCTTATATGAGCTCAGGCCCAGAGAAGGGGGTGACGGTTCTGGATCTTGTTTATGTATGGTTTCTACTTTGCATGGTAGAGTTTTAACTTGGGTTTGTGGATGTAACGGTATTCTGTGTTCACAGACAATGGTTTACGGAAGTGTTCCTGAGCCCATGCAGTGATGTCCACTACTCTACTACTGGTGTCCGTTTTTAATATATTGCTGTCTGAGGGGTTGAAGTTCATGGCCATCCAATATTGGTTTTCAGTCTTGTCCCTTGTATACAGATATTTATCTGGATTCTCTGAATCTTTTCATGATATTATATACCGTAGATGATGAGATCCTCAAACTCTTCGCTATTTTCTGTTGAGAAACATTATTCTTAAAGTGTTGCACTATTTGCCTGCGCAGTCTTTCACATAGTGACAAACCCCTCCCCATCTTTACTCTTTTTATACCCAATCATGATACTGACCTGTTGTCAATCAAGTGAATTAGTTGTGAGATATTCCATCAGTTTATTTTTTTGCATTACACAACTTTTCCAGTCTTTTGTTACCCCGTCCCAGCTTTTTTGAAACGTGTTGCTGGCAAAAAAAAATGTATGTGGGCATATATATTTCAAGAAACAAAAACATTTCTCAGTTTCAACATTTGATATGTTTTCTTTGTACGATTTTCTATTAAATATAGGGTTTAAATGATTTGCACAACATTGCATTCTGTTTTTCTTTACATTTTACACAGCATCCCAACTTTTTTGGAAACAGGTTTGTAATCTAATCTGAGGATAAGGAAAAGACAATGACATCGGCTTTGTTTTGAAACAACAGCCCACTCCAAACTCTAAAGGTCTGGAACCTCCCTGGAACCTCACTTTTCTGCTTGTAAATAAGGGAGGAGGCCATGTCTGTCTTTTCCAAACCTTTAAGGGAGAAGGCCATGTCTGTCTTTTCCAAACCTTTAAGGGAGGAGGCCATGTCTGTCTTCTCCTTTAAGGGAGGAGGCCATGTCTGTTTTCCCCTTTAAGGGAGGAGCCCCTGTTTGTCTTCTCCTTTAAGGGAGGAGGCCATGTCTGTCTTCTCCAAACCTTTATATGTTTTCTAAAAATAACCAAATACAGTACAAATAAAGAAGACTGCTGTGACATTCAGCCAATCAGAACAAATGTTCTCTGAGAAGGCAAGTCATAAACTCTCCATTTCCCCGTCCACAGGAAGTTGTAAAGCCTTGAATGGCAAAGTTTGGAACATAAATGGGTATTTACAGTACCATTCAGTACCATTCACCATGTACTGTACCATTCTGATCCATTTACGGCGCCATTCACAATGTACTGTACCATTCTGATCCATTTACACTACCATTCAGTAACATTCTCAATGTACTGTACCATTCTGATCCATTTACAGTACCATTCAGTACCATTCTCAATGTACTGTATTATTCTGATCCATTTCAGTACTGTTTAGTACCATTCTCAATGTACTGTACCATTCTGATCTATTTACAGTACCATTCAGTACCATTCTCAATATACTGTACCATTCGTTTCCATTTACAGTACCATTTAGTACCATTCTCAATATGCTGTACCATCCTCTGTACTGTATGGTGCTATACTGGGCTATGCTGGGCTACACTGGACTTGTAATATATCAGTCTACACTGGACTAAACTAGACCTGAGGTCAAACTTGAAATGAAGGCCGAATCAGACCGCAAAAGAAAAATTGGATAAAAAAATTATCTACTGAACACGTGCAGACATTTCAGTGCAACCATCTAGCCAGGGTCAATTACAATATGAAATCTGATGTGGCAAGATCTGTGACTGGCTGTTGCCCTCCCTGATGAGTCCCCTGACCTATTTAGCCCTCAGAAGCTCAGTGCATGTGTCTGTTGACCCCAAGATTAACTGGCCAGGATTTATCTCTGATAATGACGAGAAACAGTGTCATCTTTGCATTGCTCAGCATAACTCTGTGGCGTTAAGAAGAAGCATAAGTGAACCGTGCATACTAGGCCTTCTGTGGGGCAACGGCCTTTACTTTACGTGCACAACATCATATTCTCTGAAGCTTTTTGATGACATCATGAATGAATTAAACAGACCTGAGTCAAGAGGAGGAGCGCAGTAGAGCTGGTGTGGAGGCCCCATCAATTGGGCAAAGTGATTCAAACAGTTTCCTTCATCACCTTTCTATAAACAGCAAAATGGAAAGATTTCCATTAAATTCCCAATATAAATAAAAAATCCTATTTGTAATGCACTATCAATAATTCCCATTGAAAACATGAATTATCAAGTTCAACCCACAAATTCACATACGAAACAAAGAGATCTCTGTGAAGAGTTTGTAAAGCTGTCATGAAGGCAAAAAGCGGCTACTTTGAAGAATCTATAATAGGAAATGAATTTGTTTAACCCTTTTTAATAGTCTTCACTATTACGTGGAAAATAGTAAAAATATAGAAATGCCCTTGAATGAGGTGTCCAAACGTTTGACTAGTATTATATGTGTATTAATCCAGCAGACACACTACCAAGCAGTGTCTTGGTCTCAGTCTTAGTAGAATGTTGCATTGAAGCTATGTAGCATTTTTAAACACGTGTATTGTGTTCTGTATTTGTTATCTCCTGCTGCTTTTCCAAAATGTTATAATACAAGTTATTTTACCATTCAACTCATTCATGTTCTGATTTGTTAGATTCACATTCCTTTTCTTAACTGCAGAAATTGTGAAATGAAGAGAAGAAACATCTCGATAAAGGTGTCCATTGTGGCATATTTAAGATTCTAAGCAACATGAAGTGAGATCCGTAGCAGAGTGAGATGGCAGGTCGTTTTTTTTATAAAATGGGTGAAGAGGGAGAATCCAGGCTGAGCATTACAGACCCGCCAAGCCAAAAGGACCTCCCCTTTGTGGGTTTCAAAGATGACCGTTGCATAACCGAAGGAAAAACCCAGTGAACCCTGAGAAAGCAGGCAAAGGAGAAGAGGAATTGGGGTAGAGGAGACAAAGAAGCTCAATGAACATTTGGGAGAACAGGTTTCTCCAGAACAATATTACTGTAGGAATGGAAAAAGGGTGCAGCAGCAAGATTTTTAACGTGATGCTTATATTTTTAGCAGAAATTAATGTTTTAAATGTAGTTAATTCTTGATTTGTTAATGGCATTAACGGTATTACAACATTGTCGCAGTTAATCTTTTCTTTGCAGACATCTCAGTGTCAACGTGAGGAGAAATTAATTAATACAACAGTCCATTGTCCCGATCCTTCTAAATCCTGACTGACCTATTGAGGCCATCTTCTGTACAAAAGCGATCCATTCTGCGTGTCTTTTGTGTCAGCAAGGTCTGAATATTACGAACAATGACGAACCACTGTGCTCTCGCCTTTCTTCCCCTTTCAGTGGATGTCAACGAGTTTCGCTTTGCATGGTCCGGTGCCCTGTTTGGGTGGAGTTTGAAACGTTCTTAACATCCCATTGGTCCTTAATAGACAACTCCGCCCCCCCTGGGCACTCCAGGCCATGCACGACAAACGTGCTCAGTATGTCATGTATAGACTTGCCCTCGTTTTAAACCAATCGGAATTCCCTGCCCTAGAACAGACCGGGCCAATGAACTCAGCGGGATCCCAGAGGCTCGGTAATTTAGTGGTTCTCATTGATGTATGATGTCATGAGAGTCGACTTACGAATTACAATAGTGATAACATTTTAACTTCATTCTTATTTATAGAAAATGTATTACTTAAAATGTCAAAAGTAATATTAATGAATAAAATCAGACAACAACAATCAAAGCTGTATGCAAGTGTAATCAGGTCCAGGAGTGAATAGTCATGTAGGTCCTTGGAAGCTCTTTCTGAAGAGCTCATTTTGTAGCCGTGTCTGAAACACGGCCGGCGACTCTACTGCCTTGAGGCTGACTAGAGTCGCGCTCCACGGCCGAGGAGTCACATTCACAGGCAACCAAGCATCCAGCCAATGACAACCATTCAGATGTCCTCTGTGTCGTTGGTCATTGCGGCCAGGAGATCGAGCCCTGGTCATGACATGCTGATTGCTTCGCTTGTCTCGCAAGTGGTGGAGCAAATTTCCTCAGCATCATCTGGGGGGTTGTTGGAGGACGACTGTTGCCTCATGCTCTGGCAACTCCTTGTGGTTGGTTGGATGCCAGCTAACCCAATCGTGGATGTGTGTGATGAGAAACAAAATGGCTCGTCGAGATGGGCTTCGGAGGATAGGTGTCAATCTTCGACTCTCATGACAATGCCATCTCATTTTTTTCCTTAATTTTCACCGGTTTTCTAAACAGTTGTTTTGTGTGAGTTGAGATTTAGGGTTCACTCTATTGAAACAGAAATATCAAGAAGGAAATTATTTAACTCTTGCTCAGCCAGACGGTGCAGAAGAGTAGTACTGAACGTTAGTAGGCTTGGTGTAAACAGTGTGTACAGTACAATGTAAAATGGGGCCCCTATGGAGATTGATGTAGTATGAAGATTAATGTTTCAGCCTGATTCAGGCTGTTGAATCTGTATTGAATGTACAGTAAACCCCCATACCCCCCATTTCAATTTTATTCTTAAATTATTCTTCTTACTACAACCACTGCACCTTTTACTTTCCATTACAAAAAAGTCGAAAAGGAAGGTTTTGAGTGAGGAACAGAAGGGTTAAAATTAAGAGACCACTGCAAATTGAACACTTCTGTTCCTCGCTGAAAACGTTCCTTTCAACTTTTTTGGAAAGGAAAAAATAGGTGCAGTGGTCTCTTCATTTTTTCTGGAGCTGGTCTCTTCATTTTTTCCCAAACAGTCTTTCACAGAGTGGTGAACACCTACCCATCTTTACTCCTGAAAGACTCATCCTCTCTGCGATGCTCTTTTTATACCATAATGTTGCCCATTGACCTAATAACATCTGATAATCCAATAGGTTTCGTTTTTTAGCATTACACAACAATTTTGAAACGTGTTGCTGAGCATACATTGTCTCTGAAACTATGTCTCAGGTTCAACATTTGATATGTTGTCTTTGTACAATTTTTATTGAATATAGGGTTTAAATGATTGCACATCATTGCCTGTTTCTATTCCCATTTTATGTAGCGTCACAATTTTTTTGTAAATGGGGTTGTTTTTCATGGTGAAATTGGTTTTATGTTGGTACATATTTGGAAAGAAACATGTGAATCAGAAATGAGTTGCTTGCAAAAGTATTCAATTCCCCACACAGAAATATTTGGCAGAGCCACCTTTTGGTTAGCATGAACCAGTGTTGCACAGAGTGTCAGAGTGATTTTGACCCATTCAAGTTGTTCGGGTTAGTTGCTTTGATGCTTCTGGAACACATTTTTCAAATAGAGGCCACAGGATTATGACTGGATCATTGTAGAACATTCACCTTTTGGTTCTTGAATTTTGCTCTATCCATTCTTCCTTCAATGTCAACAAGATGCCAAGTCCCTGCTGATTAGAAGCATCCCCACAGCATGATGCTGCCACCCCCACACTTCATTGTACAGATGGTGTGTGTTGAGGCATGGGTAGGGTTAGGTTTGCACCACGTATTTCGGTAAATTAGGCAAAGTAGGCAGCCGCCTATGGCCCCAGAAGGCTTAGAGCCCCGTGAAAATTCAAACTTTAATACAATTTAAAATATAATAATACATTGCTTTTGTAATTATTGTTTGTCTTAAAATCTGATTTAGTTGCTCAAAATGACTGAATTAAATCAAGCCTTCTAATATATTATTTGTTTCAGACCTAACCCCCCCCCCCTTTTTTTTTACTGAAGCAGACCAAAAGGCGTTAGGTAGCTTAGGTAGCAGTGTAGTGACAGTGAAGTGACAGTGTAGTGACAGTGTATTGACACAGATTATAATCTGTTTCAGGTATATGTCGCCCTCCCAGTAGACAGAGCAGGAAAGGTGTAGGATAGTGAGAAAAATTAAGGTATATAAATGCACTTGATCATGATTAAGAAACTGTAGGCCTACACTCAAACAAAATGGCTAAATGCTTTGTATTTCACTGTAGTCGTAGTTTATAAGGCAGTATGTACCCTTCAGATAATTCTTTTTTTATTTAACTGATTTACTCTACTGAAAGGGTCAGGAACACAAGTGTCTTTGGAAGTGGCAGTTCCATTCAACAAGAAAGAATGAAGGTATGTTCAAAATGTTGCCTTCATGGCTTTGATAAAGACAATAAGGTAAAAACGATGTTGGGGCCTCAACCAATCTCTGTCTAGGGACCCCAAATCTATATAACCGCCTCTGTTCCTACATTACAGCTGGGTCACTTTTCTGATTTCAGATAGTCGTTTTTGAGGAATGTCTTCTCATTAGGGCAGTGTCTTTCACCTTTGGAAACCAGCAACTTCCACAGAACATGGGGTTGAATACTTTTGTAATATATTTCAGTTAACTGCTTAAATAACTTTTTAGCAATTTTGGCAAGGTGAGGGTGCACAAAGTGCTAAATGCTGGGGTGTCAACTGTCATAACAAATTTTCTAAGGAATGCTATCAAGGCTTAACTGTAGGTCAACATTTCCTGTATTACATCCCTAGAAACCTGCACCATCCTGGCAGGTGATCCAGGTGCCTGTAAAAGTAATTTCAATTGCAGCAATAAAAAAAAAAAAAAATGTTCAGTCTGCACTGAGCAGCTTACAGTCGGAGTCCAGCCACAGTGGGAGGAAACAAAAACCCTGCACGTCCTCTGGGACGCAAGACTCTGTGTTTAAAGCCCCACTCACGCTCAAAGCCGCTTGCTGGGTTACATCAATGGACGAGTTTAACCCCTTCTGAGTCCTCCAGCTATACAACTACACCAGCACAATGTTTACTCACTGGTTCCCTCTGGTGGACAGCAAATCCTCACCGCACTCTGGAGTTAATGGTGTTACTTGTGTTGTGTTCCTCTGACTCTCTGACATGCCAGTAGGCCCCATCTTAAAATCAGCAGAGCAACAGACTGTGGAAATCTTAGTACGCTTTGTGAGGAGAAAAATGAATACCTCACCAGTGGTACTTTACAATCATGCTTTATTCTGGTTGATTTCTTAAAAAAGAATCAAATAAAAGGTTAACCTGTTTTAATAGCACTCACACAAGCAATACATTGTCCTCTAAACCAAACTAGCTGTATTCCAATTTCTTCATAGGTATTGAAACTATAGTATTTCTTTACATTTCAGTCTCTTCATCTTAAATATCATTTATTGGTTTAACGTCAAACAAAAAACTTCATTGATTGTCAACACAAAATGTAGCTTAGCACCAGTACAATAAAACTGTACTTTTGCTTGATAAAATACTGTTTGCAATAAGGAGAACAAAAAACCTAATCTCAGGAAGGATAAAGGGATCCTTGAATGTACACCTCAACAGAAGCACCAACCATACAAAGCAATTTCTTTTCATAAATTGTTTGTCAGATACACAAGGTCAAATATATTAATGACTATTAAATTAAGCACAAACGACAGTGTAAATAAAACGCGCTGGCCACAGAGCACGCCGTAGTCCATAAGTAACGCCACGAGGAGGACGGAGGAGGGATGAGCGAGGCGCAGTAGGAGGGTGGTCCCCCGCCTCCCAGGAGTTACGCAGCAAAGGTTCCCCTCAGAACAGAGGACCAGAGTACAGAACGTGTGGCATTTCCTGCCGCCGTTACTGAGAGTCATCCACGGACTTCTACTGTCACTCTTACTGAAGGGGAAGCAGGAGTGAAGAACTACAAACACACGTTTCCATCCACTGAATCTGTAAACAAGTATTAATTCTCAAGTTCAACAAAATCAATTAATGATCTAAAAGGTAGAAAACCCATAGATACGTAGACTGTGGGATAACACACCAAAGATACTTGGTATATTCATGTGCACTGCAAAATGAACAACAAAAGACCAGCAACAAACAACTCTAATGGCTAACTACCTTTGAGCTCCCGAGTGCTTGTATGGTTGATTCATAAAATCGATCAGTGTTCTATGGTTTTGTGAGCTGGACAGTGTCTGTGTGTGGTTTCTTCTCTGTGAAACTCCATGTCTTCTAGGTTAATGAAGGTACCATCCTACCACTGGTAGCTGGCCTGGCCATAAGCCTCTTAGCTGCACACGAGATCACCAAGGTAAAATTATCTCCCACCCAAAAAAATTTGCTTTCCCTCATGACCAAACAAACGGAACAAAACAACACAAAGAAATCCTCAACCTGATCCATCCTTACTCCCACAAATACATTACGACCAAATGTGTTCAACCGGGTGGAAAGATATTCGTTTTATTCCCAAACATGTAGAATAATAAAAATCGGGTTTTCCGGAATCCTGAAAAATCCCTACAGATTGAACCTGAAAGCTAATCTGGAGCACCGAGCACCTCCTCCCAAAACCATGCACCTCCTCCCAGAATCAACATGGTCGTCATGACCTCCGCGTCTGCTGAATGCGGAGGTCCCAGGTCACCGGTGAGGAGTGTCCTTCCCAGGGGCGGAGCCAGAGGACTTTTTCACCAAATCCACAATCATCGTTACACAGTTCCTACCGACAGGGTTTATTTTGATCTGCTCGTCGCCGTCGGAGGTCAGGGGTCGGAGGTCAGGGGTAAACTCAAGGGACATGTAGGGGAGCAGTTCAGATGAAGGGGCCGAGACGCGGGGGGCTACCGGCTGCAGGGCGTGGCCGTATCCGTCCTGTCCCCTTCGTCATCCTCCTCATCCTCCCGGAGAATGTGAATGGAGGAGCCCAGAAGACCCTGGAGCTCCGGAACACAGCGGACCAGTTCCACCAGCCCCTCCCCCTCCTGCAGCTCGTTCTCCGGAGGCCGTGCGGAAACTAAGCTCACCTGGCTGACTGACACCTGCCTCCACAGCTCTGCCTGCGCCAGGCTCACCACCTCCAGGTGTGGGTACCGAGCCCGGAATATCCGGGAGGACATCTTCAGCCGCTTCAGGACGTCGGTCAACAGGAACCAATTGCAAAAGCTGTAAGGGACAAACACTTGGTTTTTATTTGTGCTCATCCAACAGGCTGATATAAGGAGTGGTTTGAAGGATTTAAAAAGGTGGTTCTGGGTTTAAAATGGCAAGCAGGAACCAAAGTATTGGAGAAGCAGGGAGGACGTGTGTGAATGTGTGTTAACTCACCCCTGGGTTAAAGACACTTGGACATGGTAGCAGGGCAACAGCGGATCAGAGGAGAATTCAAACAGGAGACAGTCCATATCAGAGTCTCTCTCCTCCCTCCCCGCTCTCGTCTTGTCGTCCTCCTCCTCCTCCTCTCCTCGCTGGGAGAGCAGGAAGTCCCAGCATGCCTCCTGGCCAGTCTCTGAAAAAACATTTATTAAGGTAAGCAATGGACAAACCTATAATCACACGGGGATAGGCTCCTTTCTAGGTTCCTTCAGAGTACAGCTCCTTTTTCTAGGTTCCTTCAGAGTACAGCTCCTTTCTAGGTTCCTTCAGAGTACAGCTCCTTTCTAGGTTCCTTCAGAGTACAGCTCCTTTCTAGGTTCCTTCGGAGTACAGCTCCTCTCTGGGTTTCTTCCTAGGTTCTGATCCAACAAGGGAGTTTATCCAAGCCACTGTGCTTCAATTACTTGCTGCAGCTTGCTTTTTGGAGTTTAAATGATTTGAGGTGAAGGGTGGAGATGGCTATGTTGAAATAGAAAATGTTTCATTATTTATTTGAGACTACATCTATTTAATTTATTATGTCAAAAAGTTTCATAGAAAATATTCATTGTTAATTCAGTACTGTTGTAATTGTTTTCATTTAAAATTGGACGATTAATCAGTATTGGGTTTTTGGGTGGCCCAATAATTGTGTTCAAATATCATAATTTGTCGATGTCTAGTTTCCACGGGAACACAGATAACGATCAGTGGCTTCCTGAATAGTGGAACTGAAGAGCTTTTCACTCAGATTTGGTACCCAGAGAAGAAAAGGTTGGGAACCGTTTTTTCACTGTGGGCTTAAAGCTCCCCCTAGTGAATGTATCTCATAATAACCACCACTCCAACCTCCTGATCACATGTCCTAACCCTCAAACAAGACAGGAGTGTTGGGAAAGTCAATGTTAGGAAAAATAGTCAGGATCCTTACCAAACACAGAGCTGCTGTAGAAGTCCCACGGCACACTGAGATCCTGGTCATTTCTCCCTTGTAGGTCTGTGAAGTATTCTGAAACAGCATGTCCAGGGACAGGTTAAAACCACCAAAACCTTCCTGGTGTTCTCTGAACCGAACAGACTGATCAATACTTAAAATATCAAAAAGCATCAGGCGACGATGTGACGACAAGATTAACTAAACACCTAAATCCTCCAATGACATAGATTATGTAGTGACATCATACATTCATTCATACATTATGTAGTGACATCATACATTCATTCATTATGTAGTGACATCATACATTCATTCATTCATTCATTCATTAATTCATACATCATTCATTCATACATAAGCACATTTTAATGTATCCATTTATAGGCCCTACAACACATTTAGAATATTTAAGATTTCTATTCATACTGTGCATATTCCCATTTTTACATCATTTGAAATTGCTTCTAGTCACTATTGTTATGTACATTGTGTATTTTGTGGAAATATTTTTGCTTTATATATTTCTTAGTTACTATGTAGATGTCTCGTGCCATGTCACACAAATCACATTGTTCAGAATGACACGTCATTCGTTGCACTTGACAAATAAAATACTTTGACTTTTTAACTTTGACCTTTGTGTGACACGTCAGATTGGGGTCTAAGGGCAGGAGAGGTCAGAGTACCTCTGAGGAAGGTCTTCATCCCGGGGCTCTGGGCCAGTTTCACCGCGGTCTGGCCTGAGTAGGTGGCGAGGTTGGGGTCCGCCCCGTGGTTCAACAACATCCACACTACGGGAAGGTTGTCACTGGCCACAGCGTCATGGATCGGCCTGGACAAACACGACACGCTTTTATCAACACAACCTAAACTACCTCACAACACACATACGTGTGAAGGCTGCGTTCAAAGAAACGTAACAAGCCCGGAATCCAAGCCGTCTATCGCAGACATGAGTGGGGTGTCCCGTCCCCTCCCAGTCCCAGGCTTCATTAAGTGGAACCCACTGTGTTCCGTCCCCCCCAGGCTTCATTAAGTGGAACCCACCGTGTTCCGTCCTGGGCGCTGCAGTTGACATCCGCCCCGTGTTTCAGCAGAACCTGGACTATGTGGCTCCAGCCTCGGGAGCAGGCCTCGTGGAGAGCCGTGTAACCCGCATTGTCACGCCGGTTCACCTCCCGAATGTCCTTCTCCAGACAGTACAGAACCACTTCCTGCAAGAGTCACGCAAACAAGCCGGACATTCAGCCACCACGACAATGCAGAGCACCAGACAAAGGTTTGGACACACCCATTAATCTGACTGGTACTGCAGGTCTGCTACAGGCACCCATGTGTAGGTTTTGGGTTTAGAGGTCGGGGTCTGGTGGGGGGGGCGTGTCAACCACCACACCTGAGCAATGTTTGAGGAATAAGTACTGAGCTGAAATGCATGCTGGGTAGCAGTACCTGGTACCCCAGCCGAGCGGCTCGTTGCAGCAGCGTCTCGCCAGCGTTCTTGTTGACAATGAGCCGGCGAACCTCCGGAGGAACGGGCCTGCTGCGAGGAGACTCGGGAGCTCCTCCCCTCCCTGAGGTCCCCTTCTTACTAGCTGGAGGGGAAGACGAGCTCTTGGCGGCGGCCAGGAGGCCTGCTGGTTTCTTAGCGTCAGGGCTGTTGTCATCAGTGGCCGCTGAGGCAGGGTGCTTCCCCAGGACACAACGCTTACTCTTTAGCTGCAAAAAAAAAAAGAATAAAAAGAGATACGGGGTAGTGAGGGATTCATGTGTGAAGGAGTGTCACTGTAAGGACGAGCCGCCCCCTCCTCGGCTTCAGGGGATCAGCTGCCAGGACCCAGTGAAAGAAGAGTTGTAGTAATTATTTATGCCACAAGGGGGCAGCACAAGCCAAGCTTTAAAGCTCAGCACCCCACCATGTCTCTCACAACAAGGATCGGTCTGATAGGAATCAGACCTGCATATCTGTGTGATAAAAGGTCTCCCTCGTCCTACCTTCTTCGGCTCATCGGTGTCACTCAGGTGCTTGCTCTTGAACTTCCTCTTCCCTGATGGCTTGTCGCTGGGGTCCGGGGAGGTGTTGTTCTCGGACTGCCGCACCGACCCTGAGCGACCGAACAAAGGCCTCTTGGGACCAGGCTCTGGGCTGGTGCCACGGCTGGTCAGAGTGGCGCTGAGACGCGGGTACAAGCCTGTCCTCAGATCTACAGCAACACAGAAAAGATTCACTCAGGGGTTACAGTGTGTTAGGTGTTATTTTAACGTGTGGTCTCACCGTGAGGACAGACAGGCTCATATGGAGCTACAGAAGTGTTTTTTTTACAACACCCTGAAATGTATGAACAGTTTTTATAAAAGGACATTGGTGTATGGGTGTCTTCTCATGTGTTGTACAGAGCAGGGGATTGCCAGGGTCATTGTGATGTGAGGTCAGAATAAGATGAAAGCGATTCTCAAAAATATCTACACACATTGTGATTCAACACCTTGATTTCTTACTCTCCATATGACTTCTGCCAAATTAAGATCTGGACCAGAATAAAAACAGGTAGACAGAGGTTCTCCTCAGCACTGTTCAACCAATCCAGTAAATTAAAGTAGAGGGGTTAAGATGGAGAGGTGCCTTGTTAATGTCCAACAGGAGACATTTCGTCAAATACCCTCTCATTCCATTTCCCCACACAGCAGTAATATCTGCATGTCTGGAATGGACGCAGAGAGGAAACGGTTAAACTCATTCATGGAAATAACATTAGCTGTCGAGGGCTACATCACTATGGCGTGTGTTCGTGTCGCAGCATACCGCTCCAAAGTGCAATGCAAACGGGCCCACAACCACACACCCTCGTGGGAAGGAAGGTCCGGGCCAGGACCCTTCGAGCTCGAGTCGAGTCGGTGCCAGGTCTGGTCTCTACAATCGAATTGTGGTTGTTAGCTAGAGGAGTGCTCTCCTTCATGCATGTTGCTTCTGGCTTACATTCTGCTTGCACGGGTAGCGAGACAAGAAGCTGCACAGCTTGGCTGGATGCCCTCGAAAGGACGCACGTCCCCATCTTCAACTCTCACTAGGCTGCTTGAAGCAGCGGAGATGAGGCACGGCCAGAATCACAAATCAGTTACCACAAAAGTTGGAGAAAAAAGGGAATATTTTAAATTGTAATAAAAAAGGGAAGTAAAAGAGCTGTATACAAATCCATGAAGGAATAATAATATTTCTCTGCTAAACTGGTACAGCAAACTAGCGCAATAATGCTACTTTGATATTGTCAAAAGCAATGCAAAGAAGTCTTAAAAATGATATCAAAATAAATCACAATCGGTTTCCTTCCCATCACTAGTTTTGCTGTGGATGATGGCTGATGGAGAGAACAGTGAGACAGAAAAGGCTGATAAAATCAAAGGCCCGTTGAAGTGGACATGCCCTCCATCTCTGCTGAAGTGTGCCATCCAGAATAAAGGGTGATTAATGGGACCAAAAAGGCTGACTTCAGGCATGAAAAACTATCCAACTCTTGTCTATTTCTCAATTTGAAACAGGCGTGCGTTTGTCGGTTCGCAAATGACGTTGATAAGTCACTTCCTTTCGTCAGATCCTGCTCACGTCTCCTGGGGAGGATCAAGGCTGCTCACTGAATCCTTCCGTATCCACACAGTTCTCACAGGATCACTTGTATTGAAAATGTAGTGATGGTAAGACGTGGTAGTATAACAGAAATACGTCACTGATCAAAAACTGAAGCATTAACTGAACTGGTCTGATGTGCCATTTGTCAGTTAAAATGCTATTTGTGCATTTTGTGAAGTCAGCCATTAAAGTAAGAGTGCCCTCCAAACTTATTGGGACGATGACACGTTTCTTCTTCTTTTGACTCCATACTCCAAATGTTGGAAAATCCAAAAGTGACTGTGAGGTTTAAGTATACATTCTCAGCTTTTATTTGATGATATTTCTGTACCTACTGGTACAAACCCTATACAATCAGCATGCCAGGTGGTTCTGGTTAGTCAGGGAGGCTCCATCCAATCAGGCACAGAAGACCTGCCAATGTCCAGTCTTGATTCTCACCTTTGATTGTCTGGTCTGCTATTGGTTGTCGGTCTACATGAGGACTAGAGTTGGTAATGAAAGTTGTGGAAGCCGTTTCACAAACAAATTAATCAGCAACTTAGGGAAAACCTCAGGTTTACAACAGTTTGGTATATCATTAAAGAGAAGGAAGGCGCTGGTGAGCTCAACAGTTGCAAACAGGTTGGTGGATCGTGGAATACAGTGGATGACTAAAGAACGCTCATCACAATGGAATTTCTCTTTTGTAAAATATCAAAAAAACGCCCCAGAAGGTATGGGTGGTTGTGTCAACCACAGAAGACCTTCAACAGCAAAACTACAGAGGCTACACTGTAAAGTACAGACCACTAGGTCACCTCCAGAGTACTGGAAAACAGTTGTGATGACATGAACATCTACCAGAGTGGTAACAAGAGGAAAGCATAAATAGAAAAAGGAAAAGCCTGAGAATCATAACATACCACCTCATCAGTGAAACATGATGGAGGGGGTATTATGGCTTGGGCATGAATGGCTGCCACCGAGACTGGCTCACTTGTCTTCATTGATGATGCGAAAGCTGACGGCTGTACTGAAGTGTAGAAGTGACATGCCTTAAAACTCATACAAGGCATTGACACCAAAATTACTGCCTTAGCAACTAGGGAGTTTATCAGGATCACCACCAAGTAAAACCTCTTAACTGGCTCTGGCAATATTCAAAGGTAAAACCAAATTAACACGGCTTTCATTTGCTGAAGATGAAACCAATAGAAAAGCAAAAAGACCTCAACAACATCAAGATGTCTGCAGTACAGGCCTGACAGAGCTTCTCCAGAGAAGACACCCAGCATCTGGTGGGGTCAGTGGGACCTCTGACAGTTTTTGAATGAATACAATATGCAACCAAAAGTGCTTAATTCGGACATAATAATTGGTACCAAAACTTTTGGTTCCCTGAAATAGGTGGAATATTTATAATGTGCTGACATTTCTAAATGGAGAAATTAAATACTCTCAATTAAACACTAAGAATCCTTGCTTAAAACATAGATATTGTAGGGTTTTAAATCAAAATATAGTTGAAGAAAAATATATAAATGCAGCCACATTAAAACTGTCATACTACATACAGATATATTCAGTCATTAAACTACATAACTCTGCCTTGTTTAAGACCTGCAGAGACATTAAACACATCTTATCAAACCCTAAACCGCACTGTCTAACTCCAGGTAAACTGTACCTGATCCAGCTGGAGTCCCATGTCTGGGTGGGACCTCTCTCCCCTCCCCTTCTCCCCCTCTGTCCTTGGCCTTCTCCATGATGTACTCCCCATTCTGGTCCTTGGCCTTCTCCATGATGTACTCCCCATTCTGGTCCTTGGCCTTCTCCATGATGTACTCCCCATTCTGGTCCTTGGCCTTCTCCATGATGTACTCCCCATTCTGGTCCTTGGCCTTCTCCATGATGTACTCCCCATTCTGGTACTTCTTGCTTCGGCAGCGCGTTCGTTTTCTCCGGGTGGGGTTGTCTCCCTCAGTAGAGGGTGCGGTCCTGGTCTTGAAACGGTCAGCCTTCTCAGGGAGGGGGTTGGTACGCGGTCTCCCCCTGGGCCGGCGAGCAGGCTGGGGGGGAGGGGAGGCTGGGTGGGGAGGGGATAGTGGAGGTGGAGGAGAGGGAGTGGTGAAGCCCCAGTTCTCCAGGCGAGCCTCATCCCCTCGTCGTCTGCACCTCCTCAGCCTGGGGGTGGAGCCATCTGAGGATGCGAGCTCCTGGCCGGTTCTGCCAGGACTTCTGATAGAACCCGAGGTCTCCAAGCTGAGTGGATTGGGGAGCAGAGTGCCACTGGTACCTGTTAAAACCAAGTCAAAAACAGACTCAATCATTGTGCTTCAAATCGATGCAGACAGAAAAATCCTGATAAAGAAGGTCTGAAATACCTGTGGCTAATGTGGAATTTTAAGTTCTACACTATTCTGCATTGTAGAAATTTAAAGATGTATTATGCACTGGGTGTGACAGTTAAAATACGAATTGCATTCAAAGTTGTACCATGTAAGATGTAGTATACAAACAGGAACTCATTTTGGCTCATCTGCACCACTGCACCAGTAAATTTCAAAGCTTTAAAATGATTTATGATTCTTAGCCTCACAACATGTATAGAATTGAATGACATTAGTTTTAAAGATTCAACAAAAACAACTCTCTCCGCCCCATGACAAACTGTGTAAAATTGCAGAAAAATCCACACGGAAAATGACAAATTCTCTCTCCTTCGTCAAGAGGTGAGCAATTAAAATGTTCCCAGGGCCAAATACATGGTTTGTTCAGTTACACAACACCAAAGCCATTGTAGAACTACTGGCAGGTTTTTTTTCCCTCATTAATGTTTGGTTCTGATTATGAAGAGGCCCCTGATGATTTCACTCTCATACCATCATAAGAGATTGAGGACCAGTACCTGGTTTGTAGTGAACAGCTTCGCTCTCAGGGTGGCTGCTCTTCTCCCTCCGTGTACTCTTCCTCTCCTCACTGTGTGGGGTTGATTTAGCCACTGACACGCTCTTCCTGTCCTCACTGTGTGGGGTTGATTTAGCCACTGACACTCTCTTCTCCTCCTCACTGTGTGGGGTTGATTCAGCCACTGATACTCTCTTCCCGTCCTCACTGTGTGGGGTTGATTTAGCCACTGACACTCTCTTCCCGTCCTCACTGTGTGGGGTTGATTTTGCCACTGACACTCTCTTCCCGTCCTCACTGTGTGGGGTTGATTTAGCCACTGACACTCTCTTCCTCTCCTCACTGTGTGGGGTTGATTTAGCCACTGACACTCTCTTCTCCTCCTCACTGTGTGGGGTTGATTTAGCCACTGACACTCTCTTCTCCTCCTCACTGTGTGGGGTTGATTTAGCCACTGACACTCTCTTTCCGTCCTCACTGTGTGTGGTTGATTCAGCCACTGACACTCTCTTGCCGTCCTCACTGTGTGGGGTTGATTTAGCCACTGACACTCTCTTGCCGTCCTCACTGTGTGGGGTTGATTCAGCCACTGACACATTCGGCTCCAGTGCAGTTGAGTGTGGTTTCTTCTGTGAAACACATATAGGACACAGTGAATGCACTAAATAGGTAATTCAGCCAATTGATCATAAAGCTTTGAGAGCATTTGAAGACAACATGTAAAAGTTATTTTTATCTCAGTCAGTAAAACTGAATAATAATAGAATAAACAGACTGCTGTTTTGATAAAAGTGACTGTTATTTTACAGACTCATTATAAATGTGGACAAGTCAAGCCTGTTCATGTAATAAACAACTTACATTTTTGGGTTCTTTCTTTCCTGGGGGGATCTCCTGGTCTTGTTTTTTCTTCCCGGGTACCACAGCCTTCTTTGACAGCTCCAACAGAGACTTTTCCTTTGCTGGCTTCCTGGGACTAAGGGGCTTCTTCTGTTTGGAGACAACAGGTTTTGCTTTTGGGGACTCCTCTTTGGTTCCAATAGGCTTCTCCAACTCGACAACCCCTGGACTCTGCCCAGCGAGAATGGATAAGGCAATCCCCTCCAATTTAGCACGGGGCGAGAGACCAAAATGAGAGCTACTCTCCTCCTTCATTATTCCCCCCTCCAACTCCTGAGCCAACTTGCTGTCCATGCTGTATCTTGCACATGAACCGATGCTTCCAAAGGCATGTGTGTTGCTGGCGCTCTTTGCAGAGACCTGGCTGTCTTTGCCATCTGCGAGTTCCCCCAGCTTCATATATTTCTCAGTACTCTTTTCTTTAGGTTCCGAGACACACAATTTGTCCAGTTTGTTCATAACTAATGTGGATTCGCTGTGAGAGGAAGGTCTTTCTTTGTTCTCCATAGATCTGTAAGGTGGACATCCAAAAGCAGCCGTCTGGGGGAACAGTGTGTCATGGCCCGTGGGCTGGTAGTTCACCGCCTCAGGCCTTCTTGATGCCACAGTTGCCATATGTCTGTATCCCTCACCGGTTAATGCAGTCGTCTCCAGAGCTTTTTGCTTTACTATGGACTCAAGGTTGGAAAGAGGGGATTTCGTTCTGTCCCACTTCTCATCCTCCATTCTGGACGGACTCTGACGTGCAATCTGAGATATGGGGTCTTCAGAACCTGGTGCCCCCTTGACCTTGAAAGTACCTGGACCGACCTTCCTCTGGACTGAAGCCCCTTGGTGCGGCAGAAGGGCCGGCTGTTGCCACAGAGGCTTGATGACAGCGGGAGGGTATTGGGTCGCGGCTTTGATAGTTCCAGATTTCTGCTGTGAGTATGAGTTGGCCGAGCCGGGCAGAGCAGTGGCGAAAGCCCCTTTGGAGGGGCAGCTTTGTGTTACCGCTGGACTGGTACTGGTTGGGTGCTTAATGCCGTGCACATGCTGGTTGCCTTTGGTCATGAATGACGCCTTCTTCCCCCTTGAGGCCAGCTGTTCCCCCTGGTCAATAATGGAGATAGTCTCCTGTCTGGCGAAAGTCTGAAACTCGTCCTCAAAGGACCCCTTCCCATCTTTGCTGCGCAGAGTCGAGGCAAGTATCGGGCTAGCCACACCGACGTAGGTTCCCGGGAGGTTATTAATGGAGCCTTGAGAGGAACCTCTGACCCAGGATGAGTTGGGTTCCAAACCCTGGTGATTCAGGGGTCTGCTGGTCGGTTTTGGATGGGTCCCATTTCTGTGAGTGTTGGGCAGGATAGGATACGGAGCAGCAGACCCGTAAGAGCCAATTTGGGACCTTTTTGGATGGAGGGAACCTTTCTGACGCCCCTCGTTATGGAGAAGCTCTGCGGTGGCCACAGGGTTCGGAGGGCCTTTCACCGTCGTCTTCGGCCTCTTTGACTTGGCGGACAGGTCAAGGGGCACGTCCCTCGGCTCCGCCGGGGAAACAACAGCACGGTCGTCTGCCGCGGACGGACCCTGGAGCTTTAGAAACCCCACCGATGTCTTGTCTGCAATGCAGTGGCGCGGAGGGCCTTTCTCCACGCGGTTCTGCAGCCTCGCCTGTGTGGTGATGCCGGCCAGCGCCGGCCCACAGCAGAGCGTAGCAGCGGGGGACAGTGTGAAGCGGGTCGGTGGTGCCGAACCTAGCGCTGGATGCTGGACGGGGATCGCGATGGCTGGGGCCGCCACCCCGGTGGACGCGGCCGAGGTATGCTCTCCTTTGGAGCTCTTGTTGCTGAATGTAGAGTTACATCTGAGTTTGGGCGTGGGGTTTTTCTTTTCGGGCGCTGGACATCGACCCGTGGAAAAGTGATACGGGTAGGTCCGCAGCAGGGGTGTGACCCCGGCGGCGACGCTCTGCGGTTGGCTCTCCTTCTGAAACTGGCTGGCCGTGGCTTCCCTCAACGCGGCGATCTGACCCAACGCAGGCGGCAAGGTGATTTTACAGAGCGAGGATGAAAAGTTTGTGCTGGGAAGGAAAGTGACGGGCTGGCCCGGTTTGAACAACGTCGAGCACTGAAACCCAGCGGGAAGACTAATCAGTGACTGGGTCTGGGCGTGTGGTTTCTGACCGGACGTCACACTGCCGTGACTCGGCTTCACTGGGTCCTCGGGGCTGACCGTGGTTCCGCACGGCCACTGGTGTGTGAGAAAGGCCCCGGCACCATCAACCTTGGGTTTGGGGACCTCTGGCTTATTGTCTGTCCTCTGGTCAGTGCTAACGAGGGGAGGGCCTGACGCTGGGGCGTTGTTGAGCTGCTGGCAGGCGGGGACCACCGGGCAATGGTTGAATTTGCTCTGGTCCGAACAAACGTTAACTGGTGTCCTACAGTCGTCCGCCGTGGTGGTTCTGTTTGGCTGAACGAGGGGCACATCTCTTCGGAGCTCCGGGGGCAGCGTCTGAGGGGGGTTCCCCACCATGCTCACGGCACCAATCTCTTTACTTACCATGCCTCCATCCCCTACATTCACTGGACTGGGATCCACCTGGACAACATGAAAGGCACATTACACTCATGTTCACTGTTCCTGTAAATATCCCGCCAAAACTAAAGCACCACAACCCTACCCAGGAATTGCATATGTCACTCAGGCAGTGTTCATGCATGGAAATACCTGCATATGCGTTTCTTTAACTCAACATTCCTCTGTTGTTGTTGACCTCAGGTCTGCAGCAGTGAGGTGATCTTGGATGTCAAACGTTATTCTGTCAAATGAAAAGATAAGGCGTTATGATCTGCGATTAACTCTTATTCATTAACAAAATACAGTGGTGACTGCTTTTCTTATAATACATAACCTTCTGAAAAAACACATATTGCATTTGTTTATCATGAGGGTTCATTGGCTCAAAACACCTGAAAACCGGTCAAATGATTCAATATTCTCTGTTGCCATAGAACAGCCTGGACAAGCTTTAGTAAATATGTATTTTAAGACAGTAATTAAACAGCCTATTGCTGCACCAGAAAACACACCGAAGAATGAATCCAGTTTGTCATGTTGGGATGGTCAATATGTTTTTCATATATTGGGAGGGGTTATCATAAAATTGCATTATCGTTTTTTAGTGTGAAAGAGCAGCCTGACCAAGAGCGAGTCACATTGTCCTCATTGAAATTATGCTGGTAGGTACATTTTAAGTAAAAATTTAATATTTTTGTTATATTTGTCTTATCAACATAAAGGCATATTTGTCTGTAACTTTCACTGGCTCCAATTTTAAATGTTGTATTTCCACTATGAAGAAGTTTACTTGAATTATGGACATAACGACAATAAGCCAGAAGCTGATTCTTCACCCTCTTAACCCTGGGAAAGGAGCTTCAAAGTTGTAAACCATCGTGTCGTCATGATTCCCCCTCACTGTTCCACGGATGGACGTGGTCAGTGCTGACCAAGCCAAGCACGTTGCAGCATACTGGCTGAGACCACGGAGAAGTCGAAAAAGGAGAAGCAGGTGGGGGAAGGGGTAATACACGGTTCTGAAATCTGCCAAACTAATTCATGCGGCCTGAACTCTCAGCTCATGTAAAAGATCAATCTGAAGGGCAGCAAGAACCTGAGGAATGACGCCACATACTGAAATCCACATTCTTAACCGCAGACAATCCATTATTCAATAACGATTCCTAAAGTTCTCAAAGCACGTAAAAACAACTCCAAACGCAAATTTAGCTTATTTGCGCCTTGACCATGATGCCCAAATTCCGAAGTAAACAGAGCACAACTAATAAGACTAGACGACAATAAGTATAATTCCTGCACAATAATACTGTATGAAAATGCCAGTATTCTTAGTGAATAGCAACTTAAAGAATATAGCTGACTGAAAACAACACTACAAATTATCTCGGACCGCGGACACGCGAACACTGCGAAGAAAGGTAAACGCCTTGGACGACTACAAATGGATCCGGAATAACTATCCACCAACAAATGTCAGAGCAATTCACAAGGGTGTAGAGATCATTGTAGTTCACGAAACAGACTCCGTACCGGAAAACCTGAGTGACAGTCCGTGTAGAATACGTCTCTCCGCTGAAATAGGCAAACATGGGATGAATATAGTTGCATCTGCCGAATGAGGTTTCTGCATTTATTATCACGTAACCTCATGTTGCTGCTATTGCTTATTCTGCTAGTTTGTCTTTGTGCTGCAGACACGTCGTCTCCTCCGCTAAGTAACCCACTGGAATGCTATAGATGCATATTAAAATTTGTAAATTATGTTTTCCTTTCTATTGCAGTCTTCTTGCACACCATAAAAAGTCCCACATGTGCCAACTGTAATGAGGTGGTATCCCAAACCTATTCGGTGTACGTATAAATGAGAACAAATAATCTCCCTCAGACTCGACAATACTTGTTCTCGGTCAACTGACTGCGCAGCCCGGAGCCTACATGGACGAAAGATAGGGATCTGAGTGACAAATCTATACATTTGATGATACTGGAAATGTAGTCGATGAGGTGGGTCGTTACATTTCAACTAATCAAGAAAATAGTTCGATCTCAATAAAAGCTACATATTCATGCGAAAACTCTGAGCAGCCCACTCGCCCACTGAGCTGGCGAACAGTCGAACCATAAATAGGAAAGGACGACAATTGCCTCTCAGGTGATCAGGCTGTCCAAGACAGAATACACATGATCAAAATGGAACCAAATTTACCCTTCATATTTTTTTTACAGAGAAAATGATGTAATAAGCCTCAGCACAGAATGACAGATGTGTGGATTTCAAATATCTTGAATGAAATGACTGATGAGAATTTCCTTTGCCTTATCGAACACTCACATCGTTAATCCGCACTTGCACGATCCGTGCAGAATGTGGCCAACTAGCCTACCGCCACACATGTCAGGGGATAGCAAATATTCCGGAACAAACATTCCAAACTCCAACGATCCTGATTTCAACAATCCATTGCCCATTAGGTACAGTGTCCATTACGCATTAACCTGATAAATAACATGACTGGAAAGACTAGTTGATGATATGTTGGACTGTTGAATTGACTGATTTTGATTGTAAGATATATATAAATATATACAAATTTATATTAGTAACTGAATGTTTCTCTGGTCAATTTTTTTTGATTAAAAGTATTTCAGAACTAACACATGTTATGCCAACATTGTACACATAACTTGTTGTTGGACACTGTAACGTAGACCATGCCATACATAAAATAACAAACGTTAAAAAAAAAACACGAACAATTTTCTGATCCCTGCGCAGCAAAGTCTCCGTGAAGCCAGTACTGGTCTGCATTACAGCGCTACACAGTGCTAGGCATGTTTAGACAGGCTAGTGTATTTATCTCCGGCCGTGCGACACAAAATGTTGATTTTACTGTCTCATCGGCCCTTGCCGAACCGCTTCTGTGTTCAAAGACATGCACGAGTCAGACCCGAACCGAGTCTTCTCGTCCCTGATACTGAATTATTCGAAAGGTAATTAGCAAACATGATAACGATGTCAAATGACACAAACAATTACAAACCCGTTCTTCCAGAGTATAAATGGACAGTAAATGTCACAGCTCCAGCAGGAATCAAGTGTTTCGTTCTTGTCGGTTGCTGTTCACTAATCTCGACGAATTTCGGTTCTGAAAGTCCGGGGGGGGTTCGTCAAGACAGTCCGTACCGTATCTCGGTCTATGGTCTGGTGGGAGAGAGGGGCAGAAGGTGGATTCATAATATGGGAATTGTAGTGTCTGGTTACCCACACCCAAATAATGCAAATCACGAACAGGAAGAGTAAGGACTTCACGTACCAGAATGCAACGCAGTACTCCAGCCGCTCAAGGGGAAAGGGGGGATCGCAACGGTGCGCTAAACTGAAAAAAGCTTACCGAAGTAACAAAGTAAAAATTGACATTTTGATAATAAAGACACTGAGTTATATTGAATGAATACACGAATAACAATAAGTGATTATCCAATTACTGTTATTACCCATGAGGGTGCCGGTTGCCTTATGGAGTAAAGCCGGCCAACAAAAAAGGAGAGGTAACGTTTAGTCTAGAGCAGCGGAATGAACACGAGGGGACCAAGATCCTGGCAGGTTAGTGAACGGGAAATACTTCACGGTCTAGTTATGTTTCGGAGTCCGCATCATAATCAGAAAAACTAACAAGTCATTATGGATGTAATGTTTGACCCATGGGCATAACAGTATTTGGAAACACACAAAACATTTGGTGAACAAGAATTAAGATGTCTGTAAAGTGACATTACATCACCCTCTACTCCACTTGACAATGCTTTTACCTTCACTCCTTTTTTTTCTCTCACCTTTGACAATCAGGCCTCAGATCAATTTGTACTTCAAGCATTCTTACACTGACCTCCGCCACTTCAGAATAAAACCCCAGGTCCTTCCTATATTCCAGGCATCCTCTTTCAATTTCCATCCCCTTCCCAATCACAATACTTGAACTGAATTTACACAGTCATAATATTTCTGACCTTTGGCCCAGTTATCTGCAAAGGAGCTGATTTAATTGGTCGAAACACCAGTAAGTGGAAAAACATGGGAATAAGTGCCCGTGTAAACAAGCCTTGCTAACTGATATCGAGAAATGCATCTTAAGACACTGGTCTTCCCCATTTAACTTGGTACAGTTTCTCAATGGTTATTTTCTCTTGTCTCTCTTCCAAACTCTTCACATTGACTTTTGCTGTCCTACCAACTCCTCCACCTCTTTCATGCCATTTTCCCTTCTGGCTGGAACTTGTTCATACAGTCAAAGCACAACCTATTAGTCCCTAAATCTGGTTATGTATTTTATCATATTTCTTATCAATGTGTACATGCGTTTTATCTGGTAGATAAATATTCAGAGATTAAAGTCAATTTCCGAGGATGAATGGTTAAAATGAATTCAAACTGTGTTTCATGGCCGACACATCAGGGCAAATTCCAAATAAAACTGAAAACGTTGACCTGTACAACACAAGTCCGGGTGTCCTTAGTTTCTTTGCACCTAAACCAACTGCTCCAGTTTTGTAACGTGTTTGAAGCCAATGACAACTGTGATGTTTACGAACATTTACGTTCTTGACATCACTCTAGAGTTCTGATATATGCCAAGATGGATTTCATTTTAGAGCGGTATTAGATTTCAAAATGTCAGTGTCTTATCTGTATTTATTCATTTGAAACATGACTCCCAGTCCCCTTCATAGAGAAGCTAAGTGTCTACATTCATTAGGCCATAATCAATTTTCCTGTTTTTCTCGTTTATGTTTTTTTTTTTTACTAACTACATTCAACAATTTATGGATTTTAAGCCATGAAATATTGTATAATTCTCAAAAAAACGTGATATTTATGACTTTCTTTTTGTGTGCACAATGTGTTGAGTTATTCTGCTGTTTCCTCATAAAACTGAATAATAATGACAGCATGTTACTCAGGAACTCCTTCTTATCATGACTAATGCATCTCTACACAATAAGAATTTAAGAAATTGTAGGAGTTTGTGCAGAGTAACGCCCAAGTCCTGTGAAATTATCATTTCAAAATCAAGTTCACATTTCACATTTGGGTCACATTTCTATTTTATTTGTATTTATTTGACCTTCATTTAACCAGGCTGAGCCTCGTTTCAAGTCAACCAAACGTTTGTATGACTACTTATTATGCTTCTAATCACTCCTCTTAATATATGCCACGTGTTAATTAACCATTAACAAAGCATCTTTCAAGTAAGCTAACCATTTAGAGCACCAATTAATTATTGCTAATTAAGTGGGTGCCATTGGTGTTCATCATGGTTAGAGGATTAGCCTTTCCACCAATAGAAGTGGTGGCAAGTTTCAATGAGTGTCAAGGTATCGAACTAAAACCTACATTTAACTTTAACTTTACCAGTCCTCAAAATATACTGGAATGTTTTTGATGATATGCAAGCTGAAAAACCTACACTCACTGGCCCCTTAATTAGGTATACCTGGGCAGACAACACTTTTTCCCTTCACTTCAAGGTTGGATCCAACCTTTAACCCTGTGTTGTGGGTTCAGCTATGCCCTTCTGCACACCATTGTTGTACAGACAGGTTATTTTAGTATTTTAGCCTTCCTGTCTGCCAGAATGAGTCTGCCCATTCTCCTCTGACCTATCAATAACAGGGTGTTTTCACCCACAGAACTGCAGCTACTGGATGTTTTTGTTTATCACAAGATGCTCAGTAAACTCCAGACTGAAGGGTGTGAAAATCCCAGTTCCGCGGTTTCTGAGATGCTGGAACCACCACTTCTGACACAAACATCATAATATGGACAAAGTCTGTTACATCATCACGCATCTTCCCGTACTAACGTTTGGAGGAATCACAACATAACCTCTTGACAATGTCTGGATGTATACTGACCTCCAGCCACGTCATCCGCTTTTTGGCTGTTTGCGTTAACAAGCAGGTGTATCTAAAATGACCTGTGCGTGTTTAATTCTATTGCCTTGCAAGGTCAAACCGATTAGACAACCGATTCGACGCTGGGTTGTTTTGCTTAATGCTTAACCACAATTGTATAGCTCAGATCATTTCAACAGGGCAAGCGTTCATACAGCCTCCGAGAGAATGAGAGTTGGCACATCTGGCTTTACAAATTTCGGCTAATAACAGGCCGAAGCGAGACTCTTACCCAGGTGCTACAGTGGTGAAAACGAAGTCGGCTACAAATCATCGACTAGTGAAAGACAGACATTTGAGGTATTATATATATATATATAAGGTCTAAATGACAGGTAGTCTAAAGTAAACAAATATGTGTATTGACCTATTTCCTCACTGTCTACCGGCGTCGGCCGTTACAGCACAAACACTTCATCCCACACTCGTACGTCTTTAAACTGTTTCTCTGGGGTCTCGCTGAAGGTAGCTATCCGTGTGTAGGATTATTCGCCCATTGCCCAACACCCTTCACTCGCGAACTGCAGTAAGTGCGTGGCATCCGCGGTCAGCTTAATCGCTGACATATTTTCAAACATCAAAATAGGGCACATCACGCAGTAGGGCCCTACAAATCACACCACCCGAGCTACAGAATAACACGCCAGATTTGTAATGCAGCTTCCTATCGAGCATAAGCGGAACCTGGTTGTCGGCAGTGTCATTGTATTGTGTCTGAGCTGGGGTTACCCAGAGACCTCAACGAAAGCAATCCCGGCAGTGACCGGCTGCTCCGAGCTTCTCCAGTTATCAATTAGTTTTTTGTAACTGCTACAACAGCGGACGTCTAAAGCTTGAATAGGCCTAACTTAAATACCGTATTACTGATTTGTACACTTCGGTACACGTTAGACTGGGGATCATAACAGGCACACTTATAACGGCAAGTTTACAGTTAATGATGCCACAATGTTTTGTTGGAGGCCTTGTGGAAAAGACCGACGTTCCCTTGCAAAACGGGGCTTATCGGCTACTGAGTGGCCTGCATTTAGAGTCGGTTTAAGAATTATTCTAACGCCTCATATGAACAGCCGAGGCCTGGGGTAGTGTTACTAGAGTAACCAGTACAGGCTACCATATTCTCCATGTCCCGTCTGAGTTCGCGGTTGCCATTACTTGATATAATGTTTACGTGGAGAATTAAGCAAATCAGACAAAGCATGAAATATGTCACCACCAACTACGCAAAATCACGACGATTTTGTATCAGATGTGAGTAAAAGGAACGGACCACAGGCTAGCCAATAGGTAGAGGCAGATAAGTTGGAGACGATGCTCGACTTGGCAGGTTGAGGATGCCACGATGTGTAAACTCATGGCAGATGGAAAATACTGTTTTAATGAAATACGTTGTAAGTACTGACGTAATGTATTTTATGGATGTAGCAGCCTTAGCAACATATAATATGAGCCACCGCATATTGAGACATGATTTCACCACAAGAAACATGTGACACGTTTATCCTGACACTTGGAAGACGTCTGTAAATTACCAAGTGCTTACATTGTATTCCGTTAGTCTGGTCTGTTGTGAGCTGTACATTGATTTAAAAACTTTACTGTGCAAAAATATTGACAACAAAGTTTGGTCGAGTTGACTGTTGCCCTCCATGGCGTTGTGCAATGCCCCCTCCAATGCCCCCTGGTCGCCCGTCCGCCTTTGTTATTAATCGCATGGTAGCCTGTACGCCGCCTTACCTTGCGCTCCAAACTGCCCTCTCAAAGCTGGCAAATACACCTTTTCAAACCACAACAAGTGATTTTTGGCTACTTGGTGGCTTCTGTTGGGGCTCACGAATATGATATTGTAGTAGAATAATTCCAGAGTGAAATTTTGGCTTCTCCTCGCGATCTTCCCTCATCGCCCGTTTTCAGACCGCAGCAGCTGGAGATGAAAATCGCGTACCCTGGGTCCTAGCGCCGACATAGGCCTACAGGTGAATAACAAGTTGTGAACGTAGTCGAGCCCTTTATTGTATAACTATACATTTTCTTTCAAAACATGGGCATCTTTTAAATAGTCAATTCACGTTGAATCACACATTCTAGTCCATGAGCCAAATCTCCATTTAACAGTATATTGACTTGTGGCGACAATGTCTGATAACGAATGTTTTTGATGGTCTACGTTGGGAAATGTATGAGCGAATGCAGCAATGGTAGCTTTCTCCGTGCAGTCAATGTGTTTAATCCCTCCATCCTATTCATTTTTCTCACAGGGATATCACCCTAATGTCAGTACATAACAACGTATTGTTCCCTTTTACCCTGTAAATATACTGTACATAACTGAAGACATTAGGCTACATCAGTCACAGGTATCAGTCAAGTCTACAAAAAATTATGTTCAACCGAAATGTGACCTTTAACCTCTAGGGTACATCAATGCATGGTGTTAAAGCTAGAGTCCTAAATTAATTAATTTAAATAGTAATAATGCACTGCCTGTAGCTGATGAGAAGCTTAGGGAATGAGTGTCGTTGTTTTAACCCTGTTTGGCTGCTCTATATTGTTTATTCATATTGACATTGTTTACAAAAACTGGAGTAGAACAAGCTTACTTTATGTGTTCTGTAGTTGTAATTTGACAGTCAAACAAAGCTCAGGAGACAATAAAAAGTTATATTCTTTATGAATAAATGTGCATATTGATTTGTTTTTCAACTTTTATAAAAAATATTGATTCAGCATCCAGGAATTCAAGCTTTAAAAAGTGAATAATGATACATTTGAAACTTACTCTTGATAAAATGTACTTCCAGTAATTATAATATAACTTTGAAAGCACCAAAGTGCTAAGAAAAATATTTCATATATACAGGGCCATCACAGAATACACAAGGAATTCAAACTATATGCTTTCCCAATATGATCGCAAAACAACCCAATACCATGTTACTGGACTTTATCTCTATGAATTATAGTTGAAGTATGCTCAGAAATATCCTAAAATCTTTAAAGTCATACAGAATACACAACATCAGGGCCCAGGTGTGTCAGGTATGCAAACATTTTAATTATGATTAACATAATGTACAGATTTATTTTATGAATATATGCTAAAAGCTGGCTTAAGAATTTTGTTCCTGAATATGTTATGATTGCTAACTGCAATATTTTATCCTCCAACACGAAAATGGCTTTGTGCCCATGAGTCATCATTGATGTGAGTTCATTATATACAATTTTATCCTATCATAATTATGTGCAATCCTAAATAAATACAATGTCGACTGTTTCATTAAACAAAGGACTAGAAACTTGCCAACCCTTATGCCTGCAAACCATTAAATATACACTGTTCCAAAAAAATTATGGAACAAGTAATCATCACAGTATAAAACCAAGTCAATTAAACTTTAGGGATATCAATCTGTCCAATTAGGAAACATAAGTGATTGTGAATCAATGTCCACTGTTTTGGTGCAAATGAAAGTGAAAACAGGAACGCTGGAGAGGTCACAGTAAGATAACCCCCAAAAAGAGAATCGTTTTGCAGGTTGTGGTCACAGAAAATTGTTCTCTCCTTAACCTTTCTGAGTGATTATTCGCTAGTTTTGCATTTTGGTAGTGTCCTTGTCACTACTGGTAGCTTGAGGTGGTATCTGCAGCCCATTTAGGTTTTACAGGTAGTCCAGCTCCTCCAGGATGGCACATCCATACGTGCCTTTGCAAGAAGGTTTGCTGTGTCACCCAGTACAGTTTCAAGAGCATGGAGGAGATACCAGGAGACGGACCGTTACACGATGAGAGCTGGACAGGGCCGTAGAAGGGCATCAAACCAGCAGCAGGACCGGTATATGCTCCTTTGTCCGAGAAGGACCAGGAGGAGCACTGCCAGAGCCCTACAAAATGACCTCCAGCGGGCTACTTGTGTGCATGTTTCTGACCAAACTGTCCGAAACAGACTCCATGAGGGCCCGACGACCTCTACTGGGAACTGTGTTCACTGCCCATCACCGTGCAGCTCGATTGGCATTCGCCAGAGAACACCAGAATTGGCAGGTCCGCCATTGGCGCTCCGTTCGCATCACAGATGAGAGCAGGTTCACACTGAGCACCGGTGACAGATCTGAAAGAGTCTGGAGGCACCATGGTGAACATTATTCTGCCTGAAACATCATCCAGCATGACCGGTTAAGCGATGGGTCAGTGATGGTCTGGGGAGGCATATCCTTGAAGGGTCACAGACCTCCACATTCTAGCCAACAGTTCCTTGACTGCTGTTCGGTACCAGGATGAAATCCACAGACCCATCGTCAGAACTTACCCTGGTGAAGTGGGCCCTGTGTTCCTCCTGGTGCAAGACAATGCCTGGCTTCATGTAGCCAGAGTGTGTAGGCAGTTCCTGGATGATGAAGGCACTGATGCCATTGACTGGCACTCACGTTCCCCACACCTGAATCCAGGAGAGCATACAGGCACATGGGGGCCATACACACTACTGAGTCACATCATGAGCTGCCGTGATGAAATTCACGCAAGTTGGAACAGCCTGTGATTTAAGTTGTTCACTTTGATTTTATTTCAGTGTGAGTTTGAATCCAGTTCTCAGTCGGTTGGTGATTTTGGTTTCCACTGACCATTATTACGTCATTTTGTTCTCAACGTTTTTTTGATCTTTAATAGATTTAGTTCATCAAGATTTTTTTGAGCTGTGAGGTTAATCTAAATTAGGATGTACAGTTGTGCTCAAAAGTTTGCATACCCTTGGAAAATTGGAAATATATGTACCATTTGTAAAGAAAACATGAGTGAGCTGGCAAAACACGTCTTGGAGGAGACTGAGAAAAGTTAGTAGTACATCCCTCATATCCCCCAGCACAATAATATAGCAGCGTAACACCTTGGAACTGAGACGGGGGGGTCCGGCAACATTGTGGCCCTACCCGGGGGAGGCCCCGGACAGGGCCCAACAGGCAGGAAATCAATCCACCCACATTGCCAGGCATCAACCAAAGGGACACCCACCAACCGCAACCCCCCTGAATGAGGGCCGAGTATTGCCAGCAGCATACAGCCTAATTGCACAAGTGCGTAACAGAGAGACAACGACAAGCCAGTGACTCTTCCCCCGAAAGGCATTGGAGGGAGGGCATCCCAGTGGCGACGAGAGCCAACCTGGCAAGACAGCAAGGGTGGACAGTATCAAGCCTTCTGGTCACCTTCACGCCCCCGGGCCAGGCTACACCTAATTATAAACCGTGCTGTAGAGATGAGTTTTTAGTAGACACTTGAAAGTTTGCACTGAGTTTGCATTTCTAACCTTAATTGGCAGATCATTCCACAGTAGTGGAGCTCTATGAGAAAAGGCCCTGCCGCCAGCTGTTTGTTTAGAAATTCTAGGTACAATTAAAAGGCCTGCATCTTGCGATCGTAGGTAACGTGTAGATATGTATGGCTGGATCATTTCAGCAAGGTAAGTAGTAGCAAGTCCATGTATTGATTTATAGGTTAAGAGTAAAACCTTAAAATCAGCCCTAACCCTAACAGGCAGCCAGTGTAAGGACGCCAGGACAGGAGTAATGTATTCAAATTTTTTTGTTCTAGTTAGGATTCTAGCAGCCGTGTGCAGCACTAATTGAAGTTTATTTATTAGTTTGTCTGGATAACCAGAGAGAAGAGCATTGCAGTAATCTAGTCTAGAAGTAATGAAACATGGATTAATTTTTCTGCATCAGTTTTTGATAGAAAGTTTCTAATTTTTGCAATGTTTCGAAGATGAAAATTAGCAACTCTTGAGACATATTTTATATGTTCTTCAAATGAGAGGTCAGGGTCAAGGGTAACGCCTAGGTTTTTTACATTCAACTGTAGGTTATAACAGAATGGCACAATCATAAAACAAAACATGGCAACAAAGAAAAAAAGTCTGCATACCCTTAGTTCTTAAAACTGTGTATTGCCCCTTTTAGCATCAATGACAGGGTGCAGTCTTTTGTAATAGTTGTCTATGAGGCCCTGAGTTCTTGCAGGTGGTATACCTGCCCATTCATTGTGGCAAAATGCCTCCAGGTCATGCAAAGTCTTTGGTCGTCTTGCATGAACCCCATCTTTGAGATCTCCCGAGAGTGGTCTATTTTGGTCTTGTCACTTCAAATGACAGTGTGCCAGAAGCTGAGGCGTGTCAGGGTGTGGTCGAGCGTATTGTAACCAGGCTTTTTTGTGGCAATGGTGCAGTAAAGGTTTCCTTCTGGCAACGCAACCATGTAGCTCATTTTTGTTCAAGTACCTTCGTATTGTGCTCCTTGAAACAACCACACCGTCTTTTTTCAGAGCAGCCTGTATTTCTACTGAGGTTATCTGTGGGTTTTTCTTTGTATCCCGAACAAATCTTCTGGCAGTTTTGGCTGAAATCTTTCTTGGTCTACCTGACCTTGGCTTGGTATCAAGAGATCCCTGAATTTTCCACTTTCTAATAAGTGATTGAACAGTACTGACTGGCATTTGCAAGGCTTTGGATATCTTTTTATATCCTTTTCCATCTTTATAAAGTTCCATTATTTTGTTACGCAGGTCTTTTGACAGTTATTTTCTGCTCCCCATGGCTCAGTATCTAGCCTGCTCAGTGCATCCACATGAGAGCTAACAAACTCATTGACTATTTATACACAGACACTAATTCCTATTTAAAAAGCCACAGGTGTGGGGAATTCACCTTTAATTGCAATTTTCACCTGTGTGTGTCACCTTGATTGTCTATAACAAGGCCAAACATTCAGGGTATGTAAACTTTTGATCAGGGCCATTAGGGTGATTTCTGTAATCATTATGATTTAAAAGAATTATCACAAATATGTGATAATTAATGGCTTCATATGATCATTATCCTTGAATATAAGACATGATCAGTCATATTTTCTAAATCAATGACAAAATTTCACAATTTCTTCCAGGGTATGCAAACTTATGAGCACAACTGTATTGTTCTTATAGGGTCAGAGCAGATTGATCTTTTACATAAACATTAAAGCTAATGTAATTGCCCCAAATAAGCCTAACATTGGATTTTACTACATTTTAATGGACTGTATAAGGCTGGCGTGCAGTCAAATATTAAAATATAATTAGAGTTTAGGTGGGCTACACGCCTCAGCAAGCAAAAAGTAGGAGGGGTGCCCAACAACAGTGACAAAAAATATAATTATGAAATTATGAAATAAAATTGTTCAACGCAGTTCATAAGTTTTTTGACAGAGACACAAGTTGTGTCTTTTTGGCTCTGAACTCCAGCACACTGGATTTGAAATGAGACTGTCAGCTTTAACTGGACCTTATTTATATCCACCAACTCTGAGCTGTGTAGGAATTACAGTGCTTTTGATACACTGCATTGGATGACTGCATGAAATTGCGACGCATGGATATTACCAGCTCTGTGTATCTTCCCTTGTGATGCTCTGACAAATAAACCTCCTTGGTTGCTTTAGCAGTATGTCTGGGTTCATTTGAGTTTTGAGGCATTGGGTTTATCTTAGCAGACAAGCTGTTTCTGTAGAACATAATTAATTCGGCTGCTGCTGTTAGTTGTTCTCCAATGAAGACAAGTGAGCCAATTCCAGAGGAAGCTGTACATGCAACAACTAGTTACCTGCTTCACTGCATACTGTATGACTTTAAACAACTCATATTCCTAACTTCCTCTATCCAGTGGACATTTTCGATCATACTTTCAAGAAACCTGACATCACAAGTTTTTTTGGATGTAAAAATATAGATATTTTGGGTTTCCACTATCTTTTGTGAACCTGTCTCATTGCAAAACCTCCCAATGATCCAGCAGAATTAAAGATCATGGCAAGTCTTTCTTATAGACATCTGTGCCAAGCCGCTCTGCTTTATTTTTTCCAAACAGGGAGTCACATGAGTGAAATTAAAACCTTTGCTCTGCTGGTCCCAGAACCGCCTGAGGGAGTCACTACAGCTTGATAGAACAGGAAATCACTTCAGCGTCAGGGGCTTTTAGTTTGCTGTTTTCCAGCAACATACCGCTTTACTGAATCATATTTCTGAAATACTCAGTCTGGTTTTTGACACACCATAATATTGATACTGTAATCAGGAAGGCGATAAATTACCTTTAATGGCGTTAGAAATTACAGTTTTGGCACACATTATCGCCATATTCTCTTGGAGAGATTGGAAATGCAAATTGGTCTATGCAGAGAAATTCTTGCCTGATTTAGATCCTATAAGTGGGAAAGGAATAAGTCGATATCTGTGAATTGTCTGTCCTCTGACAAATTATAGTGTACGTTTTGATATTCCTCAAGGTTCTGTTAAGGGAAACCACTTTTCTTTTCACCATGTACAAACCCGATTCCAAAAAAGTTGGGACACTGCACAAATTGTGAGTAAAAAAGGAATGGAATAATTTACAAATCTCATAAACTTATATTTAATTCACAATAGAATATAGATAACATATCGAATGTTGAAAGTGAGACATTTTATAATGTCATGCCAAATATTGGCCCATTTTGGATTTCATGAGAGCTACACATTCCAAAAAAGTTTGGACAGGTAGCAATAAGAGGCTGGAAAAGTTACATGTACAGATAAGGAACAGCTGGAGGACCAACTTATTATGTCAATTGGCAACATGATTGGGTATAAAAAGAGCCTCTCAGAGTGGCAGTGTCTCTCAGAAGTCAAGATGGGCAGAGGATCACCAATTCCCCCAATGCTGTGGCGAAAAATAGTGGAGCAATATCAGAAAGGAGTTTCTCAGAGAAAAATTGCCAAGAGTTTGAAGTTATCATCATCTACAGTGCATAATATCATCCAAAGATTCAGAGAATCTGGAACAATCTCTGTGCGTAAGGGTCAAGGCCAGAAAACCATACTGGATGCCCGTGATCTTCGGGCCCTCAGACGGCACTCAGTTCAGAACCCTGCATCTCTGATGGTATGGGGTTGCATGAGTGTGTGTGTCATGGGCAGCCTACACATCTGGAAAGGCGCCATCAATGCTGACAGTTATATCCAAGTTCTAGAACAACATATGCTCCCATCCAGACGTTGTCTCTTTCAGGGAAGACCTTGCATTTTCCAACATTACAATGCCAGACCACAAATTGCATCAATTACAATGTCATGGCTGCATAGAAGAAGGATCCGGGTACTGAAATGGCCAGCCTGCAGTCCAGATCTTTCACCCATAGAAAACATTTGGCGCATCATAAAGAGGAAGGTGCGACAAAGAAGACCTAAGACAGTTGAGCAACTAGAAGCCTGTATTGGACAAGAATGGGACAACATTCCTATTCATAAACTTGAGCAACTTGTCTCCTCAGTCCCCAGACGTTTGCAGTCTGTTATAAAAAGAAGAGGGGATGCCACATAGTGGTAAACATGGCCTTGTCCCAAATTTTTTGAGATGTGTTGATGCCATGAAATTTAAAATCAACTGAAACATTTTCTTAGTTTAAACTTTTGATATGTCATCTATGTTGTATTCTGAATAAAATATTAAAATTTGAAACTTCCACATCATTGCATTCTGTTTTTATTCACAATTGTACAGTGTCCCAACTTTTTTGGAATCGGGTTTGTATGCTGTCACTTGGTGATGTCATCTAGAAACACAGCTGAACATTACAATGAAATATCGCCTAGCCCCAAAATTCTTGACCCAGGAAAGGGATGGCAGGACATTTTTAAGACATCTTCTTTTGGAGCTGACAATGAACATCAACGGTTGTACAGTAATTGATAAAACAACTGTGAAGGACTGCGCAGCTTTACTTTAGACCTTGATCTCTGTTGACTGGCATACAAAACATATTTCAAGAGCATCTGGTTGCACTGACAAACTGGTTTCTACCTGAAGACTCTGGTCACAGCCCACCTGTTCACACCTGCAGTTATTGACCCGTTCGTTGTCTGAATATTTTTTTTAATATACTAATAAACGATGTGGTCTTAAAAAGTAATGTACTCCTATAATCTCCATCTGGTACAACCAGTAGAGGAATGGCCTCAGGGTGTTTCTGAACTAGCTGACAGAATTAACATTGTGAAATGGTTACATTTATAATAATGCCATTTCAGTGCAAAAACTGTTTTAAAAAAAAAAGGAAAGTCACCGGTTTCAGTGGGGTGATACTTCCGACAAATTCATGGTGACATCATTATAACAGACCAATGAAACATTAGCTAGGTAAGAAACAGGACTCTATCAACTTGGGGTTGTTAATTAATGGTTTTAAATGGGACCCCCGGTAAATAAAATAAATACAAATATTATCTCAGTGAAACTTTAGATTTCTTTCATATTTTGAGTATAAATTCAAAACCACAATGACATTATTTATTTTACACTGGGGCATCGGGTTCTGCATAACTTTCTCTAATAAACATATTGAATATATATTAAAACATATGAACACATAAAATGTGTGTTGTGTATTGAATTAACTTCCCATTTATTTAATATTAGGTTTTGATTGAAGATAAAAATGCAAAAAATCCTAAAGGGGCCAAATGTTTTTTTCAAGTCACTGTGAAAATGTCAACCCTAATGTTGAAAGCCCTGAAGCCATATTTCATGAGCTGAAAGAAAATATTCGCCCCATACGCGTTTTTCTAAATTGTGTGAAAAAAAAGTATTTACATCCCTGTCAGCAAGTATCTTCTTTGCCAGGATAATTCATCTATCTGACAGGTCTGTCGTGTCAAGCGGCTAATTTAACAGCATGATCATTACACTGGGGAGCCTTGTACTGGGGACAATATAAGAACACAGAAAATGTAGTTGATCACACAAAAGAATGCCAAATGTGTATTAAGTTTTGAGGAAACGTGCAATTGCCATGCTGACTCCAGGAATGTCCACCAGAGCTGTTGGTTGTTAATTTCTATAACATAAGTCACCCTCAATGTAGTTTAAGAGAATTTAAGAGAATTGAGAGAATTTAAGGGAATCGTTTAAGAAAATGGCAGTTTTTCCAACTAGTCTCACATGCAATTACGCCAGCCCATGACTTTGACAGAAGAGTGCCAGCTGAAATCGTCTTGGACAGGGACAGCAACGAGTCTTCCAAGCCTGGTACTCCGGAGGTGTGAGCCAAGACCTCAAGTTTAAAAACAGCAGGAGACAAGGAAAATTTAGAGAGTGCATTCCTTAGGGGAGGTCCCGGACAGGGCCCAACAGGCAGGAAATCAATCCACCCACAATGCCAAGCATCAACCAAAGGGACATCCACCAACCGCAACCACCCAGAAATGAGGGCTGAGTATTGTCAACTGTATCAAGCCTTTCCAGTCACCTTCACACCCCTGGGCCAGACTGTATTTTATCATAGACCATGCTGAAGAGATGAGTCTTTTGTAGACACTTGAAAGTTTGCACCAAGTCTGCACATCGAACCTTAGTTGGCAGATCATTCCACAATAGTGGAGCTCTATGAGAGAAGGCCCTGCCTCCAGCTGTTTGTTTAGATATTCTAGGTACAAAAAGGCATGCATCTTGCAATCTAAGGTTATGTGTAAGTATGTATGGCTGGTTTATCAGGGTAACCGGAAAGAAGAACATTTCAGTAATCTAATCTAGAAGTAACATAAGCATGGATTAGTTTATCTGCATCAGTTTTTGATGAAAAGTTTCTGATTTTTGCAATGTTCCGAAGATGAAAATGAGAAAATACTGAGATATATTTTATATGTTCATCAAAAGAGAGGTCAGGGTCGAGGGTAACGCCAAGGTTTCTTACAGTTTTTGGTTATACAACCATAAAGCTGTTGAGGTTCACAGTAAGATCTACCAACAAAACTTGGGTTTTGGGTCCTAAAACAAGCATTTCTGTTTTTCTTGAGTTTAAAAGAAGTCATCCACTTCCTAATATCTGAAACACATGCTTCCAAAGTAGCAAATTTCATTAAAATAAACAACCTTGTGTCATCAGCACAACACAGAAAATTTACATTGTGATTCCGGATTACATCACCCAGAGGCAGCATATATAGTGAGAACAATAATGGGCCCCGAATCCGAGCCTTGAGGAACACCAAAACATACCTTTGATTTGTCAGATGATATGCCATCCACACATACGAACTGATATCTTTCAGATAAATAAGATTTAAACCAGGCTAGAACATGTCCAAGTAGCCCAATATGGGTTTCCAGTCTCTCTAAGAGAAGGGAGTGATCAATAGTGTCAAAAGCAGCACTAAGATCAAGAAGCAACAGAACGGATGCGGATCCTTTGTCTGAGGCCAATAGAAGGTCATTTGTTACCTTCACGAGTGCAGTCTCAGTACTATGATGGGGTCTGAAACTGGACTGGAACATTTCATAAATGTTATTTGTCTTCAGGAAGAAATTCAGTTGTTGGGAAACACATTTTTCTAAGATTTATGAGAGGAATGGGAGTTTCGATATTGGCCTATAATTGTTTAATATGTCTGGGTTCAGATTAGTTTTTTCTGAAGAGGCTTAATTTCCGCTATTTTTTGTGAGTTTGGTACACATCTGGAGGATAGGGAGCAATTTATTATGTTCAGCATTGGCTGACCAAGAACTGGAAAAAGCTCCTTAAGTAGTTTTGTTGGAATCGGGTCTATTTGACAATTTGTGGGTTTAGAACTCATTACTAATTTAGTGAACGTGTCGAGCGATACAGGATAAAAAACGTATATTCTGTAACCCTCCATTTATTTTTTTTAATCCATTATTTTGTAGTTTTGCTTGTGTGTTTTGGATCA
Organism: Esox lucius; assembly: GCF_011004845.1. Taxonomy (NCBI): domain Eukaryota; kingdom Metazoa; phylum Chordata; class Actinopteri; order Esociformes; family Esocidae; genus Esox; species Esox lucius. The sequence goes on along the minus strand of NC_047572.1, from coordinate 33,499,249 downwards.
TTGTCTTTTTGCAAAACCCTTGTTTGGTTTAGCTTCAGCTTTTTGACAGATGGCCTAACATTCTCCTGAAGAAATGTCTCGTACATAATGGAATTCATGATTGACTCAATGGTAGGTTGGCAAAACAGCCCCAAACTATGATGCCTCCACCTCCATGGCATACTGTTGGTATGAGGCTCTTCTGTCCAAAGGCAGTGTTTCATTGTTTTTCCAGTAGTGTTGATCTTTACCCAGGTGTTGTTCCAGTAGTGTTGATCTTTACTCAGGCGTTGTTCCAGTAGTGTTGATCTTTACTCAGGCGTTGTTCCAGTAGTGTTGGTCTTTACCCAGATGTTCTTCCAGTAGTGTTGATCTTTACCCAGGTGTTGTTCTAGTAGTTTCGGTCTTTACCCAGTTGTTGTTTGGCAGACACATTGTATCTTGAAAAAAAAATTTGAGAGCAGAGACTTCTTCCAACCTGAACTCCCATGTAGGCCCCTGTCTAATCTTCATGGAAGGCTGCTCCCTCCCAAGATACTCTCTAAAGATGATCTAATCATTTGCATGCTTTGGTGCACCTGCATTCTAATTTTTGCCATTTTATGTGATGTTAAAGACATGGGTGACTTTTTCTGCATGTGGAAATTTCACAGATTCTGTTTATTATAATTTCATACTTTTTGAGGGGATTTGTAAAATTTGCCTGCCTTCATAAATGTGATTGGAATTTTGTTCAAATATCCATGTGTCCAAATATATATTTAAAAAATGCATTTCAGGGGGTGTCCTTACTTGCTCAAAGGGTGGTAAATCTGATGGCAGCTTGTAACTACTTGCTGCTATCAGATACTACTAAATCAATAAGCTAACTTTTGTGAAATATATTTTTACATTACATATAATTTAGCACATATTTCAGAGTGAGTTTCACAGACTACTGGAGACCAGTTGGTTCTATAGTGTAGTGGTTATCACGTCTGCTTTACACGCAGAAGGTCCTGGGTTCGAGCCCCAGTAGAACCTTGAGTTTTGACACAGGAATTAACATTCTATGCTCCACAGTAAATCTGTTGACTGATTAACGATACATGTAATATACATATGACACACCAAAGAATTAACGTTAATATCTATTATCCAATGAATATTTGTAACTTGTATCAGGCAATTTCATTGCATTGTACAGTCATGTTAAGTATTAATAGCCTTCATGTAATTGAGCAGAGGTGATTGCAAAAAATTCAAAACAAGAACAATTAATCATATTCTGAGCTCAAACTTAAAAGGGGAGCCATATACATTCATTTCAACACTATCATTTCTTAATCACAATACATATTATAAAACATTAACATTTCAAAGGTATTGACACCACTGAGGAATATTTACAAAACCAAACAAACTTGCATCTGCTATGAAATTACAATCAATATATTGTGAAGCCTCCCCTATGCTCTATCAACTAAGCTACACAAAACAATTATAAACAAAATAATGCACTAGTGGTCATAAAACAAACTGCATATTTCTTAGTGAACAAAGAAACATTAAAATGCATGAAATGGTATTTGACATTAAAACTGATTTACTGGAACAACTACAATAACTAGTTCAGTCTTGTGTCTTAAAGTGAAGGAGGCACGGTCAGTCCCTCCAGTCAAAGACCAGTCTGTCCTGAAAGGACACCTCCCCCACAACAGTCAGCAGAGATAGGGAGGGGTCCCAGGCTGCCCTAGATCTCCCATAACACTGTAGGTTCCTTTGCTCCTTCTCCCGGGCCTTCTATACTTGCAGTATTGGCCATCCACTCTCTCTCCTGCAGCTCCGTGGTTGGGACACTTCAGCCTGACTTCTGTCCTATTCACCGCCTCCACTTCTTTGGATGTGAAAACCTCCATCCCACCAACACGCAGCCAAACTAGCACTGTGAATTCACAAAGTGCAAGGGTCTGTAACTATTTCTAAAAAAGTGTGCTGGTTTGCAGCATCCCTACTTCCTTTAGCTTTGTATTGAACTTGAATGGTTGGCTCGGCAACATTAGCTAGCTAGCTAGATAGCTAATGTTGGACAAATCATGCTAGTTTTCCTGACTTTCAAATTTCAGAAATAATGCTCAAATGTGTACAAAAAACCTTAGCTACATGTAAAATGACACAATATCATTTCTTGATTAAAAGCATGCTTGCCATATCATTGTGTGAAAATATCTACATATTACTTTGATATTTGGTCCAAATAACTGTTGTTAATGTGAATATGCCCTTTTTTATTTCACTAACAGCTATACTAGTGATAACTGTGAGGTAAGTAAATAATGAAAACAAATATATGTTTTTTTCAGATTCATGTTGAAAGGGCATTCAATAATTTTTGCTTAATTCGGTTATTAACTATAAATTATTTTAAATTGTACCATTAGGAAGGGGCCATTAAGAAGGTTTAGTGTAAATGACCAGAAGACATCTCCAGATATTTTTTTTAATTTTTATGCACAATTATGCTAAATCTGTATGCAAAATTGTGAGCACCTGAGATATTGCCCATTGAAAATGTCTCACTGGTCAGTCTATATATAAGTTCGAATTGTCTTGTCTCCTCATACTTGCTTTCGACACTCGCAGGACAATCAACTCACCGAAACTCGCTAATAGGCCTAGCTTCTCCTGTCTCATTTGGTAAGGGAAGTGTCATTTAAAATTCAGTCTTGTAAACGTCAGATGCAGGATTTTACGCAGTCCCTTTAAAATGGCAGTTGTTTCTATCACATAAACATAACAAAATTCACCCAGAAAATCAGAAAACTAAAGTTAACTTAGTACTTTAGTGAAAAGGCTGAAAATTATATGATGGGACACAAAAATATGATGTGGCTAAAATGTGTCATTTCTTTTCCAGATAACATTGACTGTATTATCAATACGTTGATATTTCTCTATAATTGTCGCTTTTTCCAGTAGTTTCTTGTTGTGTGGAAAATAACACAGTTGGTAATCGATGTATATACGATTTGTTGGTAACTTGAGAGTTAGGCTACTAAACTATGCAATTTTTTGAACGATAATACAGCATCATGATAATTAGCCTATCCTGCCGTTAATGTTAACGAAAGCTTAATTGAGTGTGTATCTGGGGTGTGTATCCCTCATATTTTAGGATTAATCAATCAATTAAATAAATACACAAATGCAGGTTACTCTGCACAAGAGTCTGCTACTAAACATTCGAAAATGTTTGATGACCTTTTGTAGTCATAAATGCCATAAGTTGTTAAAATACGGGTTTGGACTGAAGCGTCAATCTCCTTTATATTTAGATGCATGTTATTGCCATTCAATAACAAATGTCCTATACATCAGCAGTGTAGTAGTGCCCTATCATTACACCCTAGAGACAAAAAACATCAGGCAAGAACGTGTCTCAACGTTGCGGTCCGATTTCCACTAAAATTGCACAACATTTTGGTATTACAGTGTGATGTGTAGAAAAGACACTTTGGTTGCTTTGGTTTTAAGGACCCTAACTCTCACTTTCTGCGAGTGACTGAGGTGGCAATCAATATAGCCAGGCAAGTGAAGGTAGTTTCACCTCCCGATAAACGCGAATCCGGTCGATAGGCTTTGTTGTGGTCACGAGGGTGTGTCGCACTGTGCGCTTTCCTCACTGGTACAAAACAGGCAACGGAAATGGGGAACAGTTTACAGTCCACAGAATCAGCACGAGTTTATCCGACGAGGATCCTGTGAAATGTTTTTCAGTCGTTATTATAGATCATTTACTGAACAAATACACAATGCCCTGAAATTATATATGCATTCATATAATAATAACAATTCATGACGACCAACAATGCATTCCGGACATTTCACAAGGGGAAACATGGTGTCAGTTGAGTCTTAAAAGTTTTTGATTTGCGCAACTTTGTGCGCTAAATACCAAAGGTTCCGCCTCAAAGTGCAATTTGTATGGATAAATATTATAACGTTCACACAACGTTACATATTGTAATAGAGCGAGTTCATATTTGTGGACTATATTCCAGCCCTTGCTATGACGCAGGATAAAAACAGAAAGGTAAAAAAAAAACATTTCACACAATTCGGCACTAAACCAAATAGCTTGTAGCAAATGGCAGTTGCGGACACGACTGTCCTCCCCGACATAGGACAACATGCAGATTCCAGCAAGGTTACATGTTTGTCGAAAACATTTAGATTTGATAATATTTTATTTTTTTCAATCACTTACATACAGCTAATGTAGATTAAACAATGTCAATAAAAGAAAACATTCAAACCAAACAGGTCCGCCATATACAATAACCGTGCTGAACCGTTATTCGTCAGCTGGTTCCATAGTGTAGTGGTTATCACGTCTGCTTTACACGCAGAAGGTCCTGGGTTCGAGCCCCAGTGGAACCATCGCTTTTGGCAAATAAAAAACATTCAGTGCTCTTAGCGATGTTGGTGACTGATCGACAATACCTATACTATATACCGCACAAACTAATAAATATGTTTATTATCCAAAACAAAATCGTAATGATGACGTTTAATTCACAGATGACCTCTAGTCAAGAGATCTCAAACAAGCTTCCTCCTGTACACTAATGATTCAAAAGGAGACTGTTAATAGTCAGAATGTACACCTTTGATGTCCAAGGCACTTACTTCAGCATTAATGCAGGGTATGTGGATATTATATCTTAGTTTTGTTCATAGGCTAACCCTATTTTACAGCATGTTTTTTGCTGGTTCCTCATTCTATGAGCCAAGAGAAACTAGAAACAAGAGAAGACAGTCCAGTTGTTTTGAAACAGCCACTAAATCTTCAGCTAACTTGAGCCACCATTAGCTAAAAATCAATGGAAGTAATGGGTGCGTGTGAGAAGGTTAATGAAAAAAATCTCTCAATCACTCCATATGTGATTTGGTGTTGCTATAATTGTGATTTGGCCATAAAAATAAATGTTTTTACTTCTCACATGCCCCTGTTACTTATATAGATTTTCACTAATTTAGCTGAAGTTTGTAATGGCTGTTAAAGAAGACTGGACCACGGATTGAAGTTTCTCTTTGCTCATGTACTATTTCCCTGGGTTGTAAAATAGGGAAATTGTCTTTTAAAGTAAATTATTGACAAAATAAATTCTCATCTCAAAGATCCTCTTTGTTATAGAATTGCCAAAAATAGGTTTCTAAATGCATTGAGCTTGCAATAGGGAAAATACCCTATTACAAAATGTAGGCAACAATAACTCTATATCCAAAGTATCGTGTTAAGCTTCTGATTTTATAGTGTGTTTCCGATAAATAGCGAGTATCAGTTATTAGAATAATTAAACCCTTGTGGAAATAAAATAAATGACTTATGATCAATCAATAATTGTTCTTCAGATTGTTAGTTAATACCCCCTACTGGTAAATCTCTTCTTTACAAGGTCCCAGGCCTTTCCAAGTCACATCTGAGAACCTATTTCTAGCTAACTGAGGCTGATATCCTTGTCAAATGTGCTGCCATTACCACAGTCTCAGAAATCTCTCCTGCCCCATAAAGTATGTTTGCATAATCCCTATCTTATAGAACCAGACTTCATATAAAATATTTGACTGTCTTAAATCCTGGTAGCTACTGAGACTGATACAAATAATAAATAATACAATTAATAATCAGAATAAATCTAACCTGTAAAGTGATGTTTTCACACCTAAGGTGCTGAAGAAAATAATACAAAACTGAAGAAAAATGTATAAATAACAACATTCCAAAACACAGATCACTGTAAGACAACAGTTAAATCAGTATTGAAGTCCCATGTTGACAGTATTACTGCATACGCATTCAGTAGCTCCTTGACAGCTTTTTAGTACCGGTCACTCTTTAGCTGTGACCAGACAGTTAATACCAGGAGTAACAATGATTGTGAGTTAAATTGGTCGAGCATATTCTGGTTATTGTGCTGAAAGACTCATCTCTACACAAGACCAGAAACCAGAGAAAGGGAACATCCAGTCACTCATACGTTTATTTCCCAAAGACAACCTCTGGATATGACGCTGAGCATGTGCACTCAACTTCTTTGGTCAAACATGGCGAGGCCTGTTCTTAGTGGAACCTGTCCTGTTAAACCACTGTATGGTCTTGGCCACTGTGCTGCAGCTCAGTTTCAGGGTCTAGGCAATCTTCTTATAACCTAGGCCAGAGGTGTCAAACCGGTTCCACGGAGGGCCGAGTGTCTGCATGTTTTTGCTCTCTCCTTGTACTTGATTGGTTAATTAGGTCACTGATTGGTTAGTTTCTACCCTCACCTGGTTGTGTAGGTATGAACTAGGAACCAATTTATAGGAAAAACCAAAAACCTGCAGACACTCGGCCCTTTGTGGAACCGGTTTGACACCTGTGACCTAGGCCATCTTTATGTAGTGCAAAAATTCTTTTTTTCAGATCCTCAGAGAGTTCTTTGCCATGAGGTGCCATGTTGAACTTCCAGTGACCAGTATGAGGGGGTGTGAGAGCGATAACACCAAATTTAACACACTCCCCATTCACACCTGAGACCTTGTAACACTAACGAGTATCACACCTGAGACCTTGTAACACTAACGAGTATCACACCTGAGACCTTGTAACACTAACGAGTATCACACCTGAGACCTTGTAACACTAACGAGTCACATGACACCGGGGATCACTTAGGGGTGTACTCACTTTGTTGCCAGCAGTTTAGACATTAATGGCTGTGTGTTGAGTTATTTTGAGGGGACAGCAACACTGTTATACAAGCTGTACACTCACTACTTTAAATTGTAGCAAAGTATCATTTCTTCAGTGTTGTCAAATGAAAAGATAGAAACAAATATTTACTAAAATGTGAGGGGTGTACTCACTTTTGTGAGATACTGTACATGAGTGTAATATGCTAATGAATGGTACATTTAAAGGAATATTCTAATGCCCTTTAAAAGTACCTGAAAGAACATAAGAGCACCTGGAATGTTCATGTGTGATCAGTATGATCATGGATCAGTGTTGCTGGTTGAGGAGCCTTATGGCCTGGGGGAAAAAACTGTTTTTGAGTCCTTAAGTGCGTCCCCCCATGCTCCTGTAGCGTCTACCAGACGACAGCATTGTGAACTTCCCTATATATCGTCTGTGTTCGCACACTTGATTTTCCCCATTTACTTAGATAGTTATAGTCCAAATCATTGTATGAAGGCTGTCAATAACTGTCTTTCACCGGAGAAGTTGCTAATCCAAAACCTCTGAGAAATGTGTAACACCACACACAGTAACAAACTATTCCCTCTAGTGGACAGACAGGTGTGTTTTTCCCGCCATATGTGATGACGTAAAGAGTCGTGTATGCAAATAGTTATCCTGTACTAATATTTATATTTATATAAATCGTTAAACTTCTGTGGGCAATATCGGAAAGGTTTAGCTGGTTTCATTTATGCTAGAAATGACTCCTTACATCTAGAGGGAAGGAATGAAGGACTCAATTTAAAGGATTTTCGAACCTATTTGAACGAGCCCCGAAGAAAGCATCCGTAAACCGGATGATGTTACACTTTAAACTGTAGCATTTCCTGTTGCTACACTGTTATCATTCCCGAAAATGGCGAATTTAGCAGCTGCCGTTGTTGCTGCCGCTGGCAGAGATCCCGCGGTTGATCGTTCATTGCGCTCTGTTTTTGGTAAGGTAATTGCTAGTATAGTACTAGTTGGTTAAAGGGCGTATATATATGAATATATATATGTCGGAAATTGAGTTAGCAGTATTTCAATGCTGGCCCCGGTCCAACAAGCTGACCAACCTAACGCGCTACACACAACTAGCTTGCTATGTTAACTTACTCAATTGTGCAGGCTTTACCAATACTGTGCTAGGTAGCAATGTTGTCTACTGTACAGCAGGTTGTTAGTTGATGAAACAAAACAAAAAACAACAGTAACGGGAACTAGCCTTTCCCGTTATTCACAGACGGGAATGGTTAGGAAGTCAATTTCCTACGACACAGATTTATCTTTTGTCGGTAGCTTGTAAATAAGTTTCTCCATAACTCAGTCAAAATCTGACTTGGATGCATCCTCTATTTACAGTGGGAAACATTCCATATGAGGCCACAGAAGAGCAGCTAAAAGACATTTTTTCAGAAGTCGGGCTCGTTGTAAGTTTCAGGTAAGTGATCAGATATCGACATTTTAATGTGTATGTATTTTCCAGGGATACTCAGATTTGGTGCTCACGTGCAGAGCTGTGGTGGAGTGGTAACGCTCCCTGCTGGTGACCAGAGTTCAATACCCATCTTCATCCTTCGTGTTTGTCCGGTGTGGCTCCGTTGGTAAAGCATGGCGCTTGCAACGCCAGAGGTTGTGGGCTCGTTTCCCATTGGGGACCAGGTCGGAAATGGTCTCTCAGGAATGAATAACAACCTATGATTACTATTTGAGAGGACAACTTGTCAATATCGTGGCAACGTATTTACCCCGTGGTACTGAACCAGTAAATTTTTTGGGTGATTACTCCTGCTGTCGCCAAAAGTAATCTACAATCCAGAAAACCTTACCTGTCAGTAGGGGTTATACAAAGTGGTAAACTACCGTTAAGTAAACATTAATGTCAAGATGTTCCAAAGCTCACTGTCCCATCCTGGTTTTTCTCAATAGTTGCAGAGATGGATTGTCTTTGGTAAATTTACATAACTTTCTATTCAAATATTTTCTCATCTGCACCGACTGGTAAGCCTTCCGGGGTTAAAGACTTGCCTTCTGTGGTTTCCTGGAAAGGGGTGAATGTGATGAATGTTTTGTGAAAACTCCATGAATCCTTCAGTGACAGGAGCCCAATGTGGACCATCTCCCCACAGCGAAGGGGCCTGCTTATGATTCCTTGGGAAAAAGGTTTGAGAGCCCATGTTACCTTTCAGGTTGGTGTACGATCGGGAGACCGGCAAACCAAAGGGATATGGCTTCTGTGAGTACCAGGACCAGGAGACGGCGCTCAGTGCCATGAGAAACCTCAATGGACGAGAGTTCAGTGGCCGAGCTCTCCGCGTGGACAACGCTGCTAGTGAGAAGAACAAAGAAGAGCTTAAGAGTGAGTCTGGCCTGAGGCACTCTGTTAACCGCAATCGAAATGGTGACAAGGAACGGAACATGTTTGGTTGCTTCTCATTAGTTTGTAAAGGTCCAACACTTCCCCTGAACTCCTAGCGTGTCCCCCCAGGTCTGGGGACGGGAGCCCCCATTATTGAGTCTCCCTACGGAGACAACATCATGCCAGATGAGGCCCCGGAGTCCATCAGCAGAGCTGTGGCCAGTCTCCCCCCCGAACAAATGTTTGAGCTCATGAAACAGATGAAGGTGAGTGTGTTTTCTCCAGATTTCTAATTTCTGTACATAAGAGGCCAGTGTGTATTTTCAGTTTTCAATTTGACTTCCCTGATTCCGTCTACCCAGTTGGATTTTAGGATATTGGAGAGTATGGAATGAAACACGGATATGCTATTTAAAAGAATAGAAAAAGCATTAGATAGACAACGTTATAAGGAATAGCAAATGCGTGAGGCACCGATCTCAAGCATTTAACCATTGATCCAATGGAATAAATGGAAACAACTCAACCCTGCCCTTCCCACCAGAATGTAGATGCGTTGGGTGATCTAAGAGGGGGTTTGATGAGTAGATGCGTAGGGAGCATAAGGGCTAAGGGTTGTTTCTGGACAGTGAATGTATTGCTGAACCCTAGGATGTTGTCAAACACTGCAATCATTGAATTCATTATTTAAAAAGCTCAAGTAGTAAGCAGCATCGGTCCTGTTTCTTGACAGGATTTGACTTAACAGAACCCGAAGCTGTAGTGAATCTAACCACGGGTAGAAAGAACTGCCCAACTTAAGTGAGATGAGAAACAGCGAGATGTGAGTAAAGCAGCCACAAGTTGAGGAGAGAGACTGCTATAAAAGGGGACATTACACACGGATGAGATGTTGCGTAATATTGCATGCTGTTGCTATATGAACATTGGCCATGTCAATGTGAATTAGACTAACTGTGCAGGCCCAATCGGCACATCTTTGCCTAGGCATGCAATGTAATTAAAACTTTGTATTGGTATTGAAGCCACATTTACAACCAGTGGCTATATATTTAAAAATGCATTTTTACCTTTTCTATTTTATTTTGCAAAAGCAAAAAACAAGCAATTTTCACATTCCCAATTACTCAATTTTAACACTTAAATCTTCCAAAACAAATACTGATCACAATCTTATCTCAGGGATCTTGGCTTTGTTTCCCATCTTTACATGCTCTGGGTAACTATCTTGTCTCTCATAACAACATCATGCATTCCTGAACCTTTGCTATTGTTTGGTTTCGTGCAGCCTCAGTTGATTTATCAACTGTCATTCTGAAAGTTCTTCCCTGAATCAGCTGATGTAGTGTAATCATGTCACATTTCACATACAAGTTGAACAACTTTTCTTTTTTATTATTCATATTAAAGTTACACTTTCTTTTGAAAGCCTTCGGTTTTGCAATGGCTTCCTTCCGGCTGATTGGCCCAGTGGTCGTCTTTGGAGAGTGGCATGGTTGGCCAGCACTCTGGGTTTGTGTGGGGTCGCTTATTCAATAGGGCAACCCCACACAAACCTTGTTTTGTTGTGTTGTAGTAGCTCCTTGTCTTCTTGGGCCATTTTGAGGTCAGTCAAGGTTGAAGGCTGGAGAGTTCTTTTTGGCATGTCAGGATTGTTTTATTCTTCCTTGTTGAGCGAGCGGAATGATAACCTGATTTGGCTCAGTTGTGCTTTGGTAGGCACATGTTGACACGAATGTTCCGGGTTCGTGGAGAGTTTCTACAATGAAGTTTAGATGGGTGTGTCCATGAGATCTTCATAAATATGTAGGGATTTTACAGGATTTACTTTTTAATTAATTTAATTGCATATCAATGACATAACAACAAATGGCTGTGAGAAATGTTAGGAGAGTTTTGTCACATGATTTTGTGGACAATATGTGGAATCTCCCAACATGAGGGTTTTGACATCAATATTTTATTTAATGTAGCTGGCTTTCTGATTTATATAGTCAGTTGTGCTAAGTCCATTATTGTAATACCTTGGGGTGTGATTTTTCCCTCTCTAGCTGTGTGTGCAAAACAGTCCCCAGGAGGCCAGAAACATGCTGCTGCAGAACCCCCAGCTGGCCTTTGCCCTGCTCCAGGCCCAGGTGGTCATGAGAATCGTGGATCCGGAGATCGCCCTGGTGAGACCTGGCGAGTTCGTTCAGAGCTGATTTGGTCACGCATGTTGTTGTCACTAGAGGTGTCAACCTTTAATCTGGACTTTTGTCTTCATCTGTAGAAAATGCTTCACAGACAGACCCCTGTGCAGCCATTGGTTCCCAACAGTCAAGCTGGACCAATCCCGGTGGCCAACCAGCCTATTGCCCCGCCCAACGCTCCAGTGTCCCAGCCCCAGCCCATGGTGAGTCTGGCTGACACCTTCAGACGGACACGCACAGCCAGCCAATCGTGTAGTTAAATTATTTTTAGACAAACTATCCCTTTATCAAAAAATTCACTAACCCAAAGTTAGTCCAGAATGGACATAGTCATTTTTTCCAACCACCCATTTTACAGCTCTGTCCCTGGCTGTAATTAGCGTCTTAGCACCGTCCAAATTCATGAGTGAAAACTGTTCGTCTCACTAAAGCAAAGCTGCATTGCAAGCAGAAAACGACTCCAAAACACTCCAAACTAAGACTAGTGGTGTTGTTTAACTCAAAGAACATGACAATGTTGTATTCCTGTAAGTTTCGCTATATATTTGTAATTTCAAATTAACAGGTTCTTCCTGTGTTTACCGGTCAGTTTTGTTCACAATTGCATCAATCCACGCATTTTATCGGGAAGAGGATGTGCATATGTCACAGTAAACAAAAGTTAGTATTCGCTAGCTAGGAAGCAAGTTATCTATTTCATTGTTGATATTCACCAAAAGACTGAAAGTTCACTTGCTTTGAAAATGCATAAATACAACCAGGAAGAAGACTTTGTTGTTTGGGGGATAGAACCGTACTTGTTCGAACCAGAATACACAGGGGATGAATTGACCGAACTAGAGGCTAGAACAGCAGCTGACGATGGGGGAGATGGTGAACCAGCTAATCCCCAACCCTCACCCAGAATGTCAGGAGGAGTGTGGTGTAGCTGTGGATCGTGCAGTCTAATGCCAACCGAAATGGAATGCTTTTGTTGTAACAAATGGGTACTACTGATGCCAACACTGGAGACCATGAATGACCCAGTCCCTGAATCTGAACTCGTTCCAAGATGTGATTGATCATCCTGATTTTACCCCCCTCATAACTCCTGTGGTTATTCAAAAAAAAAAATAATTACATTCCATAAATTTACTGGAAGAGCCGTTCTAGCCCAGAGGGACCCAATGGCCAGCTCAAAATAGTAAGTAGCTACCTAACATATAGCAAACAAGTGTATGAGGCACAGCTATTTATTTGGATAGCATATTCCATACACAGGGCAATTAAAATTGCTTTTATAAAGAAAAAACAATCATGCATATTAAAAACTACATTTAGTATCAAAGTGTATGTCCAACCTAGCAAGACAAACACCTAGTTGTTAGCAAACCCCTTTGAAATACATTTGCTGAGGACGTTTTACGATGTCTTTTGTTGACTGTAGTTTATTTATATTGTCGAGTCCATGCACAATGTCTTTTGATCAATCTGTCTATAGGCCGAAGTGCTCTCTCTGTTCAAGCAGTAATCTAGGTTGCTCTACTGGCTAGACATGCTGGTCAGACAGGCATTTATCTGATGAATGTATTTTTGCCAACTATGTTTCTAAGTTTCATAATGTGACAGTGCAATCAAAATACTGTTCAGGCCTGTTGCACATCAGACTAAAGATGATGCTTTTGCGTCATGTGGAAAAAAAATAGGATTGCAGCATTTTCCACAATGATAGAAATAAAAGTCCAGCAACGATATTCATGATAATGGGTCAGCTAGAGAAACTCACCTCGCGTAGGTTAAAGTTCACTCCCACCCCGATGACAACATCACTGAAGCACACGAGGTGTGTGAATGTCTGTAGGGAACAGGTGGCTGGTGCTGCTTTGGATCGACCAAATTCTGCCGGTTGTTTGGTCACTGTACAGATTAAAAATTTATGCTACAGCGACAGATTAGTAAATGTAGTTTGAAGTAGTTTTCCGCTTGCAATGCAGCTTTGCTGTAGTGGGACAAACAGATTCCATTCATGAATTTGGACGATGCTGAAACGCTAATTACAGTGATTATTATAATTTTTTTAGATATGATTTTTCGAGGAACTATCCCTTCTAATAGGTGTTCACATCAGCTTGAGGTCTCCGTACATTTCCACCCTCGACAATCTCTGAAGCTGAATGTCGGACCCGCCTCTAAATGACATCATGACTGTTTTAATGTGTGTCGCTCAGCCGGGGATGCACATGAACGGAGCCCCTCAGATGATGCAGCCTCCTCCCATGGGTGGAGGCCCGGGGCCCATGCCAGGGCAGGGACCTGTGGGACCCCCAGGTAGGGAGACTCCCAACACCTGTCTGTCTGTCTGTGTCTCCGTCTGCCTTTCTCTCAAACACACAACCATATATAGACATATGTCAGTATCCACTCGTCAGAGGAGTGCCCTCGTTGTGCTTCCCTTTGCTGTCTCATCCCAGGTGGGATCCAGCCGCCAATAGGAATGCCTCAGGGAGGTCCCGTTCCGATCGATAGGGGACAAGGTAATCAGACGTGCTTTAAACATGGCGTCATTATCCATCCACACGTCTGTCCCTGGTCAAAGGACCTTTCAGTGTCTGCAGTAGCTTTAAACATGGCGTCATTATCCATCCACACGTCTGTCCCTGTCAAAGGACCTTTCAGTGTCTGCAGTAGCTTTAAACATGGCGTCATTATCCATCCACACGTCTGTCCCTGGTCAAAGGACCTTTCAGTGCTTCAATGTGAAGTTGTCTCAGGCCTGGGGCAAACTCTGAGGGTTTAATTTTACAAAAGTCTTGCCAACTGTGTCACGCAGGAGTCAGTAATTGGCTCCAAAAAGACCCACAATTCCAGGGGTTCAGCAATATAAATTTTTCATTTGTAAAATACATTCCCAGTTATTCCCACAAATAAACCGAGACACCTTGTGACCATGTCAGCATGTAATCAAGCTGTTTGAAGACACACCTAGAGTCTGTTTTCATAGGTACTGGTTTACCTTTTACCAGAATGTCACCCACTTCATCCACATCAGTCAGGATTCATCACTGCCCAGTGTGTCCTTCTATGGTTCATTCCTTCCCATGTGTTGCTGCTTTGCTCTCTGAGTTGTCTCCTGTTCTTTTCACTTAATGCCGGCTCAGGAACTCTCCAGCACTCTCCTGTAGGATCGTCTGGGCAGGCTGCTATCGAGCGGCCTCAAGGTATCCTCCACACCCTAACCCCAGGCCTTGGCCGGCCTCCCCAGGCTCCAGGCAGGCCAGCACGGCTCCAGGCTGGCTAATGCCTGACAACCACGGCTGAAGGGCTTTCATTTCTGATTTGTTTGCCTTGGCACGTGTAAAACATGTCTTCTCTGGCCACGTCTCAACTGTGTAAGAGCGAAACCTAAGGCATCCCGGAGAGAAAAGATTGTCCTCAGTTACTAGGAAATCTGGATGTTGACTTACACACCAGTTATGTCATTGGGTTGTGCGACTGCTTAGAACGCCACGGAGAGATGACTGATGACTGATTTGTTTGCTTAGAAAATGTGTTTCGATCAAGCATTACAAATTCCATGAATAGCATTGAGACCTTTTGGTTTTGTACTCTAGACCTTGGCTGTTTTAGCATTTTATTTTTTAAATGACACCTCTGTCCTCCCTGTCTCTCATGCATGCCTCTCCTATTGACGTGTGCATGGTGGAAAATTACCAGACGGACAAGTCTTTAAACATGCTCCTTTTGTGTAGCGTTCCTTACGCGGTAGACAACCAGCCGGTTCCTCCCCTTGCCCCTTTCCTGTCTGTGTTGTAAATAGTGTGAGCTGTGTGTGTGTGTGTGTGTGTGTGTGTGTGTGTGTGTGTGTGTGTGTGTGTGTTCTGGTTTAGTGGGTGGTGTCTGCTCTGATACATGTGGTCTCTCCCACGTGTCGATTGTTGTGTCCCCCCCCAGGGCCAGGTGGTATTCCCCCCCGAGGCCTGCTTGGCGACGGCCCTAACGACCCCAGAGGAGGAACTCTGCTCTCGGTCACAGGGGAGGTCATTGAACCCAGGTGAGCGGAGGGGGTCTCTGTTAGCATCATATAAGTCATTGCTTCAGTTGCAATCGCCACTTTTGGTGTCGGCGACCGACTCTTTTTTATTCTGTGTTTAGCCGAGGAGGAGGGTTCATTGGAGGGCCCCCTTCACACCAGGTGCCCCCCATGCACATGAACCAGATGGCTGGCGGGCCTCCTCCAGACATGCGGCCGCCCCATGACATGAGAGGTCCACCCATGGGTGAGCCCAGAGGCATGATGGGAGAGCCCCGGGGCCCCCCCATGATGGAGCAGCGGGGCCCCCCCATGATGGAGCAGCGGGGCCCCCCCATGATGGAACCCCGAGGCCCCCCTATGATGGAACCCAGAGGCCCCCCCATGGAGTCCAGAGGTAAAAATGTCACTGTTCTCATGAGAACACTAGATATTGTTTTCCCAGATATTTTCTAGAAGCATTTAGTGTTATTGGTTGTGCGTGAGAAATATCCTGTTCCCCACTCGTGATCAGATCGGTAATGACTAATCTTGTTTCTGAAGGTCGCGACCCCCGAGCGATGGATGCCCGTGGACCAGGGTCCAGCCAGAGGGTTCCCATGGCCCAGGGAATGCAGGGCCCCCCCCCACATTCTATGAATCCTAATGCCCCCCCACCTGCCAGACCGGTATGGCCCACCTACACATGTATTTATTCTGTGATCACCCGTCAATGCAGATGCCAATTTGTGAGTGCTGTTTTCCACTTTTTTGGGATGTGATTGTTCTGGCAGGGTTCTGGCGTACCTCAGTCGGGTGGTGGCTTCAGCCCAGGGCAAAGCCAGGTGACGTCACAGGACCATGAGAAGGTGTGTGGAATGTCTTGAAAAAAACATATATTTTCTTTTGAAATACCAGATGAGATGCTTAAAGATACTGCAGAGAAGACTCTTGCCTGAGCCAGTAACACAAGATGAAGTAACAGTCTGTTTAAAAAAAAAAAAATCCACTTTCCAATTTCAAATCAACTGCTGCTGTTTTGGAGCTCTTTGGTTCACTAGCTGTTAATATCCGATCTGAACATCACCAGTCTGTGTGGTTCACCAGTCTGTGTGGTTCACCAGTCTGTGTGGTTCACCAGTCTGTGTGGTTCACCAGTCTGTGTGGTTCACCAGTCTGTGTGGTTCACCAGTCTGTGTGGTTCACCAGTCTGTGTGGTTCACCAGTCTGTGTGGTTCACCAGTCTGTCATTGTGTTCTCCAGGCTGCCTTGATCATGCAGGTTCTCCAGCTGACCCCAGAACAGATTGCCATGCTTCCTCCAGAGCAAAGGCAGAGCATCCTCATCCTCAAAGAACAGATCCAGAAGACTGCTGGGGCACCCTGAAAAGAACCCCAGTCCCAGACACGCTGTACCCCCATAATAAGGTTAAGGTAAGACTGGTCTGCTCAGGAGCATAGGACATTATGGGACAATCATGTGTGAAACATCATCGTTTGGCAGCTAAATGGGGGCGAAGATAATGGCAGCTCTGTTAAATGTTTTTATCTGGAATGTTGAAGCTTTCACACACCTGTAACACAACCCCTGACGTCCCTCCCAGCTTGTGTAGTTTTCAGTCTGCATGCCCTGCATTGGGTTCCATGTAGAACACCCTGTAATTGAGCTGTGCGTAACAAAATGCTGACACTTCCTTGTTTATTTTCAAGACTGACAGACTCCGCCCCCCCGGCAATGTTCGTGTTGGATGTTCCAGAAGATGTCATCTTTATTTTATTTTAAATTTTGTATTGTGGTTATTTTTTTTTCTTATTTTATTGCAAGTTTAATGCATTTGTGATTTAAAAAATGTCCGTTTATATTTAAACGGGAACACTATGGTAAAAGTCTTACGGAGAAGTGTTGCTGGGTGTTCCGTGATTGGTTTTCATTCTGTTTCCCGAAAGCCAACATTTTTGTGGTTAGAACTTGTTGTTACTGGTCTGGGTTTTAGTTCATCAATAAAAGACACTTCCCCTAATTTTGCAGTACTGTGATTTATTAAGATACAATGTTGGTATGTGCAGCAGAGTTTTCAAATGTAATTGTACATGACCAAGTCTTTCCTCTTAAAGGAAACAAGTACTGAAAAAGTTGTGCAAGGGGAATACCGTACATTTTCAAAAATTCCCAGGAACAGTGGGAAATGTCCGACATGAAATGAAACCTCACTTCCCTGTATGTATCACTTTTGCTTCCAGTCCAGTACAAGGAAATAAAGACTGATTTATATAATGGGACTTTGTAGGTGTAGAGAATTCTTGGAAACTGGTTCCAGGCTCCGGACATTTACTGTACATGGAGCACAACGTTACATCCTACTGAACCCTATGAAAGTTATTTAGCTGAAAGTACCATTTGTCCAAATAACTTCGGGTGGTCAGGCCGGCTGGCACACCTGACTCCTTCAGCTCGAACAGAGCCCTTCAGAATTGTTGACATCCTTATGTAAAGAATAGCAAAAAAGGCTGAGGAAAATACATTTTATTTAATCAGACAAATAAAGCTTTTTGGCTAAATGGTCATGCAGATATAAACCTGCAGTCCAATGTGAAGTATGGTAGATATGTTGTGGAGCTGTTCTTTATTCTTTTGCTTCCAATAGGCCCTGGGAACCTGGATACTTGGCTTCATCAAGAACCAAGAGATTTTAAAGCAAGCTCTGGCTGCCCCTACTTGGATAAATCAACAGTGATCAAAAGAATTCCTCCAGATCCACACGAACGTTTCACTGACCGTTCCAGTCACTTGACAAACCTGTGGGGTGAGCTGAAGAGGAGAGTCCACAAGCAAGGAAGGTTCCAGAGTTTGTATGAATGAAAGTTCTCAGATCCCTTCCTGTATTCAGCATCACCAACAAACATGGAAGACTTATCTTGGGTAAAGCAGGTTACACAAAGTATTAAATGGAGGATGCCAATCAATGGTCCAGATATGTAAGAAAACAATGCTTAAGAATAGTTTTCATTGAACAATTTCACCTCAAATGCTCAGATGAGTGTAAGATCAAGATGAAAAACATTCTTTACCAAGCAGTCTTACAACTCTGGAGGACACTGTATGTAACACAGTAATTTACAGTAATCATAAAATGTACTTCTGTACAAACATCTGTGATTAATAACATTGTGGTTAATGGATCAAAACAAAGGACCCAGCCAATCCCTGAGTGGTACAAACTGAAGTACAGGTTTTGTTTTTTCTGTGGACAGGGAGTGTCAATACTCTGTGACGGTAGGATTTAACAAAGAGTATTCAATAGCTGACAGACAACCAACAAATGTCACTGTGGCAGCCAGCTCCGTGACAGCACATGAGAATCTGTCATTGTCTATTGTCTTCAGAAGAATTGTCTAAAACATATTTGTCGCAAACCTTCAGGAAGTGAAAAGAACCAGCTTGTCCTGCAGAGAGTGCAAATACGGTGTTATATTGCTCAGAAGTTCTCCTGGTTGAAGTAGAATTTGGTCTTTCTGGGATCCACGTCAGTGTACTTGACACATTTCTTTGCCAAGACGGAGGCTAAGGCGGCCGGGCCACACAGGAATGTGCCCACCACTGACCTGTGGAGAGGAGAAAAATACAGAACTGTCTAGGGCACACAGTAACCATAGACTTAGAGGAATCACTCCTGCTATTATCAGACAACTAGCCCTTCCATTCATGAACGTCTGCTATCTGACAACTAGCCTTCCCGTTCATGAACGTCTGCTATCTGACAACTAGCCCTCCCGTTCATGAACGTCTGCTATCTGACAACTAGCCCTCCCGTTCATGAACGTCTGCCATCAGACAACTAGCCCTCCCGTTCATGAACGTCTGCCATCAGACAACTAGCCCTCCCATTCATGAACGTCTGTTATCTGACAACTAGCCCTCCCGTTCATGAACGTCTGTTATCTGACAACTAGCCCTCCCGTTCATGAACGTCTGTTATCTGACAACTAGCCCTTCCATTCATGAACATCTGCTATCTAACAATTAGCCCTCCCATTCATGAACGTCTGCTATCCGACCGATTAAATCTACACAAGAGAACTGTCCCGTCCACAAACTTACGTTGGATTCTCTGCTCGCACTTGTTCGAATTCCTTGTCCCAGTTGGGTCGGCCGTAGTTAGTCTTCTGCTTCAGACCGGTGATGACGTCTGTGTCCTTATCAGCATGAACCATCACATGTGTTGCCTGAGGCGGAAGTAAGATGACAGATACAGTACTGTATACTCTGTGTGTGTGTATGTGTGTGTGCTTTCCGGCTGCCTCACATACTTGGCTTTGGTCCCATCCAGTGAGGAAGAGTTTGTAGGTGAGGAAGTCGCCCATGCCCCTCTCCTCCATCTCCCGTTCCAGCACCTGCAGCAGGTCTGCAAACCATTCGAAGGCGTGGGTCTCTCTGCACAGCCAGTAGAAGTAGATCTGCAACCAGGAAGTAATCATGACAATGTCGTTTCAAACCAAGTAATACCAGAGGAAGTGGAACAGCTGGAGGGTTAACACATCACCTCTGATATAAAAAGGACATTATATTATTTATATTATAATTATATTATAATTATTTTCATAAACTGTCCGTGTGTTAAACTGTAGTAGTAAGAGTAGTAGTCAGGGTTTTATTCACTATAAAATGCCCAAGCATGTTGTGCTGTAACGTTGTACAGTAACTTAAAGATGTAACTACTTCAGCCTAGCCTAGCACATGACATATTTACCCTGAACTGAACCCAAGGATTCATCCAAAAATATTTAATGTCTCCTTTACAGACATTTTTATTATATATTGATTATAATTGTGTTACATGCTTTTTAAACATCTATAAAATACACATTGTTGTGTGTGGTAATACAGTATTGTTTCTTAATCCAACCTTATTTGACACATGGAATAGAGGCGGGTAAATGTCTACATAAGGTATACCAACACAACTGAGCAGAAAGCCCATTTTAGCATCATCATCATCGAAGGCATCCACCATTTTAATCAGTATCACTAAACGTTTTATTGCCAAGTAAGTTTCACAACAAACAAGGAATTTGTTCTGGCTGTTGGTGCAACAATTAGGACAAAAAGAATAAGGGAAGTAAAAACAAATAAGAACAGTGGACTGAGCAGAAAAACTGTAGATGGAGAAGAAATAAATTACTAAAGAAAATATGTAAGGTGCAAGATTTGTCCAGTTGAGGGTTGTGTGTGTATGTGGGGGAGGGGTTATAGATTTGTCTAGTTGAGGGTTGTGTGTGTATGTGGGGAGGGGTTATAGATTTGTCCAGTTGAGGATTGTGTGTGTATGTGGGGAGGGGTTATAGATTTGTCTAGTTGAGGGTTGTGTGTATGTGGGGAGGGGCTATAGATTTGTCCAGTTGAGGGTTGTGTGTATGTGGGGAGGGGTTATAGATTTGTCTAGTTGAGGGTTGTGTATGTGGGGAGGGGTTATAGATTTGTCTATTTGAGGGTTGTGTATGTGGGGAGGGGTTATAGATTTGTCTAGTTGAGGGTTGTGTATGTGGGGAGGGGTTATAGATTTGTCTAGTTGAGGGTTGTGTGTGTATGTGGGGAGGGGTTATAGATTTATCCAGTTGATGGTTGTGTGTGAATGTGGGGGGGGGGGGGGGGGGGGTTATAGATTTGTCTAGTTGAGGGTTGTGTGTGTATGTGGGGAGGGGTTATAGATTTGTCTAGTTGAGGGTTGTGTGTGTATGTGGGGAGGGGTTATAGATTTGTCCAGTTGAGGGTTGTGTATATGTGGGGAGGGGTTATATATTTGTCCAGTTGAGGATTGTGTATATCTGGGGAGTGGGATATAGTCAATTTGGTTCATGGTCATGGGGCATGTCCATGGCCTACTGCTTTAGGACAGAAACTGTCCTTGTGGCGAGAGGTTTTAGTCCTGATAGACCTCAACTTTCTGCCTGAGGGGAGAGCATTGAGTAAACATGCAGTAAAGTAGCAGGGACCTGATGACCCAGTCAGCTGTGTGGAACCTAGTTAATGTTAAAGGGGAAGACACCTTTCTTAGAAATGTCCATGCATTCACAGTCTCCATTATGGGAAATATAGGGAGGTTTCCTTCAACCTTCTTATTTTAACGAACAACAGTGCACTCTTAATATCTCACCCGGCACAGCCAGAAGAGGACTGGTCACCCCTCTGAGCCTGGGTCCTCTCTAGGTTTCTTCCTAAAATTCGACCTTCTTAGGGAGTTTTTCCTAGCCACTGAAATTCAACACTACTGTTGTTTGCTCCTTGGGGTTTAAGGCTGGGTGTCTCTGTAAAGCACTTTGTGACAACTGCTGTTGTAAAAAGGGCTTTATAAATAAAATTTGATTTCATTTGATCCTGTCAAAAATGATACTGTCTTTTCCAGGTTGTCTTCCCATGACCATGCCCTGTATCAAGTTAGTTTGCATTTGCACGAACCTTTCGTTAAACACCTGAATTAACAGATAAATTCTTTGTCTCAGAAGCATTCTAGTGCAGAGTGAAGGATGACGACTTTGTTAACCAGTCAAACTGGTTTTCTAGGTTTCAAGCTGTGTAGATAATACCTCCTCTGTAAAATCAGATGCTGTCGGTCCCACCTACCTTTCTGGTGCTCAGCTTGGGGTTGGACTCTTTGGATTTGTACCAGATGGACTTGAGGACAGAGGCAAAGGGAGTGACTCCAATACCAGCACCAACAAGCATGGCCACTTCGTAGTCAAACACATCCTCACTGGCTGTGCCGAACGGACCGTCCACGCTCATTCTAAACGACAGGGGTTGAGTCAAGGCCCACAGCAACGATTGGCAGGAGGATTCCACCAGCTAAAGTTAACTCTCATTCAGTAATTTACATCTGTGCATCTGAGATGGACCTGTGATGCCTCACACTCATCAAGAAAGATGCGGGTCTGGCAGCCACAGTATTAGGCAGTGGCTGCTTTTCTTTAGAAACTGGGATCTTACTTGGGTCCCTGAGCTCCCGCGGGAAGCTGCTCAACGACGCTGATGAGTTTCTGGGTCCAGTCCCCTGCGGAGCGGATGTGCACACTGAAGAAGTCCTCTTCGGGCGCAGAGGTCATGGTGAAGGGGTGCCACTCCAGCTGGGAGATGGATGGACAATTCAGGAAGACATATTGGCCCACATCCATCTTGAAACCATTCTTCATCAGCTGCAATTCCAGCACTTTGGATGGCCGTATCACAATCTGAAAGAGAGTGATGTATTGATTATCAGACCACTATCTGAAGAAGGAGCGTGATGTATTGATTATCAGATCACTGGATGAGAATACACAACATCTGTCAATCACACTGAAGGGTAACTGGTTATTGCAGAGCACACTTACCTTTCTGTATTGGACGCTCTGCAAGTAGCGGACGAAGCGTAACAAGCGCTCGCACACATAGAGGACCATGGGACCAATGACCCACATCCAGGTCTGTAGGGAGATAGGAACACAGCTTATACTGGATCTGTGACCAGAACCTTCCCATAACAGATGTTGTTTTTGGTTGTACACCATTTGGGTGAGATTGAGATGTGTCAGTAGACATCATCCACCTGAAAAACATCATCAGTTTACTAAAGAATACTATAGAATCTACTGTATAATTCAAAAGCATTCTGTAGTAAAAAAAAAATACAACGTAGAATACTATACAACCATTGAGAAAATGTTATTGAATGTATCGGAAAAATACTATGTCCAAACACTACATTCTATTGCTAAAATACAGTTAGGTCTGGAAATACTTGGACACTGACACACTTTTCATAATTTGGGCTCTGTACGCCACCACAATGGATTTGAAATGAAACAACCGAGATGCAATTGAAGTGCAGACTTTCAGCTTTAATTCAAGGGGTTGAACAAAAATATCGTATGAAACGTTTAGGAATTGGAAAAATGTTCA
Organism: Esox lucius; assembly: GCF_011004845.1. Taxonomy (NCBI): domain Eukaryota; kingdom Metazoa; phylum Chordata; class Actinopteri; order Esociformes; family Esocidae; genus Esox; species Esox lucius. The sequence goes on along the minus strand of NC_047572.1, from coordinate 33,476,063 downwards.
TACAGTCCCTTTATTTCATGGGCTCAAATGTCATTGGACAAATCATGAAAAAAATCTAAATTTGTAATACTTTGTTGAGAATCCTTTGCAGGCAATGACTGCTTGAAGTCTGGAACGCATGGACATCACCAAACGTTGGGTTTCCTCCTTTGTGATGCTTTGCCAGGCCGTTCCAAGCCCTCTCCTTACTTCTTCCCAAAATTCTGGTACAGGTTGACCTTAGTTTCATCTGTCCAAAGAATGCTGTTCCAGAACTGGGATGGCTTCTTTAGATGTTTTTTTGGTAATGTCTAATCTGGCCTTTCTATTCTTAAGGCTTATGAATGGTTTGCACCTTGTGGGTGAACCCTCTGTATTTGCTCTCCTGAAGTCTTCTCTTTATAGTAGACTTGGATAATGATATGCCTACCTCCTGGAGTGTGTTCTTCACTTGGCTGGATGTTGTGAATGGGTGTGTCTTTACCATGGAAAATATCCTACTATCATCCACCACTGTTGTCTTCCGTGGACGTCCAGGCCTTTTTGTGTTGCAGAGCTCACCAGTGTGTTCTTTTGTCCTCAGAAGGTACGAAACTGTTGATTTGGCTTCTCCTAAAGTTCCTGCTATCTCTCTCTTTTTTTTTCTTTTTTGCAGCCTATAGATGGCCTGTATTACTTGTATTGAGAGCTCCTTTGACTGCATGTTGTGGGTTCACAGCAACCACTTCCAAATGTGAATGCCACACCTGGAATCAATTCCAGACCTTTTACCTTTTTAATTGATGAAGAAATAATGAAGGTATAGCCCACACCTGTCCATGAAACAGCTTTTGAGTCAACTGTCAAAATACTTTTGGTCCCTTGAAAAAGAGGGGCTACATATTAACAAGCTGTAATTCCTAAACCCTTCCTCCAATTTGGATGTGAATGCGCTCAAATTAAAGCTGAGAGACTGCACTTAAAGCCCATATTCATTATTTAACTGTAACATTTTGGTAAACAGTCAAAATAACAAAAACTTGTGTCAGTGTCCAATTATTTCTGGACCTAACTGTATGTAAGTATAGTATTGAACAGTATTTCCAAAATGTTACACTATAAAATTTATATTTTTGGGCATTCAACTGACAACAGGTTTCCATGGGTTTTCAAGCATTCTCAGGTTTTATAGTACCATGAATGTAACTTTATGCTTTGGTTTTCAGTCAAACCCCTCCTGTTTGAGGAGCTGTGTGGCATTTTGAGGCGCATTGGAGGACACGTGTCTACAACTTCAACACTCCCGTTCCTGCTTTGGAGTTGCTATAAGGCTATAATTGTGAATAGGACATCATGAATGATGTGTCCTATGGGTGAATGATTCAACTGGAATTTGGGGACCATGATGTTATGGGACAGATTGGACATTAAGCCAGGACACCAGAGACAGTCCTACCCTGAAGTTATCATTGGACCTTTAGTAACCATAGACAGTAAAGAGGCGCACAGAACATCCCATTTGAAAGACTGCGCCGTACGCAGGCCAATATCCCCCTCACTACCCTGGGGCTTTGTGATCATCAGACCAGATGGACGAGTGCCTCCTACTGGCCCCAAAAACACCACTTCCTGCAGCCTCTGGTGTCATATTCAGGGACCAATCGTGATTGGCTTTTGAGAGAAGCCAAGAGAGGGATATAAGGTGCCTATCTGCTGGAAGAACACAAAACATAGGCCTAATTATCGTGTGTCTCAAATTCCTTCCAACAAGATCATTAATTTCATAGAAAAGATTTGATAACGTTGAGCAAACGTTTTCATAAAAGTTGTTGACATCTACAGATGCTATGTGAGTAAAGAGGACAGAAAATATCAGAAAATGATTGTTATAGTGGATCAGGGTCCAGAGCCTAACCTATTTTCCATTAGTAGCTCAGGCATTCCTTAAGCTGGATACACAGACTGAAAATACACAAGTTTATTATGAAAGCGATAATATTGGAATGAATACCTGTAACGTAAAAGCTGTATTTATCCATTTAAATACATTACATTGAAAATGTTATTTGATGTTATTTAAAAACATCAAAGTTGTGATGACATAATTTAAAGATTAAACATAATTTAAAGATCAACTCCAGCTCCAGATGGATAATGAATATAAAATGTGGTAAATGATGTTCTGATAACAACATGCGTCAGCTCTTTTGGGCTGGTTGGCCTAGAAACAATCTGTTTTCAATGTAGTGATAGAAAACAAGGTAGATCATGACCTTTGTAGAAAGACAACATTGTCATTGATGATTTCTTTTCACTCAGTCTACTTAATTTCCTGGTCCACTCCACATTTTTAGGAGAACCTTATTTAATGTTTAAATCATCTTTGTTGAGCTACAATACATTGTTGATACTTTGAAAGGACCTGAACACAATGTGCAAATAATGTAATATTGGTAACAGGGTTTTAAAATGTGCCTTAAATGCTAAAATGTTTCAGGAAAGTGTGTCAAAATAATAAAACCATGTATGAATGACTGTCATACCTGACAGGAAAATAAAAAAACATTGTGTTTTACTGTCATCGCATACTGCATGTTCCCCCCCCAGAATATCTGGTGGAAACATACCCCTGGTGAGAAAAGGCACATACTTGATTCTTGACAATTTTAGAATACGCAAATTGACGTCTTACCTGTGGAAACCCTCCAGCAAACTGGGGAATGGGACAATTTTCCTCCATCCCCCACTCGTCTACTTCATCATCACAATGCTTAGGATCATGGGGTGGGTCGGTGGCTGTCTGACCCCGCACGATTCGCCTGTAGACAAAGGACAACCTGTAACGAATAACCACCGACCAACATCTCCCCTGGAAATGAACAGAGCTGATCTTGACCAAGCCTCACCCGGCACCATGGAACACCAGTCCAGCAAAGAACACAATGAAGAGGTGGTGGGTGAACCAGAAGACCTCAAAGTAGCTGCGCCTGATGACCTCCATGGATGAGGTGATCATGAGGATGAGGGCCAACGTGATGACCACGCCTGTGAGCCCAGCGATGGATGTGAACACCAGGAGAATCGGAGTCTGAGGCAGAAGGAGATGATCAGAACGAACCCAGTTATATTAGCCATGAGCCTGCAAAAATGGCAGGACCTTTTTCGAAACATTGGTGCTATTGAAAATGACTGGGACCTCTAGTTACAATGACATATAAAGCATGATAATACAGTAGTAAAATATTTACGTGATCTCTAGTTACCAGTAGATTTTTGGCAGACATGCATTTCAATGTGTTAACTGCTACTTGCTCCTGCTATAACAACTTTTTTGGGTCAATGTGTAAAAAAACTGTAGTGCTTTGTGGTGTGTTATGGTCCCTCTTGTAAAAGAGATTTGTTCTTCATGACACCAAGCTAGTAAAATACACGTGAAATACATTTAAAAAAGATCATCCTCACAGTGGATAACGAGCGGATTGGGTTGAGGTAAGTGGTGTTGGCTGTGTCGCCCAGATTAGACAGGGCCGTGCTGAGCTCGTCATAATCCCCATGTCTACTGTTGTAGTACCGCTCCGCGTTCACCAAATGGGCAATAATGTGAACAGCTGCATCAACAAAAAACAGGAAAAACGACAGGTTTGATTCTGGTAATTTGTTAATTCGTTAGTTAATTGACCTCATAGATTTACATTTGAATTTAATATCAGTTTTAAACTTGGAATTGGGTGGCCAACTAAGGCAGGATAGTAACTCCACTTACAGATCATTCGCATTTAACCAACATATTACACATTCAGCCCAAAGTGGAAGGTTTTAAAATGTCACCAAAGGACAGAAATGCATAGAAATCAATAAAAAGTTGGTTTAAATATCCTGCATGCTTGCACAGATAATAAAATTTATAGTTTTCAAAAGTGGTTATCAATCTTTTAAGAATTTGAATCTACATTGACTGATTTACAGGTATTCCTCCAATGAAGCTAATGTTTTCAATGACATCTCTAACTAAACCCGGTTAGAGCTATGTATTACAATAACACCAGAATCAATAATTGGCCTCAGTCTCCTCCGCTCTTTCTACTCTTTTAGCCACGTAACTTCAAGACAGGTTTCAAGGTTATCTGATCATAAAGCAGGAACTCCAAACCTGTCATCAGGGCTATCATGTAGGCCACAAGCTTGTGGAAACTGATGTTTTTGTCCAATTGTTTCCTTATAGTTCGTCCACAGCACTGAAACAGCAAGAAAAATAAGTAAAATACAAATAATTAGGGAAATGCCAATCAAAGTCAATAAAAGCCCATCAACATCACATCTATCGGCAGAACAAATCAACCATTTAATTCTAAAATCTGTTTTATAGTTCAATCAATCAATCAAATGTATTTATAAAGCTGTTTTTACAACAGCAGTTGTCACAAAGTGCTTTACAGAGACACCCGGCCTTAAACCCCAAGGAGCAAACAACAGTAGTGTTGGATTTCAGGGCCGTTATCTTCAAATAACAACTTTTACACATGATGTGTTGAAATTAGACCATTTCACTGCATGACCCCACCCTCTAACTATCCCCAGGCCAGGTCGTTACACTCAGTGGTGTAAAGTAAGTATATTTTTCTATAATGGTCTTAGAAACTTCAAACCTGATGCCTAGTACTTTAAAAACAGCTGGCCTACTTGTTCAAGTTTAGATTTGATGAAAATGGTCTTGATTTATTAATAATCAATAAAACATTTAAATCTGTGTATCAATATGTTTTTCAAAAAGTATCTAGAAACATCAAACATGGCGCACATTAGTCTAAAACAAGCTGGCCTAGTTGTTCAACCTTTGTTTTGGTGGAAACTGTTTTTTTTTTACTTACTAATACTCAATAAAACCCATGACAATAAGTATATCTTCAACTTATTTTTCAATAATGGTCATAGAAACATCAAACCTGATGCATATTAGTCTAAAAATAGCTGGCCTACTTTTTCAAACGTTGTCTATTTGAAGTCATTTTGGATTTATGTATAATAAATGAATGAAAATACATTTATTTCTGTACATTTTCAATATATTTTTCAATAATGATCATAGAAACTTAAAACATGATGCCTAATACTCTATTAATAGCTGGCCCACTTGTTCAACATTTGTTTTGGAGTGGAAAATATTTATTGATTTATTAATAATCAATAAAACATTAAATCTTCAATATCTTTTTCAAAAATGAAAATAGAAACTTCAAACCTGATGCATATTAGTCTAAAACAAGCTCCTTGTTAAAACATTGGTTTGGTGGCAAAAATATTTTGTGATTTATTAATAATCAATAAAACACACGTAATCTGAATATCATCAAAATCTATTATTAATATTCAATAAATCAATGGAAAAAAGTTCAATTCCATATACCTTCAATACACTTCTCAATAGCGGTCACGCACACTTCAAACCTGATGTTTATTATTCTAAAATTTGCTGGATTACTTGATTATTTATAAATCCATAATTACTTTTTTCACCAAAACAAAGATTGAACAATTAGGCCAGCTATTTCCAGTATTACATGCATCCAGTTTGAAGTTTCAATGACCATTATTGTTCCACTACATTTAAGATATATAAAATGTAACGTGTTTCCATTAATTTATTGATTATTAATAAATCAATAAAGACCCTTTTGACCATATGAAATGAGGTATAGTATTTAGCATGTGGATTGGTGTTGATGAAAGTTATTTTTAATACTATAATCTTCAGCTGACATGTCGGCAAGTACCTGGTTTGCTTTTACCACGGTCCCGAAATGTGGAAGGGTGCCGGAACCGAGGTACCAATGTGAATGTCTGTTGAATCTCAAATATGAAACTGATTTCACCTCGGTCGAGAACCGGGTCTTACCATAAAGGAGCCCCGGATGAGAGACAGCAGGTTCCGACACACAGGCAGGAGAATCAGCATGCAGTTGAAGTTGAGGACCGCTGCAGGAGCTCTCGCCCACGACAGCGCGGACTGAAAGACCAAAGACGCCGATGTCAACACGCAAGGCGCTATCCAACATAACTTCAGTAACACTCGGTCATGACGAACGACGTATTCAATCAAATGCATGCATTATGGTGCATGTGACTTGCTTATACCATACACGTCCTAAATGGTAGGGTAAGACTCACCCCTAAAATGTGTCTCGTGTAGATAAACCGATCCCCCAAATCGTACAAGAAGTAGAACCAAACAAACAGGAATGTGTTGATGGCCATCCAGACCACCTGTATGAACAACCAGTACGTTATCACAACAGGGGAATAACCATAATGTTATTCATTTATCTTTTTTAATTAACACTCATTCATTTTATGAAAAATACTTTTCAGGACTTCAATAAGGATATTAAAAGTCATCAATACGCATATTGGGCATCAATCTGATTCGCAACCTGGCGCTAGACAGAAGCCGAAATAATTCATCGCATTCATTTACACGAACTCTGCCAGTATGAGTTCGTTAGAATTCATGTTCTTACCAGTATGAAGTACGTCAGCCCATGGTTAATAATCCAGTTACCCATTTTGAAGGACTTCAGCCAGGAACAGTTAAGTGCACTTGCATCGTTACCAGGTGTTTTTTATACTTGCACATGCTCAAACCACGCCCATTTAAAGTCAGTCACTAATCCAAGCTATGAGGAAATCCAAAATGCTCCAACATAGGAATCCTTTTGTGCTTATAGACAAAAATGTCAGTATGTCATAAAACCCACCTAACCTCACCCAATCGCTGTATATCCCTGCAGTCATTCGACTGCATCTACTGATCATCACTTTTACTTTCCCTATGGTTTGTCTTCGGAAAGCAACACAGAAAGGCAAAGAAAAAAAAAACGTTGTTGCAGTATTTTAATTAAACAACTTTAAATTCAAGTAGGTGAACAAGGCAGTAGTTAAGGCATGTATCAAAACAGACGACACATAAAAACAGGGATTAATGCACTTCAATGTTTAATACAAAGGTACCGTTAAGGCATCACATTTTCTATATTAAATTATTACTGTAAAAAGTTGTTTTGAATAGCATTTCAATCCCTTTACAAGCACACTGATTAGTAAAAGCAATTCCGTCTTTAACTCACTTGTTATTCACTCGCTTATACTGGCACTTTAATACTTTTGATCACTTTGTTTGCAAAGGCAAAGAATATGGGCAAACTGAGGCACCAGGAACTAGGAACAGACACCATTCATTCCAATCAGTGGGCTAAGTGAGGTACAGGGAAGGCAAACTCATGTTATCAAACCCCTTTTGTTACATACAAAGATGAATGGGACCGATTGCAACACGTCTGGTATTTTTTCTCTTAAGTAAACTTCTGAAAACGAGAGCAGGGAAGTCCCCGTTTAAAAGGGAGAGTCGGTCCTCCAGAACGAAGACACTTGGCTGGTTTCCCACACACCTGGTCCCGTGCTGCTCTCTCAGCACTGCCTTTGTGCCTCGTATCTCATCAGGGCACATTCCTTAGTCTCCAGGGGTCCCTGGCCTCCGCCTGTGCTGTTCGGCAGAGACAGTGTCGGTCTGAGTAACACCTTTTCCCTCACAGCAACCGTGACGCAACATCGTCTAGACTCTGCTGATCTGCATTCTTGTGTCAATCCACAACAAGGAGCGTCGATGCGTTCACAGCACAGAGTTGAAATGCTTGGCTTACCACCTGGGACCGACGTAACGGAGCGGCCTGTGGGATAAATCGCCTATTCCATGTCAGCACCAAGCGGTGGTCCTTCATTGCCAGATCACCGCGTCACGCTGCCTCTGTGTCTCCAACGATGACCGTCTCACGATCCCCCGGCTGACTGGCGAGGTCGAGCGGCGTGAGGTCTGGCGGATCCACGGGCACCAGCACCATGGTGGCCGTGGTGGAGTAGGACTGGGGCAGGCCCTCCACCTCCTCCGCCCTCCGACAGCAGGCGGAGCAGCAGACGCAGGCCAGGCAGTCGTGGACGTTGTACCGGAAGAGGCGCCGGCACGGGTGGCAGAACTGGTAGAAGATGAGCATGAACAGCACGGCGAGGCTGTAGCAGATGAGCAGCTGGGCCACCAGCAGGGGTGCGCACACATACTCGTAGAAGTCCGACTTGAAGACGTACCAGAGTGCGATAAGGGCGCCGTTCTCCAGGAAGCGGCCGCCGTAGTAGGCAGCCAGGCGGCCCCAGCGCTGCTTCTTCTCGATGAGGTCTCGGTGGCCGAGGTCCAGCTGGACGGCCGACCAGCAGAAGATGTTGATGCAGGCGTACAGGAAGGTGAACAGCAACAGCACCACCACGGTGTCCAGCTTGCCGAAGTTGTTTTCCACGTTGTCGGGCAGCGAAGCGCGGCGTCCCCAGAACTCCACCCAGGGAAGCAGGAAGAAGAACAGCAGGTTGACCAGGCCGACCGGAATCACCCAGTAGGTGAGCGCCGTGCTGAACAGCACCAGGGAGGTGACCCGGGTGGCGATCTCCAGGCCGCGCCACAGGACCATGCAGAGGTAGGCCGCTGGACGCAGACGCACCTTGTAGTCGTCGTAGCGGATGTTGATGGCCAGCACACTGCACACCAGGGCGCCGTACGTGATGGAGACCAGGCAGATCACCATCAGAGACACTGTGACCAACAGAGACAGGCAACTTCAGACCATCCGAACAACAGAGACACTGACCAACAGAGACAGGCAACTTCAGACCATCCGAACAACTGAGACACTGTGACCAACAGACACAGGCAACTTCAGACCATCCGAACAACTGAGACACTGTGACCAACAGACACAGGCAACTTCAGACCATCCGAACAACTGAGACACTGTGACCAACAGAGACAGGCAACTTCAGACCATCCGAACAACTGAGACACTGTGACCAACAGAGACAGGCAACTTCAGACCATCCGAACAACAGAGACAGACCATGGTGTGGTCAGCGTAAACACGCCCGGAAGACTTACGCCTGACAGGGAGGAAGTACTTCTCCTGTATGTTAGCATACAGCTGCAGGGTGAGCTGGGGTGTGGAGCCCAGGAAGGCCTGGATGACAGCAGTGCGTTTGAAGGCGTTCCGGTGTGTGGCCAGCTTGCGCTCTGAGTGGCCAATTTCCCACTCCATGGGCGTGGTCTGATCCTTCTTCAGGTTGAACTTCCTGGAGATGGTCACGTATGGCTCCTCCTCCTTACCCGCCTTGAAGTAAACCACCAGAGCCTCAAAACACCTTAAAAGGAAGAAAGGGCCATTGAAAATGTTGTAATAACACATCACCACTAGAGGGTAGTACAGACTAAAAAAATAAAACAAGGGAGGGGACTTTCAGTCTCAGTGTGAATGCTCTATTCCAGGGGTGTCCAAACCATTCCACGGAAGGCCGTGAGTCTGCAGGTTTTTGGTTTTTCCTATAAATTGGTTCCCAGTTCACACCTACACAACCAGGTGAGGGTAGAAACTAACCAATTAGTAACCTAATTAGTCAATCAAGTACAAAGATAGAGTGAAAACCTGCAGACACACGCCTCTCCGTGGAATGGCTTGGACACCCCTGATCTATTCATATCCCCAATTTTCATAAATAAGTATAAAATTCTCTATAAAATTTTAACTTGAAGCATTTCAAAAGAACCATTCTGGTCACTGTGTCATCTGTCGGAAACTGTCACCCATTGGTAGAGGAGACAAAATGAGAGCAGTGATTCTAGCTTGTTGAATGAGAGCATCACCATTCTCAAGCAACCACCAATCAAAATAATTTTGATTGGTGTTGATGTGTCAGACAGTGTGAGCTCACATTTTGAGAACTGTGTTTTTAGAGGAACGTGGTTATTTAAATGATGGAATTGTGACCGAAAAGCACAGAGGGAAAATAAACAATTTCAAAGCCTTTGACACTTCATGACTGATTGAAAACCCCTTCTTAGATTTCAGCTTTTTCTTTCATATTCACAGGGGGATGTGAAAATATACCATAGACAGATAGCACACACATTGCATATCACTCGTCTGCTCGTGTTGAATACTACCACTGTAGATTGCTGTACACAAAGCACTTCACAGCATCCAGAGTACTCACAGTCAACCATTAAATCAAACAGCACTGGACAGGAATGTTGTGTTTCAGATCAAAACATCGCCTACTTTGGGCATGATCTTTGGGGAGAGAACAGAGACTAGCTACTACCAGGATTCTCTTCCTGGCAGCTCAGCAGGGTTCTGCTAGCGGACCCGATCCCATCTGACATGCACCCTACGTCAGCCATTTTCACACACTGTTTTCTCAGCTGTGGTGGTGCTGGTGGAACGCCATTCCCTGTGACCTCACGGAGTACGATCCAAACACACATGCCTCATCGGTGACTTGAATTCTCTCTGATCTGAGGAACTTCTGGGGGCGACGCAAGCTGCCTGCTGCCTCTTATCGACTGGCACCAATTGTCATCGACACATACAAAAATCCAGAACTAATCTTGCCTGAGACTGTGATCTACAGATCAAGACCAGTAGTGGCAGCATGAGTCCAAGCATGTGACTTGGGAAAAATATCATCCTGATAATGCAGCTAAAATGTGCTGGATTAAGTCCAGACCGCATTTCTCTTTCAGAGAAACAAGACTAAATGACACTAGGCTTTCACAGAGAGGAAAAGGCATGGCTGAGGAGAAAGACTGCTGACTGAATCAATATCCCTGATGCCCACAGCGAAATCGAATGGTTTCATCGGATGAAGCTAAGTGCCCACTCCCTGAGCATAAAAAACATGCCACTCTAAACAGAGGCCTCCAACATGGCCTATTTGTGAAACTAACGTGGTGATAAGAATGACCTTATAGGGCCAATCTACAGCAGATCCTTCTACTTAATACACAGCGTAAATATTGGGACACTAATCATGTTTTACTTTCTTCTTTTGGCTCTTTGGGTTTAGATCGGAAATCACAATTACTATGCGATTAAAGAATAGATTAGGAATGTGTTAGTGTATATGCATACTTATTGGTTTCACTAATAAAAAATAACCCCCCCCCCCGTCATTTTACAAGCATTTTTATCTTCTCCACTGTCCTTGGCACACAAGGCCCTTTGCACCTGCTAAGCTCATCAGCGCATTTCTTTTTAATGTTTTGCCAAGTTTCAGGTTAATGGCTTCCTTGGCTTTACGTTGCCAGACACAAGTAACAGACTCCAAAGACAAACACAAAGCCTAGGATTACGACTTGACACTGACAGCTCTCTTAGGCCTGCACCGATTGTGACATAACATACCCGTCTAACCAGAAACCTGTCCAGCCAATTATGCCAATTATTCTGGTGCTCTAAGGTTCAGGAATTATATTTAAAAGAGTTGTCGTTTTAAAAACGTTTAAGTCAATATACTCGGCTCAAAAAAATGAAGGGAAAACATTTACAGTATAACACCAAATCAATTAAAACTTCAGGGATATCAATCTGTGCAGTTAGGAAGCACAAGTGATTGTGAATCAATGTCACCTGTTTTGTTGTAAACAAAAAGTGACAACAGGTGCACTGGAGAGGCAACAGCAAGACAACCCAAAAAAAGGGAATGGTTTTGCTGGTGGTGGCCACAGACAATTGCTCGCTCTCTCCTTATCCTTCCTGACTGATTCTTCTCTAGTTTAGCATTTTACTAGTTTTCTTGTTACTACTGGTAGCATTAGGTGGTACCTGCAGCCCATTCAGGTTGCACAGGCAGTCCAGCTCCTCCAGGATGGGCACATCCATATATGCTGTCGCAAGGTTTGCTGTGTCTCCCAGTAGTCTCAAGAGCATGGAGGAGATACCAGGAGATGGTCGTTATACAAGGAGAGCTGAACAGGGCCGTAGAAGGGCATCAACTCAGGAGCAGGACTGGTAGCCAGTTCCTGGATGACGAAAGCATTGATACCATTGACTGGCCCTCATGTTCCGCAGACCTGAATCCAATTGAGAACCTCTGGGACGTTATGTATCGGTGCATCTGACGCCGCCAAGTATCACCACAGACTGTCCAGGAGCTCATTGATGCCCTGATCCAGGTCTGGGAGTAGATCCCACCATCTCATCAGGAGCATGCCCAGATGTTGTCAGGAGTGCATACAGGCAAGTTGGGGCCACACACACTACTGAGTCACATTATGAGGTACTGTGATGAAATTCAAGCAAGTTGGAACAGCCTGTGATTTCAATTGTTTTCTTAGATTTTTGGTGTGAGTTTGAATCCAGCTCTCAATTGGTTGGTGATTTCGGTTTCCATTGACCGTTGTTACATAATTGTTTGAATTACACAATGCACAGTAAGGATTTTGATCTTTTATTTCGTTAATCTAGACCCGATATGTGATTTAAGCGTTCCCTTAATTTTTTTGAGCAGTCTATACAAACCTTCAAGTAAAAAGCAGAAAAATGCTTACTAGAAAATGCTTACTTTTCCAATAATTGCAGAAGTCACTGTATATACATAACCCAAGAGTTTAGTTCAACTGTCCTACCATAACATAATTTAAAATATACGTTTGTAAACACTGCACTACAACTGGCAACACCTTTAAACCATGTCAAATTCTGCTTTTGTGTAAATGTACTTTGTAAATAAAGAGGATTCTGATTCTCCAACCCCATCTCCAACGACCATTTTTAGAAAAGCTAAGAGATGTTATTGTTCTAACAGCTGATAAGGCATCAGCTACACTGTTGCAGTTGTCTTTCAGGGTTGTTTATTCATCAGGAAATCCATGAAATATGCTCCTTGAGATTTAGTTCAGATTGTCTTCCTGTTTTGGTTAACAACTGTGCTTTGTCACAACACCCACAAGAAGCGTTTGGGTTAAACAAATACAAAACATTGACTGTGCATCAAACTCCCTTTCTTTTAGTCATTATCCTAGCGGACGGTTCAGAATACAAGACACCAAAGCTAGCATTCTTTCCTCACTGTATGTAGACATTTTTGTGTTGCATGCTGGGACAGAAATCAAAGTATGTAGCACCTCTACCTATGAGACAAGTCGTGACACAGTCCACTCCAGCAAGGAACCAACATGACATTACAGAGACATCACAATACATTTATGCAGTGACAATTTACTGTGTTCATTCGTTGACATGTGCATAACAAGACAGACAGCAGCCTGGTCTCTGGGTTGCCCATTACAAAGTAAAGCAAGTCATGCAGCCAGTCACATTTGGACCATCCGTTGCTAAGAAACATGCAATATTGAATTGCGCAAGCACAGCAGATATGTCGTGACATCATCCATCAACCTCCACAGGAGGTACACAACAGATAAGCTCCACAACAGCTCAGAGGCTGCAAGTAACAGCAGCTAACTCAGAGGCTGCAAGTAACAGCAGCTAACTCAGAGGCTTCTTTTAGCGCCTCGTTTTCAGACGGTTAACCCTTTATGGAGAAATTCAAATGGTTTTAGGCAGGAGTAAGAATAGTGATTACATCCCTTCGTCTCTCGAGCCACACCCACTCTCCTGAGTATAATTATAGAACTGAGAAGTCGTAGCACAACAAGCCTGAAAACTAACCTTGATCTAGTTTAACTGAATATCGAAGGGCTGATTCCCACTGTTCAGCACTGCTGAGCGTGGGTGACTTTAGCTGTAAAATGTTTGGCATGTGATGTTCTAGCTTGTAAAATACCTACTACTAACCATAAAACGTGTCATGAAGGGTTCAGACGGTACGGGCAAAGAGATCAACGCTACCCTTTGATTTGAAAGGCTATGCTCTGTGGACGGAAAGTATTCTTAGTCTCACAATATTAGATGTCATGTTTTTTAGAACAGTGTTTCAATGCAGTCAATCGGTTTCTCTCTACAGAGAAATCCTGAGTGAAAGAACACTGCTTACTGCTTCAATGTGCCAGTCAGAGGCTCTGCTAGAGATTTGAATAATTGACAGAGCGGTTAATTTCACACATCTTCACAGCATTTTTCAGAGCTGAAGTCAACATGTCCAAGGCCTTCTGCAGTGTTAAGAGCCACACCCTTTGCTATCTGAAATGCCTACAATGAATGAATCAAACAAAGATTAAAAAAAAAAGAAGTGCTACCGCTGACAAGTTTCACCAACATTATAACTTCAATAAGCTCAGAGTTTCTGAAGATGAAATCCACATTAAGTTAATTTTGCCAGTGGCAAATGACTGACATCCGAACAACAGACCTCAGCAGTCACAGTCATGAAGTAAAAAGGGCACTTTCTACTGAGAGCAATAAATGAGGGGAATTTCAGAGCTAAAGCAGTGAAAAGAAACATTTTCATTTTGTCCCTAAACATAGCAATTACTAATGTGTAAGTTACTATGGATGAAGCAGACTGTTTAATGCCATAAATCTACATAGAAACTGCTATATTTCAAAGCAAATTAATAATCTTTGTATTGCTGGCTGACTATTTTAGTGGTAAAATGTAAGGTTATTTGTTCTCAAGCTTGCTTACAATGCCTCCCAAGGACATTTCAGGGCACCTTTGTAATGCAGGCCTTGACTGCGCCCAGAATAGGTAGTCAAACCCCAACGACCAGCCGCATCTACAGCAGGTTACATGAGTCAGACAAATGTAAATAGAAGGATCAATCTGAAACTTGATCCACTTTAATTCCAGACAAACAGGTTTGAAATTACAAGAAAACACAGACAAATTCTAGAATTAGTCAGCTTTGTGGAATATTAAGGTTGTGTCAACACAGGCTGCCTAAATCTTAACGTTTCCCCACTAATTGGTTTTTAGCTTTGAAAGTGATCTGTTTTGAACACATTTGATTATTGGTGAATATCAGAATAGATATCAGAAATGGCCAATATGGGCGAGGTCAGGCCAGTTCTTGGCAGGCCAAAGCTACAGTAGCATGAAAGGGTTAGAACAGTTCACGGTGAGCTCAGTGATATCAGTATTCCCAGTGGCCTGTAACGTTCCTGTAAAACTGAAAACTGGTTCTTGGATACTTATGCACATATGCGGTACTACAATTAGCCTCTATCAGAAAGATTCCTCACACACAGTTCCATCTGCCGTCAATATGCTTGCCAACAGCTTGTCCAAGAGACCAAGGGAATTATCCCCGGCTGCTAGAGGCCGACCCTGTCCAGGCGACCCTGCCCCGGGTTATCTTTAGACCAGCCACAGCGTCTCCGGGAAACCCCTTCATAAGTTCCAACCCTACTTGGATGTTTTTGCTAGCCACTGTGCATCAATGTGTTGTTGCTGATTGTGTGTGGCACCTTACATACCTAATGAGTGGTCCCAGGAGTAGGAGATGCAAGAAGAGGACGAGGGGGCGATCTCTTCCCAAGTCTCTATGAATGAATGTCAGTGCCAACTGAATCAACACGGCCGGCACCAACATGAAAGTGATGGTCAACCCCATCCAGATCTGGTCGTCGCTCTTGTGGTACATGCTGCAAAGAACTGCCGCGCAGACAAACTCTGCAAAATACAACAAGGTGGCCAACACTACACTGAAAGGGGGTTGAATGTTGCTGTGGTTTACAAGAAGCAGGACTCCGTTTTCAGATGGCGTTTCATGGTGGACTGTCTCGAAGTCCGAGATTCTTTCGACTGGGTCGCCCTCTTCTTCCATGGCTCAGTGGAATAAAACAGAAACCTCCGCGTGCGGGTGCCTTAGATCGGAGCAGAAAGGTGTAGTGGCTAAGAAGTAGCCGAGTGTCTCAATGCATAGTCATTCAAAAACAATGTATCGATTTCTTCAAAAACAGTTCGTAGCTCATGTTCCTTTTCACGAATATATCAAGTTTATTCAACATAATCTTCTGTAGGTCCTCGTTTTATTGTTGATTTCTGTAGGTTCAGCGTTCGACCACTTTCCACGTACTTTTCACACTCAACAAAACTCGAGTGCAGCACGACACGTTAGCTCGTGTGCTCGTTTTTATTTCGTGTACAGTTTCGATCCTTTGTGTAGGCAATTGCCCGGGTGTGTCCACAAAAAAAAAAAAAACAACCCCCATCATGTCGCACATCCTGTATAAACAACATAAAGTTCTCCCATTTGCACGGACTGACGAAGTTTCCAGCGGAATTAAGTATTTCCACTGATGTGCGGTTGTAAATAATGGCCTGTACCTCCTAACTCAGTTGTAGCAAAGCAAGACCAACTGGACAGTCCAATCCATCCACTTTAGGTTGCCGTGGTAAATGTGAAAGTTCTTCCTGTTAATTCCAGCTGTGATCAAGAATGCATAGCAGGTGTGTGAACAACAGGCGTGGAAAGATTAGCGAGAAACCGCGACGTCCCACTGTTTTTTTTCCTGTTTATGAAGTTCATGCTAAATTCATAGCTAAATGGGAAGATGGTAATTACCAGTTGTGAAGTTATCAAAATAATTTGGAAGTATTCAAACGTTATCTTCGTTAAAATTGATGTGGAACAAGCTTGCGTCAAAATAAACTAACAGGTGATAAACTATCATGATTATAAACGAATTATAATTATTACAAATATATTAGCAAATTCACTTTTATTAATAACCTTTGGTTGCACTCAAGCTGTCGAAAGCGTTTTTATCGAGGTTATTTACTATAAGGTAATGTGAATGTCAGAAGACAACATTTAGGAGATGTAAGGAATCGCATGATAGACGATCTTCTAAAGCCAGTTGGAGAGATTTTTCTCAGTCGAATGTGGTAAACAGCATCTTCCCAATAACGGACACTGTATGGGCTGGCTGATAGATTGTGGGTAACGATGGCATGACAGCAATTAAAGTTGGTAGATATGCCAATCCTTAGTTGTGAAAGGATCCATAGCCTTGCAGAAAAGTCAATTAGGCCTACACTGAAACTCGTTAAGGCTTGGCATACTCGGCTCCGGCAAAAATATAATGTGTGAAATCTATATAGACTCATACCACATAGAGGTTGCTATCAACAAGGTTGTAAAAACCAGATTTTCGACGCATTTCATGGTGGCAACCTTTATGAACCTGTGACATAGCTTGACTTGGCTTACTCAAACTACCAGAGCTACAACATGTGAACTTGCGCAGTAGGAAGGCCAGGCTAGCTCACATCCCAACACAGAGGCTGGAGACCTATGTTGGTCTTATGTATCCTTCAGTCTTTTCATATCATTGGACAGAAAAACATAATGTTGCATGTTGCCGACAGTGTGGAGCTACATTTCACCAAACCAAACGTGCAAACTAGGTCACATCCTTGGGAAATCAGGAGACATCAGGGAACCATGTTTTGTTTGCTCTGGCAACCATGCAAACAGAGGTAATCAAAACGTATGCTCTGCCCATAAAAGGCAAACCGTCTACTTTGTGTGGCTCTCATAAGTATTCACCCCCCCCGCCCCATAGACCTTTCCACGTTTTATTGTTTAATCAGTCGTTACATTCTGTTTTCAGTAGTTACAATCAGTAAACAGTAGAACATTATTGAATTCAGTAGTTACAATCAGTAAACATTAGAACATTATTGAATTCAGTTGTTACAGTAAGTAAACAGTAGAACATTATTGGATTCAGTCGTTACATTCTGTTAACAGTAGAACATTATTTAATTCAGTAGTTACAGTAAGTAAACAGTAGAACATTATTGAATTCAGTCGTTACATTCTGTTAACAGCAGAACATTACTGAATTCAGTTGTTAAAGTCAGTAAACAGTAGAACATGATTGAATTCAGTAGTTACAATCAGTAAATAGTAGAACATTATTGCATTCAGTAGTTACAGTAAATAAACAGTTGAACATTATTGAATTCAGTAGTTACAATCAGTAAACAGTAGAACATCATTGGATTCAGTCATTACAGTAAGTAAACAGCAGAACATTACTGAATTCAGTTGTTAAAGTCAGTAAACAGTAGAACTTTATTGAATTCAGTAGTTAGAGTAAGTAAACAGTAGAAAATTATTGAATTCAGTAGTTACAGTAAGTAAACAGTAAAACATTATTTAAATCAGTAGTTACAGTAAGTAAACAGCAGAACATTTTTGAATTCAGTAGTTAAAATCAGTAAAGAGTAGAACCCCTTTGGAGATAAGCTGAGAGCAGAGAGACAGATTATATCCGTCAGACTTTTGAATTCAGCTGTCAGGTCTCTCAGAGACTGATATGTGAAGGGCATGTGAATGAGAGGGCATACAGACCAAGTGTTAAGCCTTCCTGCTGTGTCTGTATGAGTGTGTCATTGCCAACTGTGGTCAGGGGTTCGGATGACACAAGGAAACTCATGTCTGGTTGGACATAATGGGGAAGGCCGAAATGAGACCAGAGATGTACACAAATCTGTAATTTAGAAATGATTAAAAACAAAACAATAGCCAAATTCTATGTTGTATTTTCCACACTGGCTGTTGTACTTCTGTGATTCACTATACATTTATGTCTATAACATTTTAAAAGGACTAATACTGTATATAAACTTATACAACTAATATTACTCACCTGATATAACCACATTACGCCCGCTGATCATATCCTGTCAGATCTCAGTGCAAACCAGCCCCTCCCCCACCCATTTGACTGGGGGACCCTCAGCTGTCATGTGTTGCTGACAAAACATGAAGGGTCTTTTCCATAGAGTGTCGAGGAAATCAATAAACCAAATCAACTTTGGACACATTGATTAGCAAAAAAGCAAATAATTTTAAGCTTTAAAATTATAAAACTAACACATTTCTCTTGGTTTCTGACAAAATATAAATTTCAGTTACAGTGACAGTTATAAATGTTGGTTTTTAATGTTTTACTCACACTATGACCCTGGAGGAATGACCTGGGATGTAGGCTCTTTGGCAGTGGATGGTTTTACAGAAATTGAGGCCATCTAGTGACCATTTTGAGAATTTACGCTCTGGTAAAAACCCTGCAAGGCTGCAATAACCTGGTGAGGAAAAATTAGGAAAGATTAAGGATGTTTATATGCACCTCATGCTGCATGTTTGTTCTGTTTAAATCCAGTGAAATACTGATAGCCTATTATCTTTAGATTTCAGAGTGGTGTTTCTAGACAATACCTTAGAAGGATACTTCTAATTAGCATGAAGCATTGCCGAGGGCTGCACTCACCCGTCAACCATTACCATAAACATCAAACCCCTGCTGTGACTTTTGATATCACCAGCTAACTTAGAACAGTAAAAAACTGTGTGGGTCATGCCTGTGGTATATACTGGTTCATAAACCACAGCGTTCTGACAAACATCGTTCAAGGCAAACAGCGTTCGAGTCAAACAGCGTTCAAGGCAAACAGCATTGAAACCACCACAGATTTTAACGTTTCTTGTTAACTCAAGATCTATGTTATTTATTGAAAATGTAAAGGTAAATAGCATTTATATTCTGAAATGTTTAATGGTAAATGTTCTGTTGTAATCCACAGATACTGCAGTGGAAAAATACCGCCTTTATGAAGTACTCACTGTGGATGTCACATTAGGTCATAGGTCAGATTAAATTCAAACCAACGTAGGTGATTCGGGAGGCACCAGTTACCTGAGTTGGTCTCTGCCACTGTTAACTGGCGCCCTCAGAAAGGGATTCCATACCATATGACCACTAACCTTGTAAACAAACAAACAAATTCATATTTTCAGTTCAGTTTCTCCGCCATATGCTCAACATCTACCTCTCAGTTCCTCTTAGAAACCTAAAAGCAGGATGTGTAATGGGTGTTCCGGTCAATGACGTCTTCTTTAGGTGTCTTTGTTAGACACTATGAGCAAGTGACCATGAGCAAGTGACCTAATCTGGCCCAGTTAAAGTACAACCCACTGTCCAATGGGATAAAAGAGATCTCACAAACAACAGTGTGATTGGTGGACAGGTTGACAGTGTGTTTTCCAAGTTGCACCGCCCCACATGAGGTGACCACAAGATTACTGAAATAATTAGATCCCTGATTAGTTGTCAGCTATCTGGTACCCACACGATGCCACCACAGAAACACACAAAAACAAACATATGGACACTGACATCTTTCTGTAAGTATGCAGAGAGTTTACTTATTGCTATCTAGTCTTTAATCTGGTCTAGTTTTTCACAGAGAACAAAGTTTCAAATGCTCAACAAATGTACTTGAAAGTAAAGTAACTGAATTTCTTTCAAGTAACAGTGCTGTGATGTATATGTTTTGTGATTCATTCAGAGTATTAATATTAAGGGCTGATACACATGCCCTCAATGTTTTTATTATTTACTGCGGTCAAGTGCCAAATTTCTATTTTTATGATCTCAACTGATTGTCTGAACTTAAAACTGCCTTTTAATACTGCATTGGAAACTGAATAGTGAAAAGCATTATCTTTAACATCAATAAAACTTTTTTTTAGTTGTTTTTCAGATGAAAAAAATGCATATATTCATAATCTGAAACCTGAAAATATATCCATAAGAATAGATGTAGTGCAGGTTGAAGTGTTTCGGTTTCACCGTGCCGGGGCTGGAAAGGAGGTCATCATGTCCACTCGCTAACCGACTCAGTCTGAGCTTATGCAGCTTATGGAGACGGAAACAGATGCAGAGGCCAGAGACCTGCTGGATTAAGTCACCTCAGGAGGGCTCACACTCACAGTCACCTGATGTCTGTATTGAACCAATCTGTGGCAGACAACAGACAGGTCTACAGACAACAGACAGGTCTACAGACAACAGATAAGTCTACAGACAACAGACAGTCAACAGACAGTCTACTGACAACAGACAGTCTACAGACAACAGACAGGTCTACAGACAACAGACAGTCTACAGAGGTCTCAGACAGCTGAAAGATAATTGTGTCCACGTGAGAGTTTTAGCCAAAGAGGTCTGCCATACCGGTCCTGTAGCATAATAAGGAATCCATACTGAGGATCGTTAAACACTGAGGTTGACACCATGTGGACTTATGGATCTTGTTGGAATTGCAAAAAGGATAAATGCACAACCTAAATGCATAGTAACCTTGTCTCCCCGGAAAGCAACCCAGCTGGGCTAGTGGCCTCATCTCACTTTGTGTTGGTCGGTTTACTCAACAAGGGGATGGTTTTCCCGTCAGGGCCGACACACACTGAGCCATGCCGTTTCCTTTCAGATGGCAGTTGAGGAGAAGATGGTGGCCGCTGTGCTCCTCTGGCTCTGTTTCGCCCTGCTCACCACACAAGAACATGTTCAACCTAATGAGCAACTGCTGCAGCTGGATCTCTGAGTTCCAGCAGCCCATCAGGTGGGACAGTCTCCAGTGTATCGGGCCAGGTAAAATGTTACTCTCATTTAAAGTGATTGGAAATTTCAACTCAAGGACTCTTTTGTATTTACAGGAAAGTCAATGTACTGGTTGTCGGTCTCGACAAAGCGGGGAAAACCTCCACCATCAGGGGGATGCTAAGAGGTAATGCAACAGTGAATTGGAGTCAGTGTTCCAATAATGAACATTCACAGCTTTCTGCGCCGACTGACAGGAAGTAATGTCTTGTCTACAGTGCCCTCGGGAGACATGGGTTCGGTGTTTGGGTGTGTCCGCACAGAGCTGAGAGTAGAGAACTTCCTGGTCACCCTGTTGGACATGGGCGGAGACCCGGATGTGCGCGGGTCTTGGCGGGATCTCTGTGGAGAGGTCCATGGTATTATATTTGTGGTGGACTCCAGTGACCGGCAGAGGATTAAAGAGGCCAAGGAGCTTTTGACAGAACTGCTCAAGCACCCTAGAGTGGCGGGAAAACCACTGCTGGTGTAAGGACAGCTTATAAATAATATGAATGGATGCAAATAGAGTACTTGATCAAAGTAAAAACAATAAACAACGTTACCACCATGGCTACCTGTGTGTTATACAATCTCGTGATTCATTTGAAAGACCCATAAATTAATATTTGTCCATATACAGAATCTACAGAATACCCCTGAAAACCTTTATTTTACAATTTTATGATAGCAAGGAAGAAGAGTACCAAAAACGGATTAATGCTTTCAAGGTTTTTTTTCCCCCCGTTTGTCTTTCAACCCACTGAAGGCACATTGTGCTCTGCTGTCATGTTTCAGGCTGGCCAACAAGCAAGACAAGATGAATGCCCTGCTGGGAAGTGAAATCATTGAGATTCTATCTCTGGAACGTCTGGTTAACCAGAGCCGCTCTCTCTGCCACATTGTGAGTCTGGTATAGTAAAGAAGCACTGTCCACAAAGCTACACACTATGTCAAATATGTATTAGAGACAGGTACACCAAATACACAGACACACAGGAATCTGTGGCGGCTATGAAGGTTAGATTTTATGGGGCTTCCTCCCCTCCAGGAGCCTTGCTCAGCTTTAATGGACATGCGGAAGTGGACTGACAGGAAGACACTGCGGGGTCTTCGATGGCTGCTGCGCGCCATCAATCTGGATTACCCAGAACTCTGTTCTCGCATTACCAGAGACATCAAGGACAGAAGAGCTCATGCACCGGAAGAGCGAGACAGGTGTGGGAAGATGGACAGATGCCGTGGCAAACCCAGAGAGAAGTGAGAGAAAATATCTGTGTAGTAAGACGCCCAGAATATCCATCCTAGTCAGTGTACTAATGTTGTAGTGACAGAATGTGTATGTGAAAGTGTTGTCTGTCTCTATGTAGAACACATGTCAGCAAAAAGGTACATCGCCCGCGGGAAAAGCACCAAAGACCCAAGACTCCCTCACTACAACCCATTAGAAACATCTTGAAGAAGGTGAAAACACTAATGTGTACACATCCACATCTTTGGCTGTAGATCCATTTGATTTTCATAAGATTCTGTTTGATTATTTGTAGAATAGCAATCTACTAGTTATAGTGTATATTCAAGTTTGTTCATGATGCTGAAAAGATTTGAACCGATAATCTTTTGGTGTTGCAGGAGAGCACGCTGAATAAGAAGCTGAAGAAAAAGAAGAAAAAACAGGTCAAGATTAAGGACATGGAAGAGAAAAGCAGAAGAGGTGAGGAGACTGAGGACGAGCAGGATGAGGAGGGCGGGAGAGGAAGTGTGGAGACAGACCCTGAAAACGGCGTGCAGAAAGAGAAGGCCAGCACTCCCTTGATAACTCCAAAACGAGGGAAGCTGAAAAGCAAAGTCAAAGTGACGGAAGAAAACCCAGAATCAGTTGAAAATGAAGACAAAGATAAATCGAATAAAGGTAGTTCTGCACCTGAAACCACCCAACTTGTCTTGTGGCAGGTGACACCCATGTTATTATTAGCATTTTAATTGTTGTTGAATTATGCATTTTAGTAAATAACGTCAACATTTTCTCATCTGTAGAAAATGGGGAAAAGAAGAAAAAGAAAAAGGTGGTCAAAGTAAAGAAGAAGAACAAGATAAACACAGAGGAGCTGCCAGTTGCATACTCCCAGCCTGTTGACCTCTCCGCGACCTTTGGTGAGCCTCCAGTCACTCGTTCATAACTCGCACAGAAATGCAACGCCAAAATAAGACTTTCTGAGGATCAAAGCTGGTTTTAATAAAAAAGATGTAATTTCCCTGTTTCCTGATAGATCTTTACCGAAAAGCCATTTTGGCTCTGAGAGAGCAGCAGGATCAGGGCAGGTGAGACGGGCTGAGAGATATAGTCCTGGGTTCAGCGTGTGATGACGCAGTCTGCTATCCTAGAGAGGGAAGCACACCTGTGGTTAATGAACATGCTGTGACACCTCAGTCACTTACCCTCAGCCTCTTCCCTGCCAACTTCCAACCCACCCAGACTGACAGAGGGAGGCCTTCCCTGCCAACTACCAACTCATCCAGACTGACAGAGGGAGGCCTTCCCTGACAACTTCCAACCCACAAAGATTGACAGAGGGAGGCCTTCCATGGCATCCACCAACCCACCCAGATTGACAGAGGGAGGCCTTCCCTGCCAACTACCAACCCACCCATACTGACAGAGGGAGGCCTTCCGTGCCATCCACCAACCCACCCAGATTGATAGAGGGAGGCCTTCCCTGCCAACTACCAACCCACCCATACTGACAGAGGGAGGCCTTCCGTCCCATACACCAACCCACCCAGACTGACGAAAGAAAGCCCTAGTCTGCCTGCAACCTCTTCTCAACCTCATCTTCCATTCTGTTACCTCATATTTTGAATCTCTGGATTAAACTTGATTGCATCTGGTTCTGAAGGACACATTAGAAAACTTGATTGTCCATTTTGTTAGGGAGGAATTACAAAGTCATGCCACGCTGGAATTTATTGGTTGTTTATTTTATGTTACCGAAAAGATGTAAAAAACATGAAATATATGAAAGAGTATACATGACATTGTATGTATGTACTTGTTGTTATTAAACTATCTGCAGTTAAAGGAAGTTATTGTTTACAAACAATATCAATCAGCCAGGAATAAATTGACCACCCCTTGGAGCACCATCCCTCTCTAGGTTTCTTCCCCAGATCTTCCTTACTACCCTAGCCAATGTATGGTAACATCTTATTGGTTGCTCTGTGGGGTAGCATGGCCTGAATAAGCACTTCATCACAAGTGCTAATAATGAAAGGGCTGTATTAAATCAACTTGATTTCTTAAATGTTCTTGGCCAAAGGATTAGCATAGAACGGAAATATGAAGTCTCTGTTTATGTTGTAATTTTGATGGAAGGGGAAATGTTTTTGTAACGTTTGTTAGCTTTTTTTATGACTGTTTGAAAATGTCCTAAATAAAAAAGTAAATGAAAGGAAAATAGCATCATAGATGATAACAACACTAAGTTTATTTGAGGAAAAACAGATATAATACGTTAACTGTAAAATAAAAATGTAATACGTGTGCTCATGTTTTTTCGAGTTGTAGAAAATGCTGGACCCACACAGTCCAATTTACATTAGGACACACTAGTTAGCAATGTATGTAGGCCGTATGTAGGCAATTACATTTTTTCAATGCCAAAACGATTAGTTATATCCCTTTGTTTTCTGTTTCACTTGCCAATTAATAATGTTTGTATGTTAAAAAATAAACGAATAAAAACAACACGTTTCGTGTTGGCCAATGTTTAAATAATATCTATAACTAGTATTATGTTTAAATTTAATTATTTTGTATTTTTTTACAGGGACAGTGCACATTAATCAATATCTTAATAGATGTAGGCCTATACATTTCCTAATAATGTTGCTTGGGAGGGAGCCCATAACTGGGCGTTTGGACCCAGTGTACACATTTCCTGTCGCCATGTTTGTCGCTCTTCTAGAAGCCCATCCCCCTAGCATCTTCACAGGGAAGAATTCAGTGTGGATAGGGGCCGCGCCGAGACAGCTTGGTGGCCGGACCAGGACACAAAATACCGAAGATGGCTTCACCGAGGACAATAACAATTGTGGCCCTGTCTTTCGCTCTAGGACTTTTTTTTGTCTTCATGGGTACTATAAAGCTCACACCAAGATTAAGCAAAGATGCGTACAGTGAGATGGTAAGTAAACCGTTAGTGACAAACAGCAACGGCAGCTGGAAGCGAAAGCCATTGTTCTATGGACGCTCTCAGGCATTAATAATGGGCTGACCCACATGGAAAATACAATAAAATTAAATAACGTGTAATATCGAAATGATTGTCAACATGGGAGTTGGTTGTATGATTTCATTCAATCGTGGAAATTAATTTACCCAAGCAAACAATCTTCGGAATTATTAACCAAAAATGTATGATGTAGGCCGTTGAAGAATAAACGAACATGTATGTTGGTCTTTTTCTCTAAGAAAATCTACGAACAGGAAAAAAACAATTCCCATTCAACATTTAAATGGAACGTATAGGCTCCAGTTTATTCAGCGACAAACAGCCGTTTAGCAATTATAGGAAAATTAAGCCCACGCATTTGTTCATAACTACATCCATTTAAAGTCTAGTGATTTGATATTAGTCCAAAACGAATTAAAAACGTGTTTTTTTTTTTTAACGTAGCTTACATTTCAGCTAATCGGCTATTGGCAAAAGCGGCGCATTCGAGCAAATTCTGAGGTGCACCTGCCGGTAGCGTTGCTGTGGAGACGCTCTTTCGGCTACCAGAGGGTATCATCTGTGCCTTCGTCTTCATTAGTTATTTTTCAAATTTTTCCAGTCCCTATTCTAATTCTTCAAACATAAAATGTCTAAATGTCTTTAGTTTTTATGGAATCTATTTTGTGGACCAGTTAAGACTGGTTCTTGTGGTGATACTGCAGTAGGCCTACATCCGTCCCATACACTGACTGGCTGACTTCAGATTTTTCGTTTTATCATTTTATCATTTGTGATGATTATATTGGCTAGATCTACTAACTATGAGTACCCCTAACAACTCGATTGTGGGACTGTGTTGTTAAAAACAAAAGAAATGATGGTCAGGCTCGGAGTGTGACCACAACTCTTGATGTAGAACTGAATAAAAGGTTTCAAATCTGAGAAATGATGTACAGTAGCACATCCTGCACTGCTAATAATGAAGTTACTCTTTAACATTCATGAACATAAACGCATACATTTTCTCTGTTCTCACCCTTCAGAAAAGGGCCTATAAGAGCTATGCCAAAGCCCTGCCAGGTCTGAAGAAAATGGGCATCAGCTCGGTGCTGCTCCGTAAGATCATTGGCTCGTTGGAGGTGGGATGTGGTGTGGTTCTGACGTTGGTGCCGGGCCGACCCAAGGATGTAGCTAACTTTCTGCTCTTACTGGTCATGCTGGCTGTCCTCTTCTTCCACCAACTGGTGGGAGACCCTCTGAAACGGTACGCACACGCCCTGGTGTTCGGCATTTTGTTGACCTGTCGCCTGCTCATAGCCCGCCAGAGTGAGGATCGGCCCGAGAGGGACGAAAGCAGAGAGGAGCACATCAATGCCCAGGAAAAGAACAAAGTCAAGCAGTCCTAATCGAGTTCCAGCGTCCAGTCTGGGAAGAGCAGCAGCAACATGAAACCATGTGCATTTCTTTGGATTTTAGCAATTCAAAAGAAACACAGCTGCCACAAAGAGTGAAATACCCTCCAAGTTGGCCAGGATCTTGGTTTCACCTGCTCCCCTGTACCCCCCTGTACTCCCGTCCTGTACCCCCCTGTACTCCCGTCCTGTACCCCCCGGTACTCCCGTCCTGTACCCCCCGGTACTCCCGTCCTGTACCCCCCGGTACTCCCGTCCTGTACCCCCCTGTACTCCCGTCCTGTACCCCCCTGTACTCCCGTCCTGTACCCCCCTGTACTCCCGTCCTGTACCCCCGGTACTCCCGTCCTGTACCCCCTGTACTCCCGTCCTGTAACTGCAGTCCCTTGTTCCTTTAATACAACCTTGACAGTGGACAACATATTTCTGGCAACTTTAATGAGCTCAGCTCTTTTGGGAAAAATAATAAAATATAGGACCTTTGTCATGCCATCCAATCTGCTGTCTTTTCCTTGCCCCCCCCCCCCTCCCTTTTTTTCTTTCTTCAAAAACCAAACATTCCTATGTTTTTTTTTCTTGTTATTGACCCAGATACTAATTTGAGTAATTTTGTTGGTTTTGGAAATGCTGATGTTTTCCACTATTAAAGATTGGTACTTTTCTATTTTTTTATTTTTTTTGTAGGTAGCAAATTATATCTATTACATTTATTTATTTTACAGTAATCAAGCATGCAGTAAAAAAATCATAGCCTGTGAGCACTAGTTGAATATTGACTCACATTTTAAATATAATATACATTACAATTTCACATATTTCCATTGGTAGATTTTCTTGTAACTATTCCTACGCATGGAAATATACCCCTTTTCCCCAAAGAAAAACTGAACACTCAAATAGCAAGTCTTTTGTTCATATCAAATTGATTAATACCACTGTTGGACCCAACACTGTTCTTTAAGAAGTCTTGTGGAGGAGAAATAGGTTAGGCATTTTGCTAGCAATTATGTATATGTGTCCATTGTTGCTAAGCTAATGCTGTGTCTTTTTCTCTCACTACAATAAATAGTCCAGCTGCTTTGTCAAATGACATCCAATAAAGGACTTGATCTTAGTCTATCAATAAAGGACTGGGTCTCTTTTTATATCCAGTGAATATAGGCATTTGTTTATCTGTGATTCTATGCACTGGGATTTTAACAGTAGTTAATTGAATCACTATGTCAGAACTATTTCTACAAGTTTTGCCCTCGCCACTGGATTTGTCTTGGAATCACAAGTTCTTTGATTAGTGATGATGCGTTCAGTCATGAGTGGATACATTGACGTTTTCAGTCAGAGGTGCAGTTGTTCAATTGGTCTTTACATTCATGCTTCTGTAAAACAAAATTAGATAAATAAAGAAATGTACAGGAGTACAGGCGAGATCTGTGTCCATTGTACTGTTTTGTTCAAATTAACAAAGTTGTGTTGAAAAAAATTAATGGTGAGTGAATGTGCATTTCAGACCAGAGTTCAGGTTACGGCATAGCCAAACATTCCTTACATTGGTTAATATTCAGTGATTTGTATATACATATATATAGAAAATATTCTGTGTATGTATATACAGAACTGTATATTCTGAAAGTGTATGTATAGGCTTTCATTGAACAGCACTAACTGTAAGTTGCTCTGGATAAAGGTGTCTTTTAATAATTACTAAAATGGAACCGTGTAGACAGTTCATAGCAAAATTAGAGGACCTGAACAATGGATGTTGAACTTACTACGTGACGGCATCAGTTTATGTAGTCCTGGTAAGAGGGCGTTGGACTACAATACCCTGTAATACCTTTAGGTTATACGCTTTCGGAAGTAGTAAATGCGCTTGCGCAGAACAAACGGTCGCGCGCAAGATTTGAGTTCTTTGAATTTGTCGGTGCCTGAAGGAAACAAAATATTATTATTATTTGTTTAGCTATGTAGCAATGGCAAAAGCTTTCAACCTGTTGACCTCAGATTTGGACGTATCATCTGAAAGCGATTTGTCCGTTTCTAGCCGAGCGTCTAACAGAAGTTTGCGAGTAGCAGAGAAAGAAAGAAGAAAGTCCGAGGCTGAGGATCCATTTCTGCTTGCGCTGAAGTACTTTTCAGAAGGTTCGACAATTCTGTAAAGGTTAGCTAGCTACCTGGCTAGCGAGCATAGCAGCTCACCTTTCTTTCTGTAGTTAGACAGCACAATCTTATATTTTTGAAACAACCTTTTACCGAAACTTGTTTTGCTGGGTAGCTAGCTAGTTGCAGTATCTTGTTAGCTAATATAGATAGGCTGGACAATAGAACGCTTCAAAATCCACCAACACCTTTAGAATTGCTAAAGAACGCTGGCTGAGCTGGAACGCTAGCGCGAGGCCATAGCAAATGAATTAAATCGAAACTTCACTGAGCCTCTCGTGGCATGATTGGTGCTAATAATTCAATTCAATAGGCGAAGCTCATAGTTCCAAGGGAAAATAGTTTTTAGACCGTAACATTGGTTTACTGTGAAAGGCGCAACTCAAACATTTAGTTATGAAGCTGAGATTGTCCTGATTAAAATGCTGTGCGACTCCAAATATACATTTTCAGATATGTTATGAATTACACTGGTGGGCCTAGACCTTTGCCGTTGGGTAACAATGGGGCAGCAGGTTTAGGAAGATGTACTGGTGTTTCAGAGGCTAACTGTAGATGACAAAGAATGTTAATGAAAAGTATAAATAGCAGTTCAGTAAAGATACATACATATAATTTATTGCATGATATATTGTATGACTTCTTTGTCCTTCTTATAGTAGTGGGGCTGTATGCATAGCAGTACAGTAGTGGGCTTTTTGTTTTGATTTAGAACACGTTCTGAAGACAGGTTAGTGCCACAGGGCTCAATACAATTGATAGGAAGAGCTCGGGTGTAAAACACCTAAAATAAGACCTGTTTTTCCCTGATTTATCTAAAACTGCAACACATAGCTTGGATATAAGTTTTTTTTTAATATATTGGCCTCCATGATGAATGCATTGAGCTACATTTCCCCCAGAAAAACTGTTGCTATGTTTTTCATCCGTTCAATCCTAATATAGATGTATATAGTTCAGTGACAGAGGAAAACAAACCACAACTTGCTGTACAACAGGATTTTACTTGCGTCCAACATGCATTGTTTTGATTTGAGTACATGGAATTGAATAACTACAGTCACAAAACGTGTTGTTTTGACAGTGAGTTGTCTGTTTTTGTTTCCTAGTGAAGGCAGGTACCCCATGGATGGGAAACGATGTGCTGGAGAGGAACCTGGTGCTGGTGGAAAGAATGGGGCTCACCCGTGGACTCCCTCCTGAGGTCATCTCTACTATGCTGGACTACGCTATGAGTCTCCGTATGGGTATGACAGCTAGTGTAATATATAAAGTCCTATTAATTTACAGCATTTCCTTCAGTCGGTCTACTGAAACTTAGCAACGGTTGGTCAGTAAGTGTAAGGGGCACTCATGATTAGAAAGGTCAAAGCCCATACAGTGCCCTCTAAGAGCAGCAGGTTTTTTGACCCGTAAATGATTGCAAGTTAATATTGGACTGTGCCAATATCAGCCATTATGGTATTTTTTTCCATGGCACAAATGAAAAAATGAAGGAAACCATACTATATTATTTGCTGTGTTCAGGTGGTGATTCTCAGTTGATACCTCTCAATACCATTGATCTCTAGTCCCTGCATTCCCAATTCCCCTTGTCCAGGTGATCTTGTTATAAACACACTCTGATTATAAGAAAAGTGTATTTTGTACAAAAACGAATTATGGATTGCATTTGACTATCCTAGTTACCTCCTATCTATAAAACATGACACCTTTCACTTCATTTCCAAGCATTTTATGAAAATGTGAAAATTATATTTTCAATATGCTTAGTTGTCTGGCAAAATGTAATTATTCCTGGGGGTAAATGTGAACAGATTTTAATGTTTTCATTTTGTTAAAGTGCTGTCAGTTCCACTTTAACATGTCATCTTGACTAAAACCTGGGGACAGCTGTGTGGGGGAGAACAAGCTCTGTTCGTCTCGTTTCAAAAGCCATTAAATATGAAAGGCTGATGTTTATTATAGTGTCTGTAGAAAGTCCTCATCCCTTCACTCTTTCTACATTCAGTTGTGGTGGTGCCTTTAAGTTTGGTGCATTTAAACAAGGCTTTTGTCTTTGTGATATGCAATTTAATTTATTAAAATAAATAACCTGCTTCGACACACTGGCCTGAAATGCAGCAAATTGCAAACATATTCACTTGCTTAATTTTTCCAGATTGTGTTATGTTGTAAAGTGTGATTATTATTTTCTTGTCAAAATGGAAAAGATAAATCAATGCTTATTTAAGTTAATAAAACATCAAACTAATGTAATAACTTTGGTTAGATAAATATAACCCCGACCTCAATCAATTAATGCTAGAAACACCTTCAGCAGTGATTCTATTTGCAAGTCTAGCTGGGTAAGTCTCTAAAACCCCCCTAATATTTCAGATTACTGGGAAGGTTTTGGCAATCATGTCAAAATGATTAAGTCAAAACTGCAACACTTTGAATTTGGCCTTGTTTTGTTTGTTATTGATCTGTTGAAAGATTAATTTATTCCCCAGTGTTTGGAGTCAGGCGTACTGAACCAGGTTTTCCTCCAGGATTTGAGGCAGTTAGAGTTTTGCTGGAAGAGCAGTGGGCTGGAGCCATTGAACTCTGTCTCTGTTGCAGTTAAAAGCAGAGTTGAAACCCTGTGTTCCAAACAAAGTATTTTAAGAATTTCCCCAGTAGACCAAAGACTATTTTTCTGATGGAGCCTGTGTCTATATCATTTGTGAATTGTTGGTCTCTTTGTTATGACCGTCTAAACAAAGTAATTGAATGCAGATACTATTTTAGTTGTTTTTTTAATACATTTTTAATTTAAACTAGGTTTTTTTTCCTCTTAGAAATGTTATAATATTTTGTGTCCTGTAGTTTTTTTTGACACGTTGAGTGAAGTGCTTGAATGTTTCCCGGCCCTGAACAGGAGGTGCGCCATGTGTCCGGGTCCTGAAGTTTCTGATCCCAGCCACGGTTGTGCCACAAGAGGCCATTGTCCGAGCCGTGGCGTGGTTATGTGTCGGCAAGATTGCCATCAGCACGCAGGTAAAACACTTCCTCTGCCTTCAGAGTCCAAGTCACAACAACAGAGATTATTGCTGCACAATGAAGACCGGACATTGTAATTGTCTTCGGAATTACTATGGTTGTCTTTTTCATCACCAATTGGTCTTTTGACAATTGGCATCAGCTCTGAAAAACATGTAATGTGAAAAGGTTTTCACGGGATTGGTCAAAATACAATTCTCTGGGACATAAGATTAGATATGGGCTGCCAGTTTAAAGGCTTCCCTGCTGTCCTCTCTCACTCTGCCTGTTTGAAAACCAGTGGTTTTTGCATTCACAGGTTTTATTCCTTAAGTGGGTGCTGACTTTTTTCGACATGATTGACTCTAAGGACCATCTTCGATCCATTTATGGATTTATCTTCAACTTTGTGACCGAGGAGCATTTGGTGTGTGCAAGAGTTCTCCACCCCCTTGGTCTGATCATATTGGTGAATATCATGGTTGTTTAAATGGTCATTGGATTGCTGTTTATGTAATTATGGATGTGGTTTCTGTTTCAGTGTCCTTACATCTGTCACTTGCTCTATCTTTTGACAAGGAAAGAGTGTGGTAAGTGGACTTCTCAATGCTACATGTACCTTTACCAACACAGTACAAATAGATTCTTTAGCTCTGTTCTTGAGCCTGTCTTGTTCTTCTCCTGCTAGTTAGGCCGTTCAGAGTCCGAAAACTGTTGGACCTCCAGGCAAAACTGGTAAAGCCAATCATCTTTATCTTCTTTCTTCCTCTGTCATTGGTTGTGTGCTATATAGTGAATCTGACTGCACTAGAAAAATGTAGCAATTGTATTAGCATGGAGAGAGAGTTGCTGATGAAAGGCAGGTGGAGATGATGCCTGCCTGGGTAGTTGCCTACACGACCCCCTCAGTTGTCTACATGACCCCCTCCCCGAATCTCTGGTTCCACTCTGTGGTTGATTGCTCCATCCGTCAGCCTGATAGCCTGGTGTAAGCATGTTGCACCAACGGTCATTCATTTTCTCTCTGTCTCCCCAGGGCAGGCAGCCGTTCCTGTTGCACTTGCTGTCGTTGTACAAAGTGTTTTGCCCTGAATTGGTGACAACTGCTCTTCCGTCAAAACTGAGGGTTAGTGTTTGAAAAGCACCCAGGAGCCTTTGACAAACCACACTGGTTTTCTCCAGGGGTTGGATTTTAGACTGATCAAATCTGGATGTTTAAATTCCAATTATAATTTATGTCCGTACATACGTATATTTAATTATATTGTTATATTTTTTTAACACAATCAAATTATTTGCACTCCTTATGTTTTTCCTCATCTAAATGCTTGGTTATACACTAACTCAAGTGTTATTCACCCGCCTGGACATTTCCACATTTTCTGTTACCACATGAAACCATGGATCCTGATTTTAATTAGGAGTTTTTGCCACTGATTGATATCCTCCTGTGCAGAGTAAAGTCCTTTATTACGAAATAGAGAGATTATGAAAACTGTGAATAAGAAAACTGAGCACCAGTCGTACCAGGGTGAGGAGCCCCACCCGTCAGGGAGCCCCGCCCGTCAGGGAGACACTGCATACTGCACCAATAGCCTGGATGCTCTGCTAAAGTGACCTTTATGGAAGAAACAAAAATGCTAATATGGTTTTTAGGTGCTGACTGTCATTTTATTACTAATGTCACTGTATTTTCCGGTTGTTGTTCAGGGTGGGTTTAAGAATCACGTCACCCCTTGGAAGGGGGTGCTCAATGCTATCCAGAAGAGGAACACTGGCCAGGTGACCTCTGACATCCGGCTGACCATCGGGGTGAAAGACGGGTCCAACTCCAGGAAGCGGGTAAGAACTTGACACTGACCGTCATCAGGACAGATGGTGTTTACCTGCAGGCCCTGTCCTCAATTTATTTCTCAAAAAGCACCTTAACAAATCTGGGCTACAAGTAATATGCAAGATAATTTCTCTTAAATTTGTTTTGGTAAATATTTAAAAAGAGCTCCGCCAAAAAAAATATCACTTGATAAAATGTGAAATTCTAGAATGATTTGTTTTGGTCAGTGGAAAATGAATACTGAACTAATCTTTGTTTTCCTTGTGGCAGGGTATTGCGGTATTATTGGCATAAATAGGTCCTAGGCAGAATTGACGTAATTCAATAAAAATTTCTGTTTCAAACGATACTTAATGTTTGTGCCAAGCGTGTGTAAAACCTCCCTTTCAATCAAGATTGTTCAACTCAAATTTTGTCTGTCGAGCAGTGATGGATGAGCTAGTCGTTTATCCCAGAACTGTCAGTAAAAACACAATCACCCTCCGCGTCCATGGACAGTGGTCACGGCGGCAGGATTTGGTGCTCGCACAGTTTGCCCACACTGAGCTACGTGCGGGAATAGATCACAGCCTGTTGCTAGGCGATCTTCAGAGCCGTGGGTGATTTTGCCGTGAAGTTAGTGATGCGTAAATGTAAATGATGAGCCAGCCCGGGCCTGTAATTGATGGGGTGAAACGCTTCTATCAGGGGTCATTTCTAGCATTCTGAAAATGTTTCTAATTATTTTTTCTTTAGATGTCAGTCACTTTTTTGTGCTCCACAGATCCTCAGCCTGCTTTTTAGATATGGGAATTGATTGTGGCAGTGGTGTCATTACTTAATTGACTGTTCACATATTTATCAGTTATTTTGCTCCCACCTCCTGTCAGAAATGTAACCACCTGCAGTTACCGTCTCTGAACTCGGCTGTCCAAAGGAACCTTTCCTCCACCAACAGCAGGAAGGTCTTTCCATTGGAACAGCTGCACTCCTTCCCAGAGCTGCTGGACAACCTCCACCGTATAGAGGTACAACTCCCTCTCCGTGCCTTTTCCCTCAGTCCGCCTACCTCCCACAGTGATCTGATTAGAGACAGCAGCATAGCTAGTAGAATCCTGGGTTTTGGTTAGAACAGATGGAAACCTGGGATTTAAGTGGGATGCATGTACTGTTTTCCCCAGCCAGATGCACTAACAGTGTCTTTTGTGGCCACCTGGGGGCGCTGTGTATCCAGAATTGGATCACGGAACAAGGACTCAACCGTCTTATTTAATATGAGGGCGTTTGTTATCACTGTCATTTGGTTTATCACCCTAAACAAAACAATGTCATGAGCTCTCAATATCAGGTTTTTCTAATTGTATAATCTTTCTGTTTACTAACTTTGTCAGGGTTTATTCATTCTGATTAGTCAATAATTTAACTGAATGGCAAAGATGGATCACAGAAAGTCTCACTGGGAAAGTTGATGAGCTTAGGCATTCACATAAGAACGACTTGTTTGTGAACACTGTTTGCTTGGCAAATCTGTAGGCCTGATCAACTCTGATGGATCTCTCTTAAAGGATGTTTTTTGTCATGGCCCAGTGTGGGCAGACGTTTTTTTTTTGTGGCTTCAGGTGTCGCCGGGGCAGGCCTGTCGCCGGGAAGAACTGATCATCTGATGCTGTTCATCGTTCAGAGCCAACAAATCAGCTTGAAAGCATTGTGGGACTATTGATTCCCTTCTTCTGCTCGCTACCACTGGCGCTAAAAGCAGTTGTTTTTCAGATGGCGCATTTGCTTATTAATTGTCGGGAAGACGCAGCCTTGTCGGTTGACAGGCTGTCTCTTTTTCCTCTTTATTTATTATGCTCAGATTCCCATATTGCCAGGACGCTGTTCTCAATAGACAGGCCCGTTTAGTGTGTAGAGATGCCTGTCACAGACATGGACATGATGACCGTTTTCTGGAGATTATTAGATGCAACAGATTTAGTTCAGTCATTGACAGATCGATTGCTCAGTCAATGAAAACAAGGACACAGGCGGCATGGATTTGTTCTTCAGTAGGGGCTATAATCTTCTGATATGAAGCTATTTAGGACATGAAGCAGCCTAGAAATATGTTCCTTAGAAGATGAAGCAGCCTAGATTTAGACGTTCCTTAGAAGATAAAGCAGCCTAGATTTAGATGTTCTTCCAGTTGTGCGTGCGTGTGTACGTGCGTGTGTGTGTGTGTAGGTGGCAGGTTGATGATGAAAAGCGTGTGAGTGTGTGTGGGTTGTAAAGGAAAGATTCATCCATTTTAAATGTTAAAGTTTGTGCTCATCTCTGAACAGTATTACATCTCTGTAATTTCATTTTTTCATGTGTATATTTCCCTGTTTATTAATTCATGTTGTGTCTGAAACAAACATAGTTTTGACTGTTCTAAATAACCGGTTCCCCTCTTCCGCAGCTTCCATCCCAGATGGGTTCTTTGCTGGGTTCCAGTCTGGCCCTGTGTTACCTTGACTACGTACAGGATGACTCTGCCTTCCTCAGACTCAATTTCTGGCTGGGCCACGCCCTCCATGAAGGTAAGAAGGCGTCCCCTTACGCTCAGAACTGTGTCCTCCCAGTTTCAACCTGTCAAAATTGTAGTCCGCTCTGTTTGTTCTGTTCGTTCCCTTTGGTCTGTTCTCCAGTAAAACAACATTTACATTTTGGGTTTCAGAGTTTCTGTTCTGCAGCAGGGAGGGAGGTTCCGGGTGTTCGTCCGAGACGCTTCACTTCCTCAATAGGTTGATCTCCACGCAGAACTTTCTCCAGGTGGGTCCTATCATCCTCACCCCCCCCTCCTCTTCTCACCCCCCCTCCTCCTCTTCTCACCCCCCCTCCTCCTCTTCTCACCCCCCCTCCTCCTCTTCTCACCCCCCCTCCTCCTCTTCTCACCCCCCCTCCTCCTCTTCTCACCCCCCCCTCTTCTCACCCCCCCCTCCTCCTCTTCTCACCCCCTCCTCCTCCTCTTCTCACCCCCCCTCCTCCTCCTCTTCTCACCCCCCCTCCTCCTCCTCTTCTCACCCCCCTCCTCCTCCTCCTCTCCTCCTCTCCTAACCCCCCCTCTTCCTCTTCTCACCCCCCCCCCCCCCGCCTCCTCACCCTATGCTCCTTCATCCCTCCCTGTTGTGCATCTGTCAGAGCGTGTTAATCTCTCCCTGTCCTGTGATCCCACTCTCCCCCCCTGCTGCTTGGTTAATAAATGATGCTGATTCCAGATGCATATGTTTTGTCCCGTGCCCCTCAGGAGGGCTTCTTCAGCACTGAGAGCTTCCTCTACAAGTTCCTCAACGTCTGGGACGGTTCGCTCCTGCGCCCCCAGATTCTGGGCCTGCTGAGTCACATTCCTGTTGTCCCCAGTTCATGTAAGTGAACATTCCTGTTGCCCTCCCCGCTCGCTCTTAATTAAGTGTCTGAACTGTATTGGTGGGAGGACATGTCTGTTTCCCTGGTCTAAGTTGTGTTGAGGTCCGCCTGGTTAAGGTGGTTGAGTGATATGGTTTGTGGGGGTTTAATGTCTCTCCCGGTCTCCCCCAGGTATCCACCAGCTTCTGTTCGAGCCCCTCATGCAGCTGTTCTTCAGCTCCACGCTGTTCTTCAAGGTAACGGGCAACAGAACCCTGGGAGTCTTGGGTCGGTTGGTTCTGCCGTGTGCCGTCCAATCAACTGGTGGTTTCCTTGTTTCACTGAAGTCTTTGCCGCGTTGTTCCCTAAATGAATGAGGCCCTGTTTTAGTTCTCTAGTCTCTCCCCTCTCCGAGGACGTTCGTCTCCAACTCGTGCCTGTGTGTGTTTTCAGTGCAGCGTGATTGAATGTCTGAACGACATGCTGTTGAAGTGGTTGACGTGGCACTCGGTCTACTCTGTGGAAGATGGCTTGGACATCTCCCTCAACAGCCACACCCCCATGTGAGTCCCCCCCCCCCCACAGCCATTGTCGCCCCCCCAGATGCCCTCGGTGTGTATATGTAACCTCCAGACCACCGCTCCGCACCCTCCAGTATTCCAACTTCTCAGACACACAGTACCAAACCCATCAACGGATAACATTTTATTCCCTTCCCATTTTAAACGTAATTTCTGCAGACAAACTCAAACAAAATGCGATACTGAAATCAGTTGTTATTCTAATAGTCAGCGGTGTGGGGCTCTCAGCCTTATTACTTCACACAGAGCAGATTGGGTTATATTCTGTTATTCCATTACCTGAGATGGGCTCATATGTGCCGGGCTGCAGCAGATGTCACATTAATACGGTCCGTTTGACTGCCCCACCGGTCCGGTCACACCACGGCCGTTCGTGTTCCGTTCCCCGTTCCAACCCGTGTTTTGTGTTAACGGGCCCTTGCATGTCAGTAATACTGTGGCCCCCCCCCCCCACAGGAACATGACTCTGTCGGGCTTCATGGACTCTGTGATGGAGCTGGTTCTTTTCGTGGGCCGTCTGGCCACTGTTGGCCTCCAGCTGGAGGGCTGCTCGTCACTGCTCCTCAGTTTCGTCCTGGACTTCTATGAAACGGTAATAAGCCCTAATTTGGCCGACAACGCCTACAACAGACCCATCGTACTCCTCCTATGTAGTTTCTGTTCACTGTAAGTGATTGATCCATGTCACTGTATTCACTGTAGGCGGAATGCAGTGTTATCACAAGGGCTTGTTTTAATCTTGGGTTATTGGCGTGTGCGCAGGTGTGTGACATGTTCCTGAAGTTTGAGCTCCCCCTGGTGGTCATGCCCCCAGTGGGAGTCTTCTACCCCGCGCTGTTTGCCACGGACCCGGTCAGCGTCGACCGCCTCTGCTTCATTATGTGCAGGTGAGGAGGATGGGGTGACATCGTCACGGCGACGTAGGGACTGGCATGTTGACAACCATGATCAGCACTGTCACAAGCGGAGTGCCGTCCGTCTAGTTTGTGTCCTGAGCATGAACTCTACGTGAATTACGGTCAGTGAGCATGCCCCCTGGAAAGTTGCCCTTTTTTACTTATTTGGGCATATGGATATGTTATTTCCCCTTCAACATTACCGACAAAGGTAACCTAATTTAAGAAATTACACTGAAATACTATTGGCGGGGAAAGAAAATATACCCCTTAATATCTGTTGTAGCTTTGCTTCTGTGTTTTGGGTCTTTGTCCTGTTGCCAGATCAACGGGTTCAGCTTTTTGACAGATGGTTTTGCATTCTCCTCAATAATTCTCTGGTAAAATATGGATCTCGTAGTTGACTCAATGATGAAACAGCAAAGCAGCCCCACACCATAATGAAACCTCTGCTTTATAGTCAGTGGGAAGTTCTTCTGCGTTTCTTTTTCTTTTAATATGGTGCCTAGCGTTGTGGTTTGGTCAGCTCTTGGCCGGAATTTGGTGGGACAATCGGTCCTGTGTTGATTGCCAGTGGACTGGAATGTTCTCTGATTTTCTAGCCATTAGCACCTATTTTGGTGCGCCCAGAAACAAATTTTAGTTTGATACTAAATGGGTGGGCTGCTACTTTTTCCATAAAGAAATGCATTTTGTTTTTGATTTAAATGTCATCAGTTGTTTCAAAGTTTTAAAATGATTTGTGTAATTTATTAAATTGGGAAACATTTATCAATGAATGTGGTTTAAATTTAACTCGGATATCCATCTGTCCAAACCGGTGAAAAAATTTGACTTTCCCG
Organism: Esox lucius; assembly: GCF_011004845.1. Taxonomy (NCBI): domain Eukaryota; kingdom Metazoa; phylum Chordata; class Actinopteri; order Esociformes; family Esocidae; genus Esox; species Esox lucius. The sequence continues at coordinate 33,436,618 of NC_047572.1, read as the reverse complement.
GGTGTGTTCTTTTTCCCATGACTGTATAAAAATGTTTTTTTGATTACCCAAGTGAATGGTAAGCATGTTAGCCAACCTGTTTGCCACAGGCCCGCCAGAAAATTACATTTATGATTAATGGTAATGAAAAGTCCGGAACAGCACTAAGACCCATTTTCCCAGATAACATGAGGACATGAATGCACACAGCACATTGCTGGAAGCACGAATGTCTCGTTGCACCAACAGCTTGTCCTTCATTTGAATATTGAATATAACAATTAAACCAAATGGTAAGATTTAGGGGCACGCAAAGAAATGTAGGTGCATAATATATTTATGGTCTCATTCTCTACCAACTCCTGCTGATGAGGCTGCTGTTTTACGTAACGTGGAAATCTGTGGTTGATTTTCTCTCTTGTAACATAACTTATGTTACTAATGTAACACTATTGATGTTGCTGACTCTCTTTAGGTACAAGCAGAACCTGACTGCCGCCAAGTTTCAACAACAGGAAGCTAAGGTAACCAGAGCCCTCCCGTGAAGAAGGTTCTTTTTGGCTTATCGTGAGCTTAGAATTATAAGGTTCCATCTGTGTTCAATATGATTCAGAGATATTGGGCATCAAAGATTTCATATACCTGTTAGCAAAGATTTTACATAATATATTTATTTTTATAGCTTAACAAGACCATCGCCCTAGTTGTACGTAGGAGTAAGTCATATCAAAATCCTGGGACAATTGTTCTTTTTTGGAATAGTTCAAACCCAGATGGAACCTTTATAATTCTGAGAGGTCTGATCCGGTTCAGAATTATACGGTACCATCTCACCATGACAATGTAAAACCTTTAGTTTCAAGAAATAAATAGAGCCCTATTGCAGATTGAATATCTTAACACCAAAACATTGTTCTAACACACACACTACATGTGAAAAATTCATACTTTTATATGATTTAGAACACATCATATTTACACTCACCTAAAGGATTATTAGGAACACCTGTTCAATTTCTCATTAATGCAATTATCTACTCAACCAATCACATGGCAGTTGCTTCAATGCATTTAGGGGTGTGGTCCTGGTCAAGACAATCTCCTGAACTCCAAACTGAATGTCAGAATGGGAAAGGTGATTTAAGCAATTTTGAGCGTGGCATGGTTGTTGGTGCCAGACGGGCCGGTCTGAGTATTTCACAATCTGCTCAGTTACTGGGATTTTCACGCACAACCATTTCTAGGGTTTACAAAGAATGGTGTGAAAAGGGAAAAACATCCAGTATGTGGCAGTCCTGTGGGCGAAAAATGCCTTGTTGATGCTAGAGGTCAGAGGAGAATGGGCCGACTGATTCAAGCTGATAGAAGAGCAACTTTGACTGAAATAACCACTCGTTACAACCGAGGTATGCAGCAAAGCATTTGTGAAGCCACAACACGCACAACCTTGAGGCGGATGGGCTACAACAGCAGAAGACCCCACCGGGTACCACTCATCTCCACTACAAATAGGAAAAAGAGGCTACAATTTGCACGAGCTCGCCAAAATTGGACAGTTGAAGACTGGAAGAATGTTGCCTGGTCTGATGAGTCTCCATTTCTGTTGAGACATTCAGATGGTAGAGTCAGAATGTGGCGTAATCAGAATGAGGACATGGATCCATCATGCCTTGTTACCACTGTGCAGGCTGGTGGTGGTGGTGTAATGTTGTGGGGGATGTTTTATTGGCACACTTTAGGCCCCTTAGTGCCAATTGGGCATGGTTTAAATGCCACGGCCTACCTGAGCATTGTTTCTGACCATGTCCTTCCCTTTATGACCACCATGTACCCATCCTCTGATGGCTACTTCCAGCAGGATAATGCACCATGTCACAAAGCTCGAATCATTTCAAATTGGTTTCTTGAACATGACAATGAGTTCACTGTACTGAAATGGCCCCCAGTCACCAGATCTCAACCCAATAGAACATCTTTGGGATATGGTGGAACGGGAGCTTCGTGGCCTGGATGAGCATCCCTCAAATCTCCATCAACTGCAAGATGCTATCCTATCAATATGGGCCAACATTTCTAAAGAATGCTTTCAGCACCTTGTTGAATCAAAGCCACGTAGAATTAAGGCAGTTCTGAAGGCGAAAAGGGGTCAAACACAGTATTAGTATGGTGTTCCTAATAATCCTTTAGGTGAATGTATATTTGAGTCTTAAAAACATTAATATTCAACATGTCAATTCCTATGCAGTTAGGTAATACCATCTAGTTTGAAAAACCTTATACATTAAGCATGTCTTTATTTTTTTACTCATAACACTATGACTATTATTACTTTTAATTTTAGCAGGCATGTGCTTAGACATTGACCTGAGGTCACTCCTCTTGGCCTCTGGGTGTTTTTTTAAATATCTTTGCCTTTGGCAAGATGATGGTTGGTGAGACAGAGTCTGACCTCAAATGTACATTTGAGCCCCTGATGTCTGTGTCAATCATGGTACATAGTGTACTGTATACTGTATGGACACTGACCAAACACAGTCTGGGCCACTGCAGCAAAAGGTACTTGCTTGTGTTGATCAAGACTTGGACGTCTGTGTCTTTCAACTGTATTACAGAAAAATTATCTTGTTTCTCCTGCTACTGCAGCTTTTGGTGTTTCTGTCTTTACTATTAGGGATACCAAACAATACAACACAGCTGAGCATCGCAATATTATTTATTCTTATAGTATTTTGTATTGTAAGTATTCCTGTTATTGTGATATATTGTTTTTGTGTAACCACACAAAATATGACAATACCCACCTTGACAATACCCAACCATTTATCTCTGTCTCTCTTCTTACACTTTATACCACTATTTGTCTCTCTTACTCTTTACTAGTCTCATTGTTGTTATCTCTCCTGCTGTGTCCATGCTTCATGATCATAATCTGAGCCTTCTGTTATCTATTTTATAGTCACAATTTCTACATAAATAGTTAGCTACTATAGCAAGTCTACTAAGAGCTTTTAATACCTGCCCCTGTTCTTGATACATGGCCATAATGACTGCACTGCTGAACACATAAAAGCTCTAAAAAGTATCTAGATTTGTTACCTAGTTAGCTAGCTAGTGTGCTGACGATATCATTAGTTTGTTACTATGAAGCCATCTAGCTGCACATCTAGTTGCTAGATGGATAGTTAAGGCGATGAAAAGTTTACTTAGCTAGCTGTCGTTACCTTGCCAATTTGCAGCTTGTTGTGGAGCTGACTGACTGGCAGTATTCACCGTAGCTAACTGGACTCTACATTTGCTTGCGAGTCAGGGCCAGGTAGCTAACTGAGGTTAGCTTGCATGCTAGTGGGTTAGCTATCTAATTTATCCATCAACTTTACATATTATTAACAAAACGCAATATAGCTAACTAATATGCTTCAACTTACACTTCACTACTGCTATCTATTTTTAACAAATCATCAATAAAATCATTCAATGTTAGGTTTCTAATGGTATTGTTAAATTTGAGAACTATCCCGAGTAAACTAGCGAACACAAACTAGCGCAGCTAAACATACATGGATTTTGATTGGTCCTCCCATAATCATTGATGCTTTTGATTGGACCACAGAACCTCAACTCCAATGTGGCATGCCTTATTTTTTTGGATGGAACTTTTTTATTTAGAATAATGGACACAAAGATATAAAAAAAATACAAATAAAAAAACTAAGAGGTTAATAAACATCCAATATTCCAGTATATTTCAATAACTCAATTTAGACAAAAATGTAAGATGGAACCTTATAATTCTAAGCTCACGATATATAGAACCTTCAAGGCCCCTTACCAGGCCATTTACACTCCACATGATGAAAAAAAGATTGGATTTAGTTAAAAGTGCTGATTTAATAAAATGGTAATTTAACTGATTATTCTTTAAAAGAAAACCTAACAGTGAAAATGTGCTTTTGAATGCCAATTGTATTGTATGGAGACAATTGAATTTGCAAGTACTGTAGATTCTGCCATTAATAGGAGGTTTGTACAGTGATGGTGAGCAAAAATGCCTGGGTAATATGATTTAATGTTCCACCTGCAATATAACAGGGATTTACAGTAGTATATGTTAGTAATATAGTAGGATATACTCGAGGTCCCTACATTTTAAACCTGACTCTCGTTTTGATTGTGATTGCTCATATGTCTTATCCTGGTGTTTTTGGAGAACCTTGGCAATGTCAACAGAGTTATCGCATCACCTCAGTACAACTTTCCGTTTAGTTTTTTATCAATACCGGTCTAAAAACGTCCAAGATCCGAATGATGAAGATAATCGTCTTTACGTCTGAGCCAGTGGTATGGTTATCACTTAACTGCCTGTGAAGGTTCATGCCTGCCTTATTATTTTTCTAATTATTTTCCTAATTGCATCCCCATAGAAATGTTGTCATTGTTTGTTGCTCAAATATTTCAGTCTGCGGATCTTTAACAGCGCCAGACAGGGCAGCCATAATTTGTGTTTTCAGTGGCATTTCTCGCTACCTACTTTGCATTGCAACATAAAAAAAAAACTTATAATCATTGGTAAAGAAAATGTTATTCTAAATGTAATCCAGATTAAATGTAATCTGATTGGTTAAGACTGTTTTGTAAAGACACTCTTGCTCTATGCCTCCAATATAACTGAATACATGCCATCTACCCTCCGTGGACTCAATAAAAGCTCGTTTTCATTATAGTTGTTATATACAGTATTCATGCCATGCTAGTTTAATCGTTGCGCTGCAATTTTTCTGTACACAGTTTCACTCTACAGTATGTTCACTCAACTGGAGATAATTGTATTATCCATTTGAAACAGTCATATCAGGTGTTGCTGTGTTAGCCTATAGTTCAGCAATATTACATTGAAAAAATTATGTATTCAAAAGTCACTTAATGATGACAAATACCATTCTAGACTCCAGCCATTCAACCTTAGATGATTAGTCAACTGTTATTTTAAATCGAGAGCCCTAATAAAATGGCTGAATAAGCAAAGCCCGAACCAAAAATATACTTCAGTTTAATAGAAAAACAACTAATGGCTCAAGTTATGACGGGTGCCACCCTGTCCCCCCCCACCCACCTGAGACACCCTGTCCCCCCCCCCACCCACCCACCTGAGACACCCTGTCCCCCCCCACCCACCTGAGACACCCCCCCCCCCCCCCCACCTGAGACACCCTGTCCCCCCCCCCCCACCTGAGACACACACCCCCCCCCCCCCCCCCACCTGAGACACCCTGTCCGTCCCCCCCCCCCCCCACCTGAGACACCCTGTCCGTCCGTCCCCCCCCACCTGAGACACCCTGTCCGTCCGTCCCCCCACCTGAGACACCCTGTCCCCCCCCCCCACCCCCCCCCCCACCTGAGACACCCTGTCCCCCCCCCCACCAGAGACACCCTGTCCCCCCCCCCAGCCTGAGACACCGTGTGTGTGTGTGTGTCCCCACCCGCCTGAGACACCTTGTGCCCCCCCCCCCAGCCAGAGACACCTTGTGCCCCCCCCCCCAGCCAGAGACACCTTGTGTGTGTGTGTCCCCCCAGCCTGAGACACCTTGTGTGTGTGTGTCCCCCCAGCCTGAGACACCTTGTGTGTGTCCCCACCACCCACCTGAGACACCTTGTGTGTGTGTGTCCCCACCACCCACCTGAGACACCTTGTGTGTGTGTGTCCCCACCACCCACCTGAGACACCTTGTGTGTGTGTGTCCCCACCACCCACCTGAGACACCTTGTGTGTGTGTGTCCCCACCACCCACCTGAGACACCTTGTGTGTGTGTGTCCCCACCACCCACCTGAGACACCTTGTGTGTGTGTGTCCCCACCACCCACCTGAGACACCTTGTGTGTGTGTGTCCCCACCACCCACCTGAGACACCTTGTGTGTGTGTGTCCCCACCACCCACCTGAGACACCTTGTGTGTGTCCCCACCACCCACCTGAGACACCTTGTGTGTGTCCCCACCACCCACCTGAGACACCTTGTCCACTTATTCAGTTTGTTCATATTAACAAACGACTGTCGGCACTAACTCGTGGGTATCCAAATTAAAAATTAACTATCCTCCCATGACCCAATTATTATTCATGTGACTCTTAATATATTCTCATAACTTGACACCCTAATATACCCTGGGCCCAAACCCATAGTTTAAAAAATACTGCATTATATCTGGAGCCTTCCTCAGCTTACTGTTTTGTGCTTCTCCCTCTGGCTTTCTCTTTCTATGAAAAACACTGAATCATATGACAATCAGGGGCTGGTTAATTGTATCTGTTTATATGTTATTGTCATCAATAGCAAAATACGTGACCCAAAATAAGGCTACCATTTACAGTAGAAAAATGTGTGGTTGGAGCCTGGATGTTGACTGTCAGCATAAGGTTATTCACCACAACCCCCACGTTCCTCATGTAGGGACTGTTCAGCACACTTGATTTATCAGTGTGCATCCGTGGCTCTGCTGCCCAGCAGGCCCTTCGATAAACTTTCTCCTCAGAACTCTGACAAGACTGACAGTTTCTTTGAAAGTGGGGAATTACTTTTTGGGTATTCTTGTTTTATCCAAAGAAATGGCAATATATACACCAGGGTAAAAACGAGTCAAGTTACCTTGAATGTTTCTTGAATGACTTAAAGGAGTCTTTAGTCTTTAACCAACTCCATTTTGACTAGCCTTCTGTTACTGTGCCCTATCTGAGAGTTCTGGGACTTTACAACTCAGATGCTGGGCTCTTCTGGCTCTAATGTACCTGCTTGCGACCCTGACAGCTAGCCCACCACCGATAGCTTTAGACAGCTAGCCCACCACCGATAGCTTTAGACAGGTAGCCCACCACCGATAGCTTTAGACAGGTAGACCACCACCGATAGCTTTAGACAGGTAGCCCCCTACAGCTCTGTTTACAGCGCCAGTTCCCATCCAGGGGTCCAGGCTGTTTATTAATCCCAGACTTCTGAATTAGTTGAATAACCTTTAGAATAAACGTCAACAATCATACTGATGATTAGAATACAAAGTAACAGACACTAAACCCCTCGATATTCAACCATACAGCACCTGCCCTGGTGGTGTTCCATAGGATCATGGAAGGTGTATTTGTCTGGTAAACTACTTCTCTTTTATCTCTTGTCATCGTAGCACGTTTTTCACATCAGCAGCCAAACATACCGTGAGTTCAACCGCTATCAGCTCTTGATGGTGAGCACCCTGTGGAACTCCAGGTTGTTCCAGCCTGGCATGGCTGTCGAGGTGGACCACAATCTCCTGGCTCTCAGCAAGGTCCCTGAACCGTCAGCCAGTTTCACCCTCATCCGCCACCCTGCCTTTGTTGGATACGCCCTTGATTTTCACCTCAAGGTGAGTTTAAATTAGACTTCATTTAATTTAGAAAGATTTGTGTGATTAATGAGATTTGTTATTAACGTTTTGCCAGGCATTACTTGACATACAGACCATTTGGCTGTGATTTAGGCGAGCCTAGTCCTGGCTGTGATTAAGGCGAGCCTAGTCCTGGCTGCGATCCAGCCTGAAGTCCCTCCATAATACAGCCAGGTCCCGTTTCAGACCTGAAGTCCCTCCATAATACAGCCAGGTCCCGTTTCAGACCTGAAGTCCCTCCATAATACAGCCAGGTGCTGTTTCAGTCCTGAAGTCCTTCCATAATACAGCCAGGTCCCGTTTCAGACCTGAAGTCCCTCCATAATACAGCCAGGTGCTGTTTCAGTCCTGAAGTCCCTCCATAATACAGCCAGGTGCTGTTTCAGTCCTGAAGTCCTTCCATAATACAGCCAGATACTGTTTCAGTCCTGAAGTCCTTCCATAATACAGCCAGGTGCTGTTTCAGTCCTGAAGTCCCTCCATAATACAGCCATGTGCTGTTTCAGTCCTGAAGTCCCTCCATAATACAGCCATGTGCTGTTTCAGTCCTGAAGTCCCTCCATAATACAGCCAGGTGCTGTTTCAGTCCTGAAGTCCCTCCATAATACAGCCAGGTGGCGTTTCAGTCCTGATGTCCCTCCATAATACAGCCAGGTGCTGTTTCAGTCCTGAAGTCCTTCCATAATACAGCCAGGTGCTGTTTCAGTCCTGAAGTCCCTCCATAATACAGCCAGGTGCTGTTTCAGTCCTGAAGTCCCTCCATAATACAGCCAGGTGCTGTTTCAGTCCTGAAGTCCCTCCATAATACAGCCAGGTGCCATTTCAGTCCATCCATGCTGCATGGCTGTCATGAAACGAGGGATTTGAGATCATGCTGTTGCCTCAAGCAAATTTTTGTCAATGGTTTGATAATTTTTTTTTGTTTTGCTCTTAGGCTCTATCAGTAATTAATGTAATCTTGCTCATTGAAAGCGTTTGACGTGTCCATGCGACGGCATAATTCAATTTATACAAGACACAGCGGGGCCTCGAATCAGTGCCAATTATGTGCATCAAATTGATGCCATGCAATTACAACAGTTTGATATTGCAAACATGTTCCTGTTAACTGAAGTAAGGAAAGATGGTATAAGTTTGACCAGGGCTATTCAAATCTAGTCCTGGAGGGCGGAAACTCTTCTAGTGTTTGGTTCTTCCTGCTAGTTGATTGCCTTCACCTGGCATCTCAGGTCTGAATCAGTCCCATACTATTAGTAGAGGACAAAGCCAGAATGTTTTGGCCCCTCAGGAAAGGAATTGAATAGCCCTGGGTTAGACTAATGTAGTTAGGAAAAATGGTATAGGTAAGACTATTGTGGGCTATTTAACAATATATCAGACTAACATTGGAATTGGACTGATTCCAAGACTTGGACTACATGAAAGGCTCTGAATTCACAACGTGAAGCCGGGCGCATTATTTAGCTGCTGAGCATCTTCTAATTAGCCAGTAAGGGTTCAAACCTTGGCATACCAACTTATTTATTCATCAAAACGCCGCCCTTTCACAACATTACTTCACCCGTTATTTCCTTTTGTCCAAATGAAAAAATGGATCCACAAAACCCTCAAACCTACAGCCTGCTGGTCCAGGCCTATTGTGCCTCTTTTGGTTACGTTTGGTTTGTAGAAATAGAACCCTGAGCTTCTGACTTAAGAGAAGCCTGTTACACCAGGGAGCCGCCCTCTCTCCAGTTGAGTTAATAAAGTTTAACACCAGACAAGAAGATGAATGTGGTATTAATGTATCTTTTATAGAAGATCCATTAATACAGAATCATATTTTATTATTCATGGGTTCTGCATGAGACTTGAGTTTTCATCATGTTCAATAATAGAAGCACCTCTTTTTTTGGTCTGAATTGCAGCAACAGCCCATACACTGTTCTACTGAGTTTAACGGGGAGGGGACTGTTGAATATTAATGCCTCTCTCTTTATCAGTGTTGGCCAGAGAGGAAGGATATGGACCTCAAATCCGTAAAGGTATCAAATTCTTATCACTTTTTTTGTTGATGTACTGTGAGTATTTCCACCCATGTATGTTGAAGCATGCCTTTCATGTTTATTGGACCTAATTCTGTCGGTTCATATGAAGTCCTGGATGGCCTTTGCGTATTGGATGGTCTAATGCTCTCCGTCTGTTTGACCATAGGCAGGAAAGCACTGGGAATGGTACCTGGAGTTCCTCTTCTCCCATGGCTATTTGGGCCTTCAGCAGTTTGTTCAGAGTAACATCAACTGGCATCCTGGGTCTGGAACAAAAAGCCAGGGTCAGGGCGACGGGCAGCCCACAAATGGTTGAACCCCCCGGCCAAGATGGAATGAAAGACTCTGACATTTCTGTTGCGAAGAACTTTGTATATATTTGATCTCTCGTCTTCTCCTAGGCATGATTCGCGCAAGATTTGAGTGAACCGTTTTCTTTGTAAATAGACACCGTTTTATTCCTGAGTGTATTCTTATTTTGGTTTTGTCCATATTTTAATTCCTCTTGATTTCTCTTATGTACAGCTTACTCATCTTTGTTATTTCTGTGAAACTTGCACATTAAGATATGAATAAATAGCATCTTAGGATATTTTTTATGTTTACTGAGATATCCACCTGGTCTGTTACTAAATGAATCCAATGCTTATTAAAACAAACATGCGAGAACATGCACTCTTGGTGCCGAAAGGCTGGCGTACTAATAAAGTGGCGAATATCTTTTCTATTAATAAAACCATTGGCGGAATTCATTATGGAGGAAATCATCAGTATCTATTGCAGTTACTAACTCAACCATCTGGAAAACAACAATCTCCCTTAATTGAAGGGTCCATCTGGGTGTTTAATGGGCTCTTGGCTCTCTGTCTACTCTGGGACATTCTGGTTACTCACTTCCATTCACTGTCAGGCTGTCTCAGTATTTCTGAGCTTTACCATAACTACCAACATGATTCATAGGTTTACTCTATGTAACCCTGTTGTGTGAACTTGTGCTTTAAAATTACTAAAATTGGATCTGAAGAATGATTATTGGACCTCCCATTCATACTTTTTGACCCTGTCTGCTTAAAGACTAATTTATTTCAACTTGAAGTTACTCACCCTGAAAAAGTACTTTGGGCTAAAAGAAGCTGTGATTATGCCTCAGTTCTATTTTGGGTCTACACTGATGAGCCATAACATTATAACCACCTGCTTAATATTGTGTCGGTCCCTGTTTGCCCCAAAAACAGCCCTGACCCGTCGAGGCATGGACTCCACTAGACCTCTGAAGGTGTGCTGTGGTATCTGGCACCAAGATGTTTGCAGCTTTAAGTCCTGTAAGTTGTGAGGTGGGGCCATGGATCGTACCTGTTGTTCAATCACATCTCACAGATACTCCATTGGATTGAGATCTGAGCAATTTGGAGGCCAAGTCAACACCTTGAACTTGTTGTGTTCCTCAAACCATTCCTGAACCATTTTTGCATTGTGGCATGACTCATCCTACTGAAAAAGACCAATGCCATCAGGGAATACCGTTGCCATGAAAGGGTGCACATGGTCTGCAACAATGCTCAGGTAGGTGGTACTTGTCAAAGTAACATCCACATGAATGGCAGGACATTGCCCAAAGCATCACACTGCCTCCGCCGGCATGCGTTCTTCCCAGAGTGCATCCTGGTGCCATGTGTGACGCACACACCCCCAGCCATCCTTGTGATGTAAAAGAAAACGTGATTCATTAGACCAGGCCACCTTCTTCCATTGCTCCATGGTCCAGTTCTGATGCTCACATATCCATTGTAGAAGCTTTCGGGAGTGGACGGGTCAGCATGGGCACCCTGACTGGTCTGCGGCCAATGCAGCCCCATACGCAACAAACTGTGGTGCATTGTGTGTTCTGACACCTTTCTATCAGTACCAGCACTAACTCCTTTCAGCAATTTGAGCTACAGTAGCTCGTCTGTTGGATCGGACCACACGGGCTAGCCTCGCTCCCCATATGCATCAACAAGCCTTGGCCGCCCTTGACCCTGTCATCTGTTCACTGCTTTTACTGGGCTGGTACATGGTCACTAGTGGCAGCTACCTAGTCTGCTGGACAAAAATAAAATTAGTTTTTCTCCCAAAACATTGTGAAGTCCAATCAATGCTTACGGTCTTGCCTCAACACAGCTACCCCAGGAACACCTGAAAATGCAACACTCGAAGCAGAACAGCTTGCCCAGATATACCTAATTTTCATACTGGCCAACCAACCAAGAAGTACAAAGATCTTACAGAAGGACGTGTTTAATTATCAACCATTATTGAGCATGCAGGCACCCAACCTACCACAAGTGGTCGCTAGAGCACAATGACACAGTTCCAACCTTTGGCCAACACTAACACAGACCGTGTTGGGACTATTTGTATTCCATGTGTTGCCGCTTGGTGCTGTGGCTATGCCACAACCAGGATTTGTCCTCTCCACAATGCTTTCCATCCAGGTGACTGTTAATCTGCCACTGTTCATTTTGTTATGGCTGAATCACCCTAGTAACAATGGTTCAAATTATTTAGTGTAAGCTAAGGTATAGCTACGGGTAAGTTAGGTATTATATGCCTTAAAAAAAAACATGGAACATTGATTCAAGTTACCAAGTACCCTTGGCCCATTAACTATTTTCAGGGTGAGGACCCCTCTACAATTAATCGTGAAAGTTCAATAATCTTTCACAGAAACGAATGCTTGGCTGTCATGGAAAACCATCAATAAAACGATCTGGGGACCTTTTGTAATAATTGCGAGGGAGTAAATTACTGCAGAAACACTAGTAGCCTTTTATAGCCTACTGAAAATGGTCAATGGATTTCATATTAAATTCAGGCATTTCATGGCTTAACATACACAAAATCTAAACGCTTATATTTTATAAGCCCGAAATTTCATGCGCGGAACTGATGTGAATAGCTGAGCGCAGTCTTCTGATGTCAACGTCAATGAGCGCGAGACTCCACTGTTAAAGCGCTTCTCTGACCTGAGTGCTGTTCTTTCTGTCGTTTGAAATGTTCATCTCCGCACCAGCCTCCGCACTCTTTCCCCTATTCATGGGTATTTCCGTCTTAAAGAAAACTCTATTAGGCTATGTCATGGCACTTTGAGGCACTATCTGAGGCAAATCTCTGACAAGAAATAGGTAAGATTAAATGCATCCTAAGTGTGAAATTCTGCGATGTGTATGAAAAAACAAGTACATGTGTTTTGCATTGTATTATGTTATCTTCTTGGTTATCATAACACATTTGGTTATTGTGTTATATTTATTTTGTGTTGAAATGATATCAATGTTTTAATCGGGCGTAATCCTTGATGTGTTGCGGCATTGTCCCGGTTAGATGAGCTGGCGGGCTTTAATAGACTCAGAATAACGTGCTAGAATATATTGTGTATGTTAAGCTATATAAATTAATATGTGGCAGAGATCTGAACAAAACACTACCCTTGCCTTCCATTCAAGTGATTTTACGTGTTAGAACACTACAAATGGTTTTAAACTCAAGGTTTGGCAACGGGCGCAGTAGACGACTTACCCAGAAGCCAAAATGTGAGCCGGCGCCGTTCCAAAAACTGTTGCACGTGCCAATATTTGTCATGTCACCGGAATCGCATATGTGCATTAGCCATGTTGCAGTTTTGTTGTCTAAATTGAGATGTTTTCCCATTTTGGCAGCGGGCAATTAGGCTTTCGGTAAATTCAAATATTGCTTTTTGGTCTGTCTGACTTAAGATTGTTACATTGACACTACGGGGAAATTATCTGAAATAAAATTCTAGTATTGTCTCGGTTAGTATCCAAGGATTTTTGCCTCACAACATAGATGACAGTAGGCTACTAACTAAGAAGGTTCTTAAAAGCGGCATTATGAAGCATTCTTTGATCTCATCCCGTTAGCTCTCCAGTCCAGTAAATAACCTTGAACATTCTCCGATTTGCTGGGTAAGCGTAAAAAATGCAACACGTGTATTATTCTTTTTGCTCTGAACAAAAAAACAGATATATTTCAATTTAAGTAAAGACTGTTAGGCCTCTAGCGCTCGCTATAGGTTAATAGTGAAAATGCATTCCTGCTTTCATGTTCTATGTCGTGGATTTAGGAACTGCTTGTGTTGAGTCCACGTGCCCACAAACTCTTAAAATATTATTCTTGATTTGGGGAACATATTTAATAATTATATAAAATAACGTAGTGTTTTCTGTTTTTACATTTCCAACAATGATGATAAAAGGTCATATTGCTGTGTAATTGGGAAATTCTCACTTTCAAAGTGATTTATCAAATGCAATCAACCCTTATTATATAATATTAGTTTCCCAGAAGCCTACTGGGTACGATGATAGATAACAGGATATGTAAGCTATAAGGAGCGAGGGTTGGTATTTGTCCAGTATATCAGGCTAAGAGCTGTTAGTCACGATGCGTCGCGGAGTGTCTGGACAGCATCGAGATGTCTTATTGGTATTGTAAACCAGATACTAACACAGTTAGAGCAGAAACAAGTGTTGTGATATCATACCAGTGGTATGCGTTCTGATATACCACAGCTATCAGCCAATCAGCATTCAGGATTTAAACCACCCAATTTATAATATACTGTATACTGTGCCATTTTAAATATATGCACCAGGAATCAAGTTCTGTATATGTCAATGTAGATAAGATTCCAGAGAAATGCATTAGATACAGCTGGTATTGATAGTTATTCCAAATTACCTTTTGGGTGAAACAACTCATATTTTACAAAATGCCAGGTTAAGTCTAACTTAGATGAAGTGCTATGCCAGATTTAAACTGCACTCTCAGGCAGCAGTTTTCCAATATGTCTGCCAACCTGCTCCATGAGGCCAAATAGGACAGGTTTTTTATGGAAATAGTGCCATAAATAATTGCTATACAGCACCCAATAGTGTCTTAAAATATGTGCAGTGGTGTGCTGTCCGGGAACATTGCTTTTTCAGTGTTTTCATCCTACAGTTAATTACATATACATTTATACTTTGTTTTCAGCCACCCCCTGAAGTCTACTGGTACACAATGATACATTATAGTTTAATATGATCCCCTCTGTCACAAGATGTGGGGCCGTAAATGTCTCACGTACATCACTTGGTGAAAAGCCTTTATGACAACACCTGCATAACAGAACAACACATTTGTCAAGATATCTAGCTCTAGCGCCGGATGGAGATTGTACCTCAAATCAATCAGTCACATTTATTTTCTGAAGCCCTTTTGAAAACGTCAGTTGTCACAAAGTGCTTTTACAGATACCCAGCCTGAAAGCCCAGAGAGCGACAACAGGAATTGATGAACAGCTGCAAGACACCAGTTTTCCAATAATTCTGCCGAGAGCCTCCAATGGGTGAAGTCAGGGCAGTTTCACATAGCGGTAATAGGTATGATAAAGCCCAATGATGTGGAAGACCGAATTAAACTAAACAACTACGCTATTTATAGATGTTTCTCCATGTATTATCATACCCGTTTCACCCTAAAGGCCTTTTGCTAAACTGGGTTACCCTTCTCCCTGCTGGAGGTATTGCATGCCCATGGGATTTGACCTATAGTGACATGGGCAGAGCGTCATAAACACACTGCAGTATATTCTGTTCTATTCATCACTGTACCTCATAGGCATAAATGAACACTAATATACCTGCATTACAGTGTGAAGGGGAACTTATTCTTTTAATACAGCACTTACATTTGAGAATATCAAAAGGTTACTAGTATTTCACGTTTATTCATCATTTTGATGATCATTAATGTAAGAAGGATTGTCTTGTGGATTTGGTTGCTGGTGGAACATGTTCCTTAAACTAACTAACAAACATTACACAGTATTTTGGTTTGCAGACCCAACACGAATGACCCAAGATGTGCAAGCAGGTACATCCATCTAATCCACTGACCCGTCGTAGTTCAGCTGACTACATTGTGCTTTATGGAAGTTGAGTTCAGTCAGTGAGATGAACATATGAACCTGCCTGGGAGCTCCAAGGGTTGCTTCAGTAACAGCGGAATAATGCCCAGGAACTGGAATTAATGTGTGCTCCATCTCCTCTGGCCGGGGGGGGGACGGGGGGGGGACTCTGACGTAGCCCAGGATGTGTGAACAGAATACAACTGGTTTTGTGACGCTATCATTTATTGTGTTTTATACGCATTCAGTGTAGCAAATATTTTCATGTTGGCTGTAGGGGCTGAGTATTGTGGAACATGTTTAAAGGGATTAGTAGCGTTTCTTATTGTGACTAACTCACCCTTCCTCGGGTCCGGAGGATGTGTTTCATGGGCATGCATTTCATTCACGCTCAGAGTCTGTTCAGATTGGTCCATGCTGCTCATATAGCGCCTTTATGTCTTTTTCAGAACAGCCTGCCAATGATGTAAGATGAATGTGTAGTTTGACAGGTGTTTATGCTGAATGTTCATAGGAGCTTCATGTAGAATGTATTCCCAATGTGTACCATAGTGAATTGCAGCATCTTCTGTTTGCATTCAAATCAACTTTCCTCTGCATAGCATTTTGAATTTAACTTTTGTTCACTGGCTTCTAAAAGCGGTAAAACTATATATTTTTTTTTTTACGTATACTTGAAGATATTTCACTGCAGTTTAGATGGCACCATGAGTCCCTACACTGTCTGTGATTGTTTCCCCACATTACGTTAACTGCAACTGAGGGGAACTCTTGAATCTTAGCAACAAGGAAATTAGAGGGCAATGACCGAGCCTCTTCGGGAGAATGGAAAAGCAGAACCCACCCTGTTTGCCAATAGAAAAGCAGATCATCTGAAGGCCTTTTTGTGCCCCCCCAAATACACCAACTATATGTCATTCTTTTTACTAGTATTGCAAATATATAATATGTTTTCTTTAATTATAATAACAGTACTGATGTGCAGTTCTGCTGATGTACTGCTGATGTACCTTCTCAGTATGGGAATACAGTATGATGTACCTTCTCATGTATTTCAGATACCATCATTTATTTAGCAGTTTGGTATTAGGGATGGTCTATGACACAGTGTCTGAGAATCTCAAATGATTTTTCCCCCTCATTTTAATTCGACAGAGTGATCAGAAAATGTCATTCTCTGTTCGAGTCTCTCACAGGTCTTTAGGAACTCGACTAGCCAAGCGTATATGATGAGGCATCCGTCAACTGATGACTGATGTTAGATAGTCTTCCTTGATGTCTTTCTTTTACCTGAGTCTAATGCTGCTGTGCTCCTGGGAATAATCACCTTCCAGGAATCTTTCTCTGTCGTTTGTTTCTTCCTGCAGAGCAGAAAAGGCCTTGTGGTCAAAAGGGCCGTGTCCTTGTGATTTAATAAAACCGGTTACAGCAATGTCCCTGTGGATGTCACTGCTGGTGTCCTATAGCTTGACTGTGATATCTGTGATATCTGTGATGTATGTGATGTATGTGATGTATGTGATGTATGTGATGTATGTGATGTATGTGATGTATGTGATGTGTGTGTGCTTGGCTGTGATATCTGTGATGTATGTTATATCTGTGATGTATGATATATCTGTGATGTATGTGATGTATGTGATATCTGTGATAGCTGTGATGTATGTGTTTAGGGTGTGCTTGGCTGTGGTATCTGTGATGTGTGTGATATCTGTGATGTATGTGTTTGGTTTGTGCTTGGGTGTGATATCTGTGATGTATGTGATATCTGTGATGTATGTGTTTGGTGTGTGCTTGGCTGTGATATCTGTGATGTATGTGTTTGGTTTGTGCTTGGCTGTGATATCTGTGATGTATGTGTTTGGTGTGTGCTTGGCTGTGATATCTGTGATGTATGTGTTTGGTTTGTGCTTGGCTGTGATATCTGTGATGTATGTGATATCTGTGATGTATGTGTTTGGTGTGTGCTTGGCTGTGATGTATGTGATGTATGTGTTTGGTGTGTGTGCTTGGCTGTGATATCTGTGATGTATGTGTTTGGTGTGTGTGCTTTGGTTGTGATATCTGTGATGTATGTGTTTGGTGTGTGTGCTTGGCTGTGATATCTGTGATGTATGTGTTTGGTGTGTGTGCTTGGCTGTGATATCTGTGATGTATGTGTTGGGTACATGTGCTTTGGTTGTGATATCTGTGATGTATGTGTTGGGTACATGTGCTTTGGTTGTGATATCTGTGATGTATGTGTTTGGTGTGTGTTTGGCTGTGATATCTTTGTATGTGTTTGGTGTGTGTGTTTGGCTGTGATGTCTGTGATATATGTGTTTGGTACATGCACTTAGATGTGATATCTGTGATCTATGTGTTTGGTATATGTGCTTTGCTGTGATATTGGGGATGTATGTGTTTGGTATATGTGCATGGCTCTGATATCTGTAATGTGTTTGGTATATGTGCTTGGCTGTGATATGTGATCTATGTGTTTGGTATATGTGCTTTGCTGTGATATTGGGGATGTATGTGTTTGGTATATGTGCATGGCTCTGATATCTGTAATGTGTTTGGTATATGTGCATGGCTGTGATATCTGTGATCTGTGTGTTTGGTATATGTGCATGGCTGTGATATCTGTGATCTGTGTGCTTTGTATATGTGCATGGCTATGATATCTGTGGTATATGTGTTTGGTATATGTGCATGGCTCTGATATCTGTAATGTGTTTGGTATATGTGCATGGCTGTGATATCTGTGATCTGTGTGTTTGGTATATGTGCTCTGCTGTGATATCTGTGATCTATGTGTTTGGTATATGTGCTTGGCTGTGATATCTGTGATCTATGTGTTTGGTATATGTGCTTGGCTGTGATATCTGTGATCTATGTGTTTGGTATATGTGCTTGGCTGTGATATCTGTGATCTATGTGTTTGGTATATGTGCTTGGCTGTGATATCTGTGGCTCAGTATAGTATCGTACAGGAAACCCCTCAGTGCTCGGAGGCACACAGTCATGTCCTCTGTCATCACAATCACCCTGTCCAACAAAACAGACACCAGACAGTCACACCCACGGCAACCTGTCTGGTCGAATTAAACATCACGTTGCTGTGTCAAGTGAGTCCCCTGGACAATCAGGGAGCGTCTCATTTCAAGACTTTATCACACCTAGTGTAATTTTGCTCAACTATACTTGTTAAAGGGATCTCTGTTTTAACATTTTATTTATTGAGGCAATTGCAAATAATTGTTCATTTTCAAAACCAACCTAGCTCAAGGTGTTCAATTGAAAGAGGACCAAACCACTCACGCAAATGCATAAATAATGTAAACAATATACAAATAAACACTTTATACAAGGGAATAGACAAAAAAACCAGAACAACACCAAGGACCGCAGCACACATCCAGATGTGCTTGACAGATACAGCAGGTACATTGATCTGATAGCAGCTTGTTTAGTTTGTTTTTGAAGGCGGAGATATGATGTTGATCTCTAGTTTAAAGGTCTTTTGCAATTTGTTTCAGTCGATGGCAGTGGCAAACTGAAATAAATGATAGCCAAAGAAACGGGAGGCTTTAGTAGTGACCTGTGTGAGAAACAATGAGATACGGTGAGATATAGTGCCTTCAGAATATTTTCAGACCCCTTTACATTTGCACACATTTTGTTGTGTATTGGACTACATTTTTTATTGATTACGTTTATTCTATTTTGCCATACACAATACCCCATAATGACATAGCGAAAACCATGAACATTTTAGAAATGTATTGAAAATAAAGAACTTCAATCTCTCATTTACACAAGAATACAAACCCTTTATTCAGTCCTTTTAGAAGTGACTTTGGCAGTGGTCCCAAGTTTGAGTCTTCTTGGGTATGCGTCTATCAGCTTTACACACCAGGATTTAGGCAGTTTTCCCCATTCCTTCTTGCAGATCCTCTTTAGCTCTGTCAGATTGGGTGGAGTGAGCTGTGATCTTCAGGTATCCCCAGAGATGTTCAATCGGGTTCAAGTCCTGGCTTTTGATTCATGTTTTCTCGGCTTTGTGCTTTGGGTGCTTTGCCCCAGTCCGTTGTCCTGTGCACTCTTAATCAGATTTTCTTCAAGGATCTGTCTGTGTTTTGCTTCATTCATCCTTCCCTCAGTCCTGACTTGTCTCTCAGTCCCTGCCACTGAGAAGTGTCCCACCATGCTTGACCATTGGGATGGTGTTAGCCAGGTCACATCTACCTTTTCGCCAGATGATGCACTTGGCATTCAGGCCAACATTTCAGTTTTGGTCTCATCAGATCAGAGAATATTCTCGTCTTGTTGTCAGAGCCCTTCAGACAGCATGTCATGAATTTTACTCAGGAGTGGCTTCTGTCTAATCTACCATAAAGGGTCAATTGATAGAGTGCTGCAGAGATGGTTGTCCTTCTGACAGGTTCTCCCATCTATACAGAGAAACGCTGAACCTCCATTAGAGAGGCCATTTGGTTCTTGGTCACCATCCTGCCCAGTGGACTTCTTGGCCAGTTACTTAGTTTGACCGGATCACCAGCTCTAGGAGGAAGCAGCAACTCCTACAATTTCACAGTGATGGAACCCACTGTTAACATGAAAGGTTTCAACGCTTAAGCAATTATTTTGTAACCTTTCCCAGAGCTATGCCTCAACATATCTATCTCGGAGGGCTGTGGAGAGTTCCTTGGACTTCATGGCTTGGTTTTTGCTCTGACACGCACTGTGAAGTGTGCGACTTTCTAAATCATATCCAATCAATTGAATTTGCCAAAGGTTGACTCCCATAAGTTCTAGAGATTAACAAAAGACACCGGATGTATCTGAACTTAATTTGGATTGTCAGGGCAAAGGGTCTGAATGCACATGTATATGAGCTATTGAAAATACATAAAAAAACATTAGTATGGGTTATTGTTTGTATGATGCCCAAAAAAATTAATACATGTAATCAATTATGATTTATGTCTGTATAAACTGCTCACAAAAATTAAGGGAACGCTTAAATCACACATCAGGTCTTGATGAACGAAACATATTAAAGATCAAAATCTTTAATATATTGTGTGATTTGTTCAGAACAAAACGATGTAACAACGGTCAATGGAATCCAAAATCACCAACCGATTGAGGGCTGGATTGAAACTCACACTGAAAAGGCTGTTCCAACTTGTGAATTTCATCACAGTACCTCATAATGTGACTCAGTAGTGTGTTTGGCCCTCATGTGCCTGTACGCACTCCCAACAACGTCTGGGCATGTTCCTGATGAGACGATGGATTGTGTCCTGGGTGATCTCCTCCCAGACCTGGATCAGGGCATCAGTGAGCTCCTGGACAGTCTGTGGTGATACTTGGTGGTGTTGGATGCACCGATACATAACATCCCAGAGGTTCACCACGGCGTCTCCAGACTCTTTCACATCTGTCACATGCTCAGTGTGAACCTGCCCTCATCTGTGAAGAGAACGGGCACCAGTGGTGGACCTGCCGATTCTGGTGTTCTCTGGCGAATGCCAGTGGAGCTGCACGGTGCTGGGCAGTGAACACAGGTCCCACTAGAGGATGTCAGGCCCCCGTGCCACCCTCATGGAGTTTGGTGAGAAACATGCACACAAGTAGCCCGTTGGAGGTCATTTTGTAGGGCTCTGGCAGTGCTCCTCCTGGTCCTCTTCGCACAAAGGAGCAGATACCGGTCCTGCTGCTGGGTTGATGCCCTTCTACGGCCCCGTCCAGCTCTCCTCGTGTAACAGCCCGTCTCCTGGTATCTCCTCCATGCTCTTGAGACTGTACCCGGGAGACACAGCACACCTTGCGACAGCACGTATGGATGTGCCCTCCTGGAGGAGCTGGACTACCTGTGCAACCTGAATGAGCTGCAGGTACCACTACCAGTAGTGACAAGGACACTAGCAAAATGTAAACATAGAGAAGAATCAGTCAGGAAGGATCTTTTGTTTACAACAAAACAGGTGACATTGATTCACAATCACTTATGCTTCCTAACTGGACAGATTGATATCCCTGATGTTTAACTGCCTTGGTGTTGTACAGTGATGATTATGTGTTCCCTGAAATTTTTGGAGCTTAATTTATGAACCAATCAAACTCTTTAGGAAAGAATTTGGACTGGACATGCTGAGAGGAAAGGAGATCTCTGAGCACATCAGTCTGGGGAAGGCTATACTAGCATCTCAGAGAGATTTGAGCTCCATCAGACCACTCTGAGGCAAATCATTTGCAAATAGAGAGCATTTAACATGACAGCAACTCAGCCTAGAAGTGGATGCCCTTCCAAAATAGGGCCAGAAGAAACATAATCAATCAGGTAAATGCCAACCCAAACACAACATCTGGAGATTTGCAGACCTACCTTGCTGCAGCATAGGTTACTGTGAATGCTTTAACAGTAAGAAGAACCCTGAATCGAAAGGGCATTCATGGGAGGATCGCTTGGAAGAAGTCTCTGCTGTCAAAACAGAACCAAAATACCAGAACTTAACTTTGCCAGAGACCGCCTGGACAAACCTGAAGTCCAAACTCTGGACCCAAATTGCTGAATTCTGTAAGGAGGAGTGGGACAAATCCCTCAAAAAAGATTTTGTAAAAATTATTCTTGCTAATGGAGGTGCCACAAACTATTGAATGAAGGGGTTCACATATTGTTGCACCCCTGAAATCGTGGTTCATGTTAAACCACTTTTGTGAAATAACGAGTGAAAATAATCTGTTTTTGTTTGTGCTTTTATATTTGGAATGTCTTCATTACAAATGAGGTTTTAGATTATTTTCATATTTTATACAAAACATTTACCATTCCTGTGGGGTTCACATTCTTTCAAGCAGCACTTTATCAATAAGTTTTATATCATCTTCTATGGTGTAATTGGTCTCTTGCTTTTGAACATTCAGTTCTTGATTGTATTTTTGTGTAACCATGTGTTGTCTTGCAGTTGTTATGCCTCTGGCCAGGTTGTTTCTCTGTGGGCTTAAGTGGTTAAATAAAATGTTTCTTTTATCTGAACATATAAAACCGTGGAATTATCTTCGTGTTTTTTGTTTTCCCACTCATGGAGGACTGATTGGGCCCACATTTTTAAACCACTGTGAAAAGAAATGCTGCTGTCCTGGAACGGCTGCCTATGGGAAGGAACTGTTTAGATGTGACAAAGGATTTCCATATGCTTCATTTACTATAGACCTATAATTTATATTTTGACACTTTGATGTCTCCATAATTTCAGCTCTTGAAGACTATAAGTGCAGCTGTCTGCTCATGATGTGGTCCTTTAGGCCTGTGGGGGAATGAAATATCCAATCAGCACAAATTCTGCTCAGTAAAAAGCCCCATTTGTAGTCTTCTGAAATGGAACTTGTTTTTGACAGACCACACCATTGCAAGAGGGCTTTTTCACCAACTATCCAAGGATCGCCGTGACGATGACTGACAGGCAGTTTCAGCTCCTCTTCCTGTCCTGAGACATTACTGGGTTTACATGCTACAGCCATTGACAACCAGAATCATAAAGGCACGAGAAATGGAAAGAGCAGCAGTGTGTTTCACATTGCATTGGGAACATCCAATAATAAGCCTGTATCCGTAGCCTATCTCGGCTGCACACCACTCTACACCAGTGGCTGTCAAATGTTTTGCCGCAAATAATGAAATGGATTTATGTCCTGTTAGCAGTGGAGGTTGCAGGACCAGATGGGAAGCATTTCTGCACTTGTCTGCTCTAGGCAGTTTCACTGGACTGAGTACTCATTGCCAACACACCTTTCCTCTTCTAAAATCGCAATCAATTAATTATAAACAACAGGTTGTAGGGTGGTGTTGCAGATCCTGTTGTAGGGTGGTGTTGTAGATCCTATTGTAGGGTGGTGTTGCAGATCCTGTTGTAGGGTGGTGTTGCAGATCCTATTGTAGGGTGGTGTTGCATATCCTGTTGTAGGGTGGTGTTGTAGATCCTATTGTAGGGTGGTGTTGTAGATCCTGTTGTAGGGTGGTGTTGTAGATCCTATTGTAGGGTGGTGTTGCAGATCCTGTTGTAGGGTGGTGTTGCAGATCCTATTGTAGGGTGGTGTTGTAGATCCTATTGTAGGGTGGTGTTGCAGATCCTGTTGTAGGGTGGTGTTGTAGATCCTATTGTAGGGTGGTGTTGCAGATCCTGTTGTAGGGTGGTGTTGCAGATCCTATTGTAGGGTGGTGTTGCATATCCTGTTGTAGGGTGGTGTTGTAGATCCTATTGTAGGGTGGTGTTGTAGATCCTATTGTAGGGTGGTGTTGTAGATCCTATTGTAGGGTGGTGTTGCAGATCCTGTTGTAGGGTGGTGTTGCAGATCCTATTGTAGGGTGGTGTTGTAGATCCTATTGTAGGGTGGTGTTGTAGATCCTGTTGTAGGGTGGTGTTGCAGATCCTATTGTAGGGTGGTGTTGTAGATCCTATTGTAGGGTGGTGTTGTAGATCCTGTTGTAGGGTGGTGTTGCAGATCCTATTGTAGGGTGGTGTTGAATATCCTGTTGTAGGGTGGTGTTGTAGATCCTATTGTAGGGTGGTGTTGTAGATCCTGTTGTAGGTTGGTGTTGCAGATCCTATTGTAGGGTGGTGTTGAATATCCTGTTGTAGGGTGGTGTTGCAGATCCTGTTGTAGGGTGGTGTTGTAGATCCTGTTGTAGGGTGGTGTTGTAGATCCTATTGTAGGGTGGTGTTGTAGATCCTATTGTAGGGTGGTGTTGTAGATCCTGTTGTAGGGTGGTGTTGCAGATCCTATTGTAGGGTGGTGTTGTAGATCCTATTGTAGGGTGGTGTTGTAGATCCTGTTGTAGGGTGGTGTTGCAGATCCTATTGTAGGGTGGTGTTGAATATCCTGTTGTAGGGTGGTGTTGTAGATCCTATTGTAGGGTGGTGTTGTAGATCCTGTTGTAGGTTGGTGTTGCAGATCCTATTGTAGGGTGGTGTTGAATATCCTGTTGTAGGGTGGTGTTGCAGATCCTGTTGTAGGGTGGTGTTGTAGATCCTGTTGTAGGGTGGTGTTGTAGATCCTATTGTAGGGTGGTGTTGTAGATCCTGTTGTAGGGTGGTGTTGTAGATCCTATTGTAGGGTGGTGTTGCAGATCCTATTGTAGGGTGGTGTTGTAGATCCTGTTGTAGGGTGGTGTTGCAGATCCTATTGTAGGGTGGTGTTGAATATCCTGTTGTAGGGTGGTGTTGCAGATCCTATTGTAGGGTGGTGTTGCAGATCCTGTTGTAGGGTGGTGTTGTAGATCCTGTTGTAGGGTGGTGTTGTAGATCCTATTGTAGGGTGGTGTTGTAGATCCTATTGTAGGGTGGTGTTGTAGATCCTATTGTAGGGTGGTGTTGTATATCCTGTTGTAGGGGGTGTTGTAGGGTGGTGTCGATGCTCCGATTGAAGGGTGGTGTTGTATATCGTGTTGTAGGGTGGAGTTGTAGGGTGGTGTTGTAACTCCTGTTGCTCTTTTGGCCTCCAGAAAGTTACAAAACAGTCCCGTCACTCCTATCCCATCTTCACCATCACCCTGGCTGGAAGGAGATGGAGGCAGGTGACGGAGGGGAAAAGAATGGGAATAGAAAACCAATTTACTAACTATAAATCCAACGCATCTTGGGCACCTAACCCTGAACATGGTGACTGGGAGCTATTATTTAGAATCTGGTAACCGATGCTCTGCTATTAACATTGAATGGCTTGGCATTCGCTGGTTGTCTCCCATGACACCTTTATTCACCTTATTTACTGCCTGGCGCTGCGCTGTAGTCCTCCCGGACAGAGCCAAGCTCAGAGTGTGCCGGCGCTGCGGGAAAACTGATATGGAAGAACAGTTTGGGGGAACTGGGTGGGTTTGAACAGTTTGGGTGGGAACTGGGGTAAGCCGAACGAAACATAAACCTTATTTGAAGTGGATCTAAAATCCCTAATGGGATAAATAAATGGTGAAATTCGCCAAAGAACCTTGATGTCATTAATTCAACAGCAGAACAGTAACTTACCGCTTCATTTTCAGCATGTAGTTAGTAAAAGTACATCTGATGTGCATCTGTCTTAGGGTGAAAGCAGTCTGTTTCCTCCAGTCCCCGGACCCTTGGTTACACCCGGTCACTGCTACTAGCCTGGTTAAACCAGACCTAAACTTGTGCTGTGTGTAGGGGAACTTAAGCAGTCTGTTTTTGTCCATCAAGGTTAATGGTCTCTCTCTGCATTTCTTCTGCATGTCCTATTTTTCTGCAAAACCCTGAGACTGTTTCTGTTTTCTTTGTTTAATCTGCGAGCAAAATTCTTCCTCATTTCAGACGTGGCGAATCTGCTGGTATATGTGGTTTATGTAGCATTGGTCACTCATTCATCTTCCAATTAAAGTAACTACGTCACAATTTGCCTTTTCAAAATGGCTGCCTTGGTCTGATGGTTGGCGGTGTGACCGGGGGCTGGGTTTGGTCCGCTGTTCTGTGTCCTCCCCCTCACATCTTAATATTCACAGAGCATCCTGTCGGTAATATGCAGAGGTTAGGCTGCACGGAGTGGAGGACCTGAGAGTGAACAAGTGAATTTGCATTGTCGTGGCAGTTCTGTTGCGTGCTTTATTGTCATAAGGGACAGAGCGGCCTGCATGTATGTTGTGGTGGATAGGGAACAGGGCGTGTCTAATTTGGGTAGTTGGAGGCGGCCAGTCCTGGGACACATTTCATGTTTTAGGGATAATGGAAGGTTTATGAGCATTTGAAATGAAACCTTTTGAACATGAAATTATGATCTCATCAGGAATTTGAAATAACTCTGGGTTTGAAGGTGAAACGCTGTGTGTTTGAACAGATTGAAGTGAAAACATTTGTTCAAAAGGGGTGATTTCCACCAAAAGCATAAACAATGCAGCATGTCACTTTTTGTCGCATACATACATAACTGTTCATTTTGGGATAAACCTTACAGTTCGGTGAAGGGTTAGGGTAGGGGGTAGGGGTGTGGGTAGGGGTCAGGCATTATGAGTGTGGGTTAGGCATTACGGTTATGAGTGTTGGTAAGGCATTACGGTTATGAGTGTGGGTTAGGGTTAGGCATTACGGTTATGAGTGTTGGTTAAGGTTAGGCATTACGGTTATGAGTGTTGGTTAAGGTTAGGCATTACGGTTATGAGTGTGGGTAAGGCATTACGGTTATGAGTGTTGGTTAAGGTTAGGCATTACGGTTATGAGTGTGGGTAAGGCATTACGGTTATGAGTGTTGGTTAGGGTTAGGCATTATGAGTGTGGGTTAGGTTTTACGGTTATAAGTGTGGGATAGGCATTACGGTAATGAGTGTGGGTTAGGGTTAGGCATTATGAGTGTGGGTAAGGCATTACGGTTATGAGTGTTGGTTAGGATTAGGCATTATGAGTGTGGGTTAGGTATTACGTTTATAAGTGTGGGTTAGGCATTACGTTAATGAGTGTGGGTTAGGGTTAGGCATTATGAGTGTGGGTTAGGCATTACGGTTATGAGTGTGGGTTAGGCATTACGGTTATGATTGTGGGTTAGGCATTACGGTTATGAGTGTGGGTTAGGCATTACGGTTATGAGTGTGGGTTAGGATTAGGCATTACGGTTATGAGTGTGGGTTAGGCATTACGGTTATGAGTGTGGGTTAGGCATTACGGTTATGAGTGTGGGTTAGGCATTATGGTTATGATTGTGGGTTAGGCATTACGGTTATGAGTGTGGGTTAGGCATTACGGTTATGAGTGTGGGTTAGGCATTATGGTTATGAGTGTGGGTTAGGCATTACGGTTATGAGTGTGGGTTAGGCATTACGGTTATGAGTGTGGGTTAGGCATTATGGTTATGAGTGTGGGTTAGGGTTAGGCATTACGGTTATGAGTGTGGGTTAGAGTTAAGCATTAAGAGTGTGAGTTAGGGCTTTGGGGTTGTCATTAGTACAAATTAGAATGTTACAGGGTGTCAAATTTCCCCATTTACTGTATATATCTAAATTAGATGTGTGTGTGTTTGTGTGTGTGTGTAGAGAGAGAGCTGTGGGAAACAATCTCTGGCATTCCTTCAAATTAACTACTCTACAGAAATGTATGAAAGCAGTTATATCGATTGTTCTCGGACAGACACAGCAGGCAATGTGTGTGATACACTCCCCATGTGGATGTGTGATTGGAGGCATCTGCCTATAGAAATGTTACTTTGATCTTCAAGATTAAAATTTTGGGGAAAGGAACATGTTTCTTTGGCAAATTCCCATCTTTGTCAGGAGCCAAATTTTGAATTTGACTAAATCACGATGAGCAGAGAGAAGGAGAAGCTGGTGTTTAGCCTCTGGTTGTTAGGGGGATCAGGTTTTGGGTTCTTGTGTTGCCTCTGTCTTTCATTTGCACTCTGAATCGCCTCATTATTTAACCTTGCCATTCAATGGCAGAAGATAATGCTGGAGAATGAAAGGCTTACCAGCCCTTTCATTCTCCAGCATTTCATTCTCTAGAAGATAGCAGTTGAAAGGCCCCCTTTTGACGGCATCCTATAGAGAGCCTTTGAAAGGTGTGTCCCCAAAAAAGAGCATTATGACTACATTATCTCCCACCATAGAGTCTCTGACTCTGCTGAGTATTTGCTGAGGGAGGCATGGCTTAATCGAGGGGCTCGTTCTGTGTGCAGAATGATAATGTTTGACCTCCCTATAGAGTGCCGGAAGGCGCTCCCCCTCTCCCACTGCGAGTGAGAAGTGCTGTGAATTTTCGGTCTAAATTCTGTTTGTTGTGATACGTTTCCGTGTCCATGACTGAACAGGTCGGTCAATACCACGGCCCCTGATTCAAGGAAGAGAGTGCTTTTCCAGCTTCAAGCTCGGGGCGCGTCGTGTCCGCGCGGGCCGTTCCGACAGCCTCCCTAGCCTTCGCGGTCACATGGTTTGTCCAAGGGAAGAGGTCATTCTGGGCAGTTGTAATTAAGTTTGTGGGCTTTTATTTTGCGTTCTATCAGAGCGTTCTCTTCACCGTAATGTGTCCCAGCCTCGGACAGCGGACGCTATCATTGAAATCTGTGGGCTCAGTGTATTGACAGTGGACTCATGTCGGGGGGGGGGGGGGTGAAATGCGTGACTCCTCAGTTTCTTGGGACCCGTAAAGGCCCGGTGGTTAGCGTGTGTGGAGGTCCAGCTGAGTGGTTCCCTCTAGGACTTGTTGTGACAAAGGTCATTGTGTTAATACCAGTTAGACACTTCCCTCAGATCAAAGGTAGGGACATAAAAACTGAGTTATCTGAGTACAGGTTTAGTTTATTTTGTGCCAGTGAATTGGCTGCTGAACGTAGGAGAAACACTCACCACAGACAAATTGCCACAGCATCTACAGTTAAATGAAAGTGTCTCATTATATGTTTAGTGAAGCCTTTGTGGAGAATACTTGAGTCGAGCTAATTTGCATAGATTTATGTCAAGCATAATGGATTTACATTGTATAGTAAAACCCAGCAAATCTAGAATTATAGTTGATTATAATTTAATTATACTAGGTTATACTTGGTTATAAGATATGAATGTTGATACATTTCCAAATGTTTCACATTAGATTTTTTTCTCTCCAAATGATGTCCCACTTTTTATTTTTGAGGTATATTGAACACATCTCCTGCTAGATTTTCTTTTATTTGAGGGACTTAGGTACATTTCTTTGCAATTTAAATTATTACATATTTTTGGTAGGCTGTTTGATAACAATAATTAAAAAAAATCCCTAATGTACTATTTTCACCACTAAATGTATGATAATTTATGAAACCTCAATTTATAGATTTTTGAAGAAAAAGATCAACTTATAATGACCGTCACACATTGTATTAAGTCCTATTTATTTGACTCTGCCACTTGAACATGGTTAAAGCATTGCCTTAATGTCATAGAAACAACCAAATATATACCTTTGTTCATTAAAGTCCTTTCATCCTCTGGTATGTTCCAGCTAGGATCATGGTGGATTTATTTTTTGCTGTAAATATTGTGAATTGCAAAAAACATTGTAAGAAAAAAAAATCTTTAATGAATATTTGATATTTGTCTCCATGTAAATCCCCTGGTGTGGATCCAACAACCTCATGCCTTAGGTCCAAAAGATTTAAACCCAGTGCATGCTGGCAGAACTCCATCATGGTCATTCGGCGAAGGTTGTGTGTTTGACTCGCGAGACTTGTCTGCGGTGCGCTTAGTTCAATATTAACTTGTCCTTTGCTTTACCTTCAAAACCAGTCCATAGAACACACATGTAGACTACAGCCAGATGCTTGAAAAGCAATTCCTCAGTTGAGTTAGCTGTGAACAGATGATCTAGTCAAGCAATGCTTAATGCTGCTCTAGACATCTGAAAATGCCCAGGAGATAGTTTCCACTCTCCAGTGAATTATTCAACCAAGTATGGGATCCTGTAGTAGCACAGAGGTCTCAGAGGCAATCAACATGCTTCGATCGAACAGGGAATGGAACCCACCTCACTCAAACAGTTCCCCGGTATTTAAAAAAATGTTTTCAATAATAACAGCTGCTGTTTTGACCTGACAATGTGAAAACATCATCCCACCAATTGGATAATTGTGTTTTTGACTGCCCCATGTAGATTCTAGTTCCAGCATGCATTGCATTAAAACCCCACATTTTCTAATTCTGTTATACTTGTAAAATGAGCTCTTCTCTTCTTAACACACTGTTAGTCTGCACATATGCACTTTTAAGGCGGGTTTAGACACAACCACCTCTTTGTCAATTTAGCCTGATAGAGTGAGAGCTGTCTTATTGTTCCTATGGAAACAGTTGAGTGAAAAAGTTCACGCTGATCATTATTCCGGCCTCTCCAGTAGTGTGTGTGTGTGTGTGTGTGTGGGGGGGGGGTGTCTCAGATTGTGTAACGTTTTTCCTGATGGATTGCACGTATGATGTTAAACCCCCCCTTTTTGTTCTGGGCCAATAGGGCACTGACCTTCTGTGTGCTTCTACCAAACGTTTTAGATTGGGACTTTCGATTGGTTATTGCAGGCCTGGGAGAAATGTGCTAGAAGCAATTCCAATGATTCAGCTGGACGATTATTGCAATGGCCTGACCTTTTCTGAGATCGTCACAATCACTTTGACCTTTGAGAATGAAAGCGGATGCCAGGCGTTGGCGCCCAACAAAATCAACCTCTGTAAAACACAGGCTAAGTCCTTTTCCCCCTGTCACTTTCACACCTAAACTCAATTGTGTTGTTGTTGGATGTCATCCACCTAATGTGCAGCAAAGCCTCCTCCTGAATGTGGCTAAAGTGAATCTGCCCTGTTCTACGTGGTGCTGTGCTTGGCTGTGTCCCTCGCAGGCAGCCATACAGTATGTGAGGAAATGCAAATCATGCCTTTTCTTTATTTTTAGAGCCCATCTCCTCCAAGTGCTCAGTCTCACCGTGGAGACAGTGAGTCATGTGTAAACCGATGAATGTGAGCTTCACAATGCTTTGCCGTGGAAGAAGCCTTCACATCCCGATCCTGTTAAGTCTTCAATGTGAATTTGTATTGAAGCATTTCTTGCTCTTTACAAAAAATTGGCCTTGGTCTAATATGTCGAATAGGAAATGTTGTGGCTGTGTAGCTGTTTATTCTCTATTGCCATTGGTTTGACAGCAGGGTTCCATGTGCTGGAATGAAGTGGTTCTGTTATATGGCTCCATGGATCGTCAAAGGGAAACAGATCCTCAGCTGACCACCCCACCCACCCACTCCTTGATCAACATCACACATTCTTCTTCACAGAATTGACCACAAAAAACAGAAAGGAAACATTTACATTTTGTTTCTAAATTATCCCTTGGGGGCTGTATACAGTATCTAAGAAAGCTGACTTGTAGGCATGGGCTTTTTGGAGAAGTAAAGCAGATAGGAAGCTTTATGATATTACATGAATTGTACACGCTATTTTAGAGAGACTGAAAATATGAGGAAAAATCTTACAGAAAAATCAACTCGCTAAACATTTTTAACGGATTATTGTTTCATTATGGATTCTTCACCGGTTGTTTTGGATGTTACAGTCTGAAATAGACGCTCAAATCTGTGCTAAATATCTATCATAACATAGTTGTTGTCATTTGTAGTAAATTGCCTTGTGTAGAGATCATTGTGCCAGTAGTTGAAAGATCTGTTACTTTTTACAAACTATTTGATACACATTTCTGAGTGTCTGGTCA